>NC_083700.1:9104062-9412566 GCF_033118175.1 Dama dama | reverse complement strand
TGGCTCCTGTGCGGTGCTTAGTC
Organism: Dama dama; assembly: GCF_033118175.1. Taxonomy (NCBI): domain Eukaryota; kingdom Metazoa; phylum Chordata; class Mammalia; order Artiodactyla; family Cervidae; genus Dama; species Dama dama. Next base: position 9,412,543 of record NC_083700.1, on the reverse strand, counting down.
ACTCAGCTGTGTCTGACTCTTTGTGACCCCATGGACTGTAGCCTGCCAGGCTCCTCTGTCCATGGAGATTCTCCAGGCAAGAGTACTGGAGTGGGTTGCCATGCCCTCCTCCCTGGTGGTTCTTAGCTCCCTCTAAAATGCCAGTTTTATGGTGATTCCTATCATCTACAAGGGGAAAGATCAAGAAGCAAATGAAAATTGGTAAAAGTCCACAAATATCACTGTAGCATGAGGAGATGGATTAACAAGTGTATGAGTGGGAGTTGTGAGAAATGATGACCAGAAATATGTCATTTGGTAGATGACCAAAGTGGAAACTCAGGTGCCAATGGACCACACTGGATGTAGCTTCGAAGGTTCTATGTTATAGCCATTCTACATGCAATTGATTTCAACTAGTGGTACCACATTCATAAATGCATCCTGCAAGCCTGCGCTAAATGAGGGAGTCATGTACAGATAATAAAAGCTCTCAGGGAAAAAATAAGGAAGAAATGGGTGTAGCTGGCTAAGTGTCTCTCTTCTATACTCCTCATCCTTGTGTCTAGGTGGACCCTTATCATCACACTGCATTTTAATTTTTTTACTATCTTATTTCTAGTCACTAAAAGATGAGCTCTTTGAGGACTTCTTGAGCTCTCTGTTCCACATTGACTCATTGGTGTCTAGTTTAATGAGGCATATTTAAACTCTCAGTGAATTTTGGATCATTGAACTGAATTGAGTCAGCATAATAAGGGAAGCATTGTGAAGAAGATGGGAATTAAGCTATACCTTAAAGGATGAGTAGGACATTTACTATCAGCAAAATGTCCAGGTTCTCCTCTGGAGGACCCAGATTAGGTCAAGAACTGGATGCCTGAGGGAGAGAAACTGCTATCATCAGGGATAAGAAAGGCAAGAACAGAAATGAAGGAATGAGAAGGAGAGAGCTTTTACTTGTCCTCGTCTTTCTGTCCAGCCTGGGGAAATTGGAGAAAGGCTGGCAAAGAGGAATTGTTATACTAGATTGGGTTTATGGCCTGTGCAGTGTAGGATTCTGTAACCCAAAGAGGCCTTAATGCAGCTGCACCGGATGTTATCTCTGAAATAAACGTTAGATACCAAGCACACCTGTTGTCTTGTAAAGTTGAATACTTACACAGTCTATAACCCAGAATTTCATGCCTGAGTATATATGCTGATTAGCATATATACGTGTATACCAGAAGATATGTACAATAGTGTTCATAATAGCACTATTTGTAAAATCAGAATTTTGAATTCAATTCAGTTGCCCAAAATAAAAAATGGATAAGTTGTGTGTCTTCACAGAACAGAATACTATACAACAGAATAAATGAACCATAGCTACAATGCAGCAGCATAAAAGAATATCAGGAATATTAATATTCAGTGAAAAAAAAGCAAGTCCCAGAAGATACCATATGGTGTGATGTCCTTTATACAAAGGAATATTTGTTTAGCCATTCATTCATACATATGATAAAGCTTTTTAAAAAGGCACAAAAGTGGAAACACCATGGTCAGGATAGTAGTTACCTCTGAGGAGCTAATGGGAGACCATTGGGGAGGACCACATAGGTAAAGATAAATTATTAATTTAAAAAATCTTCTTGGAGTAGGAATTTAGAAACATATACATATATATTTCTCTAAATCATCTTCAGATTCCTTTATGTTATCTGCTTTTGTCTTTTCTTACAGGTAATAAGAAGCCGAGTTTATTACCTACAGTGTGAAGTAGTTCTTTATCGATCCCCAAGTAATCTCAGCTTGCTAAAGACTGCCCCTGGTATACTGTTAGAATTGCTGGATTTGGTAAATCTTTTTTTGTTGATCTTAAAGACATGACTATAGCTGTTTCACACATTTTCCCAGCCAGACAAGACAGATAATTTTTGTCAATACCAAAGCACCTTCATTTAATGTGGTATTTATGTGTAAAGTACTGTGCAAGGTGCTATAAGGAAAAAAAAAAGATAAATTTAACATGAACTCTGCTTTCAAAGGAGAGTTCAGTGGAAGTTTATGAAGAAAATCTGGCCTCATACAGATTTGTAGTTGCATTTTAAGAGACTTTTTTGTATAATTGTAGATATTCTTCTTTGATGCTACGTGAAAACTCAACAAGGATAGTTTCTTACACACTGAGTTGCATCATGGAATCTGAAGCCATAAAACATGCATTTCTTTCTTTTTTTGGCTGCGGTGGGTCTTTGTTGCTGCATTAGGACTTTCTCCAGTTGTGGCGAGGGGGGCTACTCTGTAGTTGTATTGTATGGGCTTCTCCTTGCAGTGGCTTCTCTTTGTTGCAGAGCACCAGCTCTGGGACGTGCAGGCTTTGGCAGCTGTGGTGCATGGACTTAGTTGCCTTGTGGCATATGGGATTTTCCCGGACCAGGGATCGAACCCTCGTCCCCTGCCTCGGCAGATGAATTCTTAACCATTGACCACTCGGGAAGCCCCCAACAAGCATTTCTTACTCTGCTACAATAAAATTCATTGGTCCTTTTTGTGCTTTAAATAGATCTTTCATTCACGTGTCGGCAGTTGAAAATATTTGTTCACAGAGTTATAGAGATCTTTTAAATGTTGATAGCATCTCATTATATACAATATTTTAAAAATCAGATTCAGTATCAACAGAAAAATCTTTAATTACTGGGAAACTGTGAAGCTCATGATAACAAATACAAGTTTTTCTAAAGCTCTAATTTTCATTTGAAATCTGGAATTTCACCATTGGCAATAATCACTGTCAGATGTTTTCCTTGAAGTGACAGTCTCACTTTGTTCACTTTTAAGAAAATGTCTGAGAAATACCCATGTCTGAATGACCATAGTTTTTCAGTCATTTTTTTTAATTAAAAATGGTGTTCCAAGAAAAAGGGCAGCTGGTTCAACTCAGAACTCAGTTGTGTAAGAGCTTTCCCTGAAGACAGTCATTGTATTTCAGTATGGAACAGAAGTGTGTACTTCCTATTTCAGCACACAAAATATTTAAAAGATGTATACGTTGAGCTGAAAATGTAACCAAATTAATTTTTAAATGACTTCCTCAAGGTTTTGTTCTGTTTTCTTACTGTGAGCGCATAACATAATGGTGAAAAATACAGTTCGGTGCCCCTGCCTTCAACTACGCTTCAGATTTAGCAGTTTTATCCCCCACTGCTTTGCACCATCCGTGCAAGTGTGACCTAATGAAAAAGGCAAGAAACCCCTTAGCAGGGGTTGAAGCTAGTGGGAAAGAACCCACCTGCCAATGCAGGAGATGTAAGAGATGTGGATTCAATCCCTGGGTTGGGAAGATCCCCTGGAGGAGGAAATGGCAACCCACTCCTGTATTCTTGCCTGGAGAATCCCATGGACAGAGGAGTCTGGTGGGCTATAGTCCATGGGGTCACAAAGAATCGGACATGGCTGAAGTGACTCAGCACACAAACATAATTTTGACTTTGCAGATCCCTTAAAAGGTCACTGGAACCCCCAGGTATCTCTAGACCAAACTGAGAATTACTGAACTAGATCATTCTGAAGGCCCAGTCTGACATTACCCTTAGAAATCTCAATATTTATGCATTTCTGAAGAGAAAAAACCTTTTATTTTGTGATTCCTTAGTCAGTTCTCTAGGTATAATAAAATAATTTTGACCTCAACCTCAGCTCAGTCATTTTAATGCTTTTAACTGGACACTTTCTTTAAGAGTCTAAGTTGGTTATACTACATGTTTCTTTTTTCCTCTGTTCATCTGTGAGAAGACACAACACCTGCATAGCGATGAAAATAATCAAGAGTGAAAAGGCAGCCTATGAAGTGGAAGGAAATATTTGCAAACCCTATAGCCGATAAGGGATTAATATCCAAAATATATAAGAAGCACGAACAACTTAGTAGCAAAACCCCAAATAACTTGATTAAAAAAATGGATGAAGAATCTGAATAGGCATTTCTCAAAAGAAGATGTACAGATGGCCAATAGTTATATTAAAAGGTGCTCAATGTCACTAATTATCAGGAAAATGCAAATTAAAACCACAGTGAGATATTGCCTCACACCTATCGGAAAGACTATTATCAAAAAGATAGAAGATAACAGGTGTTGCAAGGCTGTGGAGGAAAGGGAACTCTTGTGCACTACTGAGGGGAATGTAAATTGGTGCAGCCACTATGGCAAAAGTTATGGAGGTTCCTCAACATTTAAAAATAGAACTGCCTAATGAACAAGAATCCCGCTTATGTGTATTAGTCATCTAAGTCCTGTCTGACTCTTTGCCACCCCATGAACTGTAGCATGCCAGGCTCCTCTGTCCATAGAACTCTCCAGGCAAGAACACTGGAGTGGGTTGCCATTTCCTTCTCCAGGGATGGAAACCTAGTCTCCAGCATTGCAAATAGTGGGTAGTTGGCCATTTTTTTAATGGGGGAGGGGGTGGCATTTGAGCAGTAACTTGGTGACATGGGATCAAATCACTAGTTTCCTGGGGACCTGCATGCAAAGCAGCAGGAAGAGCAAGTGTAAAGGTTCTGGGGTACTTGTGTGTGCTGGGCACGGGGAGGGGACACAGGCGAGTAGAGCTGGTAGAGAGGAAGAAACGGGTCAGACTTAATCCCGGCCACACCATGAGGCCTCCTGGATGTACTCAGAAGCAAAAGGGACACCAGGGGTTCTGAGCATGACTGGCTGAGGCCCGAAGGGGTCCCAGAAGTGTCTGCGAGCTGGGGGTAGGGCGCGAGCTCACCGCGGGGCCGGTTCTCAGTTCTCCCTCCAGGACACTTTGAGGCTGTGCACAAATTTGGGATAGAAGGGTTGAGAGGTGTTGAAACTGGAGAAGCCCAGGATGTTGGAGGAGTCCTCCACCACTCCGTCCAGGTGCAGAATGGGGAAGTCCCTGGTGGCGAGGATGTACTTGTAAAACACGGAGGTCATTCCCAGCCCGGAGGCGGTACTGAGAACGAGGTGAGAGACAGTTGCGTCGGTGTCCATGAGGATGGTGGACACTTTGGTCATTGTGGAGCTCCTTGAGCAGCGGGGTGGGGTCCCAGCTGTCGTCCAGCATCCTCACAGACAGAATCTCCTTGGAGATGAGGAAGCCACATACCGGTTCCTTCAATCGCAGCAGGCGCTCAGCCTTGGCACAGATGAGGCTGGATGAAGGGTAGTTGAAAAACTTGGGGACCCGGGAGATGGCCAGGCTGGTGTCCTTGTTATTGGGGTACAAGCTGACAGACGCAAAGCGGAGGTACCAGAGGTGGGGCGTCTCCTCGGGACCCGCCTTGATGTGGGGGATCTCCTTCTCTCCACAGATTTGGCTCACTGTGGAGGCAGAAGTGGGACTGGAAGGGGGTCCCAGGACAGACACGACCCCCTTGGGCAGGATCTGACACATGGTGTCCGTGGTCCTCTACTGGCTGTCCTGCTGCAGCTCAAAGATGTTTACTTCCACACGGGCCTTGGCTGGGACTTTGATGATCCCGTTGATCTGCTCCCGGGCCAGGGTCAGGGCCAGACATTCACTGTGGCCCCACACAGTCTGGTCGTCCAGGATGGCAGCCGTGAGCGGTGATGAGAGCACCTGGCAGGTGGGGCTGGACAAGGCAACAGCCAGCAGCAGCAGCAGTAGCTCAGCCGGAATCTTCCTCCCCTCCTCCTGGGGACACAGCTGCTGTGGCCCCCACTCGCCAGGGATCCCGGTGGGATAGAGGGCTGGGCTTCCCCAAGGCCTGAGGATCAACAAGGCAGAGATGCTCTGGAGCTGGGTGGGGGGGCTGGGGCCAGGGGTGAATGTAGTCCACAGGGCCCCCTTCCCTGCTTCCAGCAGCAGTCCCCAGCTAATCCAAAACAGGGGGCTCCCAGGGAGCAGGGAGGAAGGAGAGGTGGAAGAGGAGAAGAAAGGCCAGGAAGGGGAGGAACAGGAAAGGAGAAAATGGAGGAGGGAAGGGGAGGGAAGGACCAAATGGAGGGGAAGGAGGGAGGGATATATACATCTCTAAGTGAAAAGGGAATCAGTATCTCAAGAGATATCTGCATTTCCATGTTCACTGTAGCATTATTCACAATAGCCAAAATATGAAAATAACCTAAATATCAACAAATGAATGGATAATTAAAATGTATCTAAGATATGTTGTATGTACTATGCATTTATGTAATGGAATATTATTCAGCCTTAAGAAAAGAAACTCTTGCCATTCACAGTATGGATGAACTTGGAAAGCACTGTGCCAAGTGAAATAAGCCAGACAAGAGGGACAAATATTGCATGATCTCATTTATGTGTGAAGAAGATCCCCTGAAGTAGGACAAGGCAACCCATTCCAAAATTCTTCCCTGGAGAATCCCCACGGACAGAGGAGCCTGGAGGGCTGCAGTCCATAGGGTTGCAAAGAGTCAGACATGACTGAGTGACTTTGCATGCATGCACGCATTTTTGTGTGGAATCTGATAGAGCCAAACTCGTAGAAGCAAAGAGTAGAATGGTGGTTTTCAAAGGCTCAGGGAGAGAGAAGAGAAAGTGAGTAGGAGGAATTGGCTCACGAGATTATGGAGGCTGAAAAGTCCCATGATCTGCCTGCCGTCTGCAAACTGGAGGCCTAGGAAAGGGAAATTGAGTCTGAATCCAAAGGCCTGAGAACCAGGGGAATTGATGATGTAAATTCCAGTTCAAGGGCCAGAGAAGATGTGGTGAGATGTCTCAGCACAGTCACTGAGGCAGGAAAAATGGGGGGGGGGGGGGTTTGCCAAATTCCTCTTAACTCTGGCTTTTATTTTAAAAGAGAAATATCTAAAACACAATAGCATATATGTAAATTAATAATACTAAACATTTCTCAAATGTAAATATATACATGTATGAAGGATTAGAAAGTAAAGTTTGCACAGTGGCTGTTCATGTGGAGCAGAGGAGAATGGAAGTATGAATGAAAAGTGAAAAATGAAGTCACTCAGTTGTCTCCAATTCTTTGCGACCCCATTGGACTGTAGCCTGCCAGGCTCCTCTATTCACGGAATTCCCCAGGCAAGAATACTGCAGTGTGTAGCCATTCCATTCTCCAGGTGATTACCAAAGAACTAATGCTTTCTAATTCTGGTGTTGGAGAATTCTTGAGAGTCCCTTGACAGCAAGGAGATCAAACAAGTCAATCCTAAAGGAAACCCTGAATATTCATTGGTAGGACTGATGCTGAAGCTGAAGCCCCAATACTTTGGCCACCTAATTCAAAGAGCTGACTCATTGGAAACGATCCTGAGGCTGGGAAAGATTGAGGGCAAGAGGAGAAGGGGGCGGCAGAGGATGAAATGGTTAGATAGCATCACTGACTCAATGGACGTGAGTTTGAGCAAACTCCAGGAGATAGTGAAGGACAAGGAAGTCTGGCGTGCTGCAGTTCTTGGGGTCACAAACAGTTGGATATGACTTAGAGACTGTACAACAACAACCAGAGTGTGAAGCCACTCCCCTTGAGGGGTCAAACCCGGGTCTCCTGCATTGCAGGTAGATTCTTTACCATCTGAGCTACCAGGGAAGCCTCAGTGTGAATAAAGATGAAAAATAAAATGAGAGAGGAGACTTGAAAAGACTAACGATGACAGTCTGCCATGAGCATGAGAAAACAGATTTTAGAGTTGAGACAGATTTCTATTCAAATTCCAGTTCTGTCACCACAGGAAACATATATAAAATGGAGATAATAATTCTTCCTTAAAGTGCCCTTGCAGGAATTAAAGTAATATGGTCTTCCCTGATGGTCCACGGCTAAGACTCCGAGCTCCCAATGCAAGGGGCCTGGTTTGATCCCTGGTCAGGGCACTAGATCCCACATGCTGCAGCTAAGACTTGGCAGAGCCAAATAAATAAAATAATACCTGTGAGGTATACGGTGTTGTGCCTGCTACATGCTCAGGGCTGTAGCACCCATTGAAAGTAAACTGTGTCCTCATCAATAGCAACAGCAGCAGCATTCCATTGTCATCACTGAAAGCATCTTATTTCTCAGAATTCTTAGCAGATAATGGTATATCTTGTCCAGAAATGATGTCGTGATAGGCTTCACAGAATTGCTCAGGTAATAAATGATCATTGCTAATTTTCTCCGCACAGTAAAGGTGTGAATAATTAGAAATTCTTCAGGAAAAAGTCCTGGATGGAGAAAAAGATCCAATTTAGGAAAGTGCAAAAGAAAGCCTGGAATGAAGAAATGCTGGGTGGGAGATACTTCAAGCCAAAATTTGAGCGCTATATGATATGAACCCTATGGGTGATTCTAGAGATTTTCAGGGAAGATTGTACACCTCATGTATTTTGAGTGTAATCAAGTTTTTTGTGGAATCTGGGGAAGAGGCTGAGATCTATATTCTGAGTGATAGGAAGCAAAAATAGAGTCAACTTGGGTAGCCTAAGGGAAGAGCTGAGGTGTGCATTACATTCTTATCATAAAGGTGGTGGCCTGGTACAGAGGTCAGACCTCGAAGGAGATTGTGGATGATGTGGGGAGGCTCACGATGGCCCCGGGTGAGGCATCAGGCATGTCAGGAGAAGCTGGGAACATTGCCTAGCCTGGGCCCTCCTAAAGCAGGCAGTTTATAGTCTCTGTTCCTGGTATCTAGTTCTCTCCTTCCCCCACTCCGGAACACCTTATCAATTGCCTCCCTGGTTTTCAGACCCATATAACTCTATCTCTCTTCTATCAAAACATGCTCTCCAAACAGGATCTGAAGTGGCCAGCTTAATTTAAAGGATCAATCACATTTCCCTAAGGGGCATCTGCATTTTTAACAAAGGCTAGCACATTAAGAGAAACTACGAGGAAATTCTCAGAGTGAAACTTTGGGCATCAGCAAGGAAACGGGGAAGAGACTGTCTTAAAGAGAATTGACAGGGTTTGATCATCTATCTCCTTCCTGCCAGAGTTCCAAAGGAAGGAGGTACCCCGGTATTAAACAGCCACAGATGAGGACCGAACACTGTCCAAGGAGACATACTATCAGGTTGGAAAGTTCATTAAGTATTTACAGGAGAATTCAGGTTCCCCACTGCTCAGGGTATGATCACACGGCTTGAAAAGCACAAGAAGTAGAGGCAAGAAGTCAGATCTGAGAAGCTTCTGAGGGGTTGATGCAGTGACTTCTCTAACACAGGTAAGGATTATTAGAACTGGGGCATGGCTGGGGACAGAGAGAAGGAAGGAAAGCCGAGTGAGTGGAGATGCTATGGAGGAGATCACTGGGATAGGTGGGAAAGAAGGGTTTTCTAATTTCTGAGGTTTAAGGTTCTAGGAGAGGAGATAGAAAGAGGAAGCACATAATCTTTTCTCCTCTTGACTGTGACACTGTAAGACAGTGACACAGAAGGTGGTTGATGAATCATGCTCTTCTGTCTACTCACCCAGGGAAGGACGTGACTTCTGGATATACAGAACCCAACGTCCATCTCACTTCACACCAGTGCCTATCACTGGGAAGTGAGCAGAATAATCCAGGGTGGATCTATTTTTTTTTTAATATTTTTATTTATTTATTTGGCTGCACTGGGTCTTTGTTGGGGCACAAGTGATCTTTAGTTGCAGCAAAATGAAGTGAAAGTGTTAGTCGCTCAGTCATGTCCAACTCCTTGTGACCCCATGGAATTCTCCAGGCAAGAATATTGGAGTGGGCAGTCATTTCCTTCTCCAGGGGATCTTCCCCATCCAGGGATCGAACCCAGGTCTACCACATTGCAGGCAGATTCTTTACCATCTAAGCCACTTAAGTTGCAGTAGGCAGGATCTAATTCCCCAAACAAGGATCGAATCCAGGCCACCTGCTTTGGGAGTATGGAGTTTTCGCCACCAGGGAAGTCCCTGTCGTGTGTGGATCTTGAGGATATGAAGATGTCTTTCTCATTTGAGGCTTATGGGACCTTCCTGGGTGGGAAGGGAGTGGGAGGGAGTGGGATGTTGCGGGGAGCCTGAAGGTGGCAGGGTCACCTGCCAGAGCCTGGGGTTCTATGCGGCTTTCTTGGGCTGCAAAGGGAACAAAGGTCTTCTCTACAGGAGCGGGGGCTGGCCTGAGATGTGAGGCAGTTTAGGCGCAGTAGGTGGGACAGTGTCTGGTACTTGGGACATCTGAGAGTTGACGCATGTCCAGCCTGTCCCCTGCTCCCTCCAGTCCACCATGTTCAGAACCTAGGAATGACTGGGAGAAGTAAGAGTGCTCCCAGGACTCAGGGGTCAGCACTGGTCACCTTGTCTCTCTGCTGCTTCTCCATCCTGTGTCACCGTGTCTCCACTGCCTTGCAGCTGCTGCTGGCAGATCCACCATGTGGGAACTAACAGTCCTGCTGCTCCTGGGTGAGTCCTCAATGAGGCAACACCGGCCTAAGAACTTTAGGTATGGGGAAGAGTGGAAGTCAGGGTGTATATGTGTGTTGGGGGGATATTCAATCCTCAATTTGTTATCTATTTTTGGAGAGGAAAAGAGGAAAGGGGCTTTCTCTGAGTTGAGGGAACTAAAGGCAGAAGAAAAACATGTCTTGGGATTTGTTGAATCTTTCCTATGGTCAAGAGAGCCCCCTTTCTTTCCTTTCATCTCCAACATTCTCCTTCTTCTTTCTTATTTTGTAGTTCCAAGCAGTGGGCAAACTGGTGAGTCTTACACATCCCTCATCCCAATTTTCTGTGACTTCTACTCCAACCATCCAAAGTGACCTGCCTGGGTACTCCCCACTTCTTAGCTGTTCCAGGGTAGTGTCTCTTCTCAATCCCTGTGACTCAGTTTGCCTGCAGGCCTAGCACTTAGATATGGGTGCTCACCAAGGGACATGTTGATAGCCCAGTGTGGTCTCTCCTCTCCCAGGGATGGACTAGTAACCTGGGTCCTGGAAACTGGCATTTTCCGATATTTCCCAACCTTAGATCACATCCTTGGGCACCTCACCTTGATTCTCTTTTTCACATTGCTGCCTCCCATACCCTCTCCCCCAGCTACTGTAGAGAAGCCCGTATTGTCTCTACACCCACCCTGGACCACAATCTTCAAGGGGGAAAAGGTAACCTTGCGGTGTGATGGGTACCACCCGCTGCTCCTGGAGCTTCGACCCATTAGCACTCTCTGGTATTTGGGCCACCTACTCCTGCCTTCTTATAAGAAGAGCATCGAGGTGCACACGCCAGGGGTGTATAGATGCCAGACACGCGGCGCACCTGTCAGTGACCCCATCCACCTCTCGGTATCTAATGGTGAGTGTTTGAACACTGGAGGGGCAGCACACATGTCCTCTGGCAAGGCTGCCCCTCCTGTGGGAGAGGATACTGGGCCACTCTCATTGGGGTAGGAAGAGAGGGGTGTATTGAGTCTGCCTGGCACCATGTAAGAGATGCAGTAAGGCTTGCATGGCCTCAAAGGTCCCTTTACCATCCTGCCACAGTGGACAGTAAATAAACATTTCTATTCATTTACTAGCTCACAAGAGAAGAGATTCTAAGGACCTGGGATACTGAATACTTTTGGGGAAAAGGGTTGGGCAGGAAGGGAAAGGGCAGAGCAAAGCAGGAAAAGTGAGGTTCCCTGGACAGGCTGCCTGCAACTGGGGGCTTACTCTTGCTTGAGCAGAGTGATGCTTCCTTGTGCCTCCCATTAGTAAAATAGGGACAATAATAGTATCCATCTGTTCGGTTATTGTGAAGATTAAAAATGAATTATGAGAGGCTGTCAAAGAAAAAAGCAGATGAACAAAGCACTTCATTCAAATTTTATTACACACACACACACACACACACGTCAATTAAGAAACTAATTTCCTGGGAAGACATAAAGACTTTCCAAACAGAATAATAGAAGTAACAGTAATTTGTTCACTAGGGCACAGGATTGGCTACTTTGTAGGGAATATTTTGTCATTTTAGCCTGGTAGGCGATATTTTGTATTCAGAATTTAAAAGGTTATCACTCAATGTTCAGATTAGCATTTACACTTCATACCCATTTGTTGCTCAGTCTCTAAGTCACATCCGACTATTTGCAACCCCATGGGACTGCAGCATGCCAGGCTTCCCTGTCCTTCACTGTCTCCCAGAGTTTGCTCAAACTCATGTCCATTGAATCAGTAGTGTTATCTAACTGTCTCATCCTCTGCCGCCTGCTTCTCCTCTTGCCCTTAATCTTTCCCAGCATCAAGGTCTTTTCCAATGAGACAGCTCTTCGAATTAGGTGGCCAAAGTATTGGAGCTTCAACTTCAGCAGCAGTCTTTCCAATGAATATTCAGAGTTGATTTCTTTTAGGATCGACTGGTTTGAGCTCCTTGGAGTCCTAGGGACTCTCAAGAGTCTTCTCCAACACAATTCAAAAGCATCAATTCTTCCGCGCTCAGCCTTCTTTATGGTCCAACTCTCATCCACACTTCATGGTTTCTTGTTTGGAAACTGACAGCAAGTACAGATAAGATACTGAATATGATAGACAGTAGTTGCTGCTTGCAGAACTGAGAGTACCATAGAGATTGTGGCTATTACTTGCATAATTTTTTCTCCATGTAAAACACCTAAAGTGGCATTTAGCAGACACTAGGGCTGTGTAAACGTTAGCTATCATGATGATCAGGTAAATAAGTGTACTGCAGAAGGTGCCTAAGGCTGTCCTTGGAGGTGGAAGGCCCTCAGGTATTTTCTGGAGGAGATAAGATCTAAGTTCAGGCCTGCAGAATAAGCAGGCCTCAACTAAAGCAGGTGAAGAGGTCTTTTTGGCCTAAAGTAAGGCTCTGGGCTTAGAGCAGTGCCAGTTGGCCCAGCAGTACAGTATGGATGGACTTAGCCTGAATTGTAAGATAGGAAAGGAAAAGGAGACAGGCGGCAGGGGAGAATCCTGAGATGGTGCAGAAAAGGTAAGCAGTGGCCAGGTCAGGAAGGCCCTGATGCCATCTTAAGGCGTTTAGACTAGATTCTGACGGACACTACTCTTTGAGGCTGGAACCAAGTCTCAGGCATCAATACCTAAGGTTGGCCTTCCCCTTCCCCTTGCCACTCACCATCTGAGGCTCCTGGGGTGTCCAGTAAGGGAGAAGGGAATTGGTGGGGGAGAAGGAGAAGTAAGACGGGAGCAGGGAGGTGGAGAAGAATGGGTCACCCCAAGGGTTGGACTTTCTCTTGGAATCAGGCTGTTTGTGCTGACTGTCGTAGACTGGCTGATCCTGCAAGTGCCCTATGCTGCCGTGTTCGAGGGCGAGCCGCTGGTCTTGCGCTGTCGCGGTTGGTACGACAAGATCGTCTACAAACTTCACTACTACCACGACGGCCAACCCGTGCGCTACTTCCACTCCAGCGCCAACTACACGGTGCCCCAGGCTCGCGCCAGCGACAGCGGGCGCTACCAGTGCTCCGGTACCATGCGCGTTCCCGTGGAAAGCGCGCCCATGTTCTCCGCCAAGGTGGCCGTGACCGTGCAAGGTGGGGGAGACGGGGCCGGGTAGGGAGATAAACCAGCTCTGGGAAATTCTGGGACGGAAACCCGGCGGGGAAAGGAAGGGGCGGAGGTTATAGTAGCTGGCAAGTTGGGGATTTCTCTGCGGGACCACGAGCACGTTCTCCTCTCCTTCTTAGTGTGAAGTCGCACTTGATCTGTAAGCCTGGGTGGGGGCAGGGGTCCCGGCTTCTTTCTCCGGGTAGGAACCCATGTAGGGGACAGCTGTCTCGCAGCCCCAGCCAGAATAACAGTGGCAGTAAATGGGATCACGGTGGGACTGGGGAGAGGGAACTGCTCCCAGGCGTCCTGAGACCCCGTCTAGGCTGGAGGACCCGAGCTGGATGTCAGTCGGGAAGTGACTCGAGGCGTCTGACCTGGTGCCGCCTCCATTCAAGCTTCCCCCTTCCCTCGTGGACTCTCCTCCCTTCACGTGTACACACAACCTCCTCCCTGGTGGGTCAGAGGCCCTCGTGGGAAACCGGAGCCGGAGAGGGGTAGTGGGACTACAAAGCTGGTCCGGTTCCCTGGACCCTTGCACCAGGCCTAAAGGGCATCCTTGACCACTGGGCCCCCGCTTCCGCAGAGCTGTTCCAGGCGCCCGTGCTGAGGGTGATGGGCCGGGTGGAGGCTCGCGGCTCGGCCTTCGGAGAAGTGGTCTTACGCTGCGAGACGCGCCTGCACCCGCAGAAGCGCGACACGCCGCTGCAGTTCGCCTTCTACAAGTACAGTCGCCCTGTGCGCCGCTACGACTGGGATGCGGAGTACACGGTCCCCGACCCAGAGGTCGAGGAGCTGGAATCGTACTGGTGCGAGGCGGCTACAACCACCCGCAGCGTCCGGAAACGCAGCCCTTGGCTGCAACTCCCGGGCCGCGGTGAGTGCCGGCCCTTCCGGAAGCCCACCCGGCGGGCAGCCCGGTCCGCCCCGCCTCCGCCCAGGCCTTCCGGAAATGCCCGTTACTCACCCCCCGCCCCCGCCCCCGTCTCCTGCCCCGCCCTCCCTCTCCACCGCCTCCCCCACCCCTGCCTCCCTCACCCCTGCAGCTCATTTCCATCCTCCTCGCCGTCCTCACTCCCCTCCCCGGCCGGGCCCATCCTTCAGTCCTTTGCCCCCTTCTCCCCGCGCCAGGCCATGGGAGAACGGTTTCAGCCGAGCGGTTCTCTGTGTGTTGTGTTCGCAGGTTCTCCCCTGGACTTGGCGTCCACCACCGCCCCGGCCCCCGGTAACCAGCCGCTTTCCTTCAGAAAGCCCCCGGTGTCCAGATCGGTCCCGTCGGTCCCCTCCGTCCCGAATGTCACCTCAGCTGGGCCGCCGTTCCCCGCGGGCGGAGCCCCCACCGCTGGGCCCCCGGCCTGTGCGCCACCGACACCCTTGCAACAAACCGCTGGCGCCCTAAAACCCGACGTGGCCCTTCTGCTTCGAGAAATGCAGCTGCTCCAAGGCCTTCTCAGCCGGGTGGTCCTGGAATTAAAGGAGACACAGGCCGTCCCAGGGCACACAGTCGAGATCCCCACTTCCAACTCGGCTGTGAGTCAGGGAACCCCTGAGACCACTACTGTGGAGAGCTGAGGGAGGGGGTGGCTACAGTCCCCTCCAGGCACATCCGCCTCCGGTCTCCCCTGCTCGCGTCACGTGGAGACCTTACTAAGCCGTGTCGGTTTCTTCCCTCTGTCTTGCTGTGGTTTATAAAGTGTGGTAGCTGACATGTCAATCTCACCAGCACATCTGAGCAGTTTGTTACCACAAGGCCTTCCCTCTCATCTCTTCCTTCGCCTCAAAGATTTCAGTAGGGAAGTAGCAATCTGCTATTTACTGCTTTGAGGTTGACTTTTGGAAGTGAATTTAGTCATCCTTGGTTTTTCATGTAAACCCACACGACGCATATTTCAGCACAGGCCGTTTTCTGGAACTTAAGGTTATTTTGGTACTAAGCGCTTTGGAACATTTAAGGGTCAGGATGTAATTATTCATCATGAATTTAATGTTAAAATTTAAAAGGTTTTCAGTTCTGTTTCTGATGAGTTTATACCTTCAAAGTCCTGTGTTGTAGTTTTAGAGACAGAAAGGGACTTGTGTGGGTCTCCCATTCCAGGTTAAGGGTGAGTGTACAGTTAGAGACAACCAGATGCACCTCCCAGGCCAGCGTAGCTAGACAGCCTCTGATAAGCTCTGGTGGCAGCAGGCAGGCCCTGCTCATTTTAGCCTAAATTAAACAAGTGCGTCAAGAAATCTCTTTGAAGAAAGTTTAAGACAAATTCTCAAAATTGCTGAATTCTAGTTTTTGCCAGTTTCTTACTTCTGTAAAAGCCATTCCAACACGAACACACAATTCAATCTTTATAAGTTCCTCGTCTGCCTATAGAACTATGAGATCTCAGCAGAGCTGGTGTGAATTATTTCCAGGAGAATTCTTTCTCATTAGGTCTATACCCTTCATCAGTTAACCTTTACTGTTAAGGCTTAGAACTGATAACAACTCCACCCTCACACCCTTCTAATCTATAGGT
This sequence comes from Dama dama, assembly GCF_033118175.1. Classification (NCBI taxonomy): domain Eukaryota; kingdom Metazoa; phylum Chordata; class Mammalia; order Artiodactyla; family Cervidae; genus Dama; species Dama dama. The sequence continues at coordinate 9,396,599 of NC_083700.1, read as the reverse complement.
ATTCAGTCACAATGCAATTTCCCTTTCTTTTTGAGTGATTAATCAGTATCACATTAACATCCTTCATCTTTTTCTTCTTCTTATTTTCTTCAAGTATTATCTTCACCATGTTATTACTACAAAGTCACTGAAATTATATAAGAAGAGAGGCAGGTGGGTTCACACATGTATTACAGTGCAATGTGATAAGCGCTTCTGTGAAACACTAGGAATTCAGTGGAGGAAACTGAATCTTGAAGGAGAGCAAGATTTCACCAAGTGAAGATGGGAAAATATTGAGGAGTGGGGGATGCAGGCTGCGGATGCAAAAGCAGAGACATGGAAGACCATAGTGTGTTTGTAGCGTTGCAAATAATTGAAAGTGGCTGGAGAACTATACGTGTTTATGTGTGTGTGTATGGCAGGGTGGGGTATATTTTAGGCAGAAGATGGCAGGAGATGAACATGGGGAAGTAGAAAGGGGTCAGAACATGAAACTCTTGTTAAGAGGTTCTTAAACCTGTTGGAAAATTGGGATGGATATGCAGAAGCATTCTTTATCAAGGGTATAAATAAACCTTACTGGAGGAAAAGCTAATTTAAAATTACAAAAGAGCAATCAAATAAACTGATCTCAATGGACACTTGCTCATAGTCTTGAGAAGGTATGTTCAGGCACTATAATCCAGTATTGGGGTTCTGGTCTTTGTGCCTCTGCTTTCCAGCTTTCTGTGCAGGCTTAGCTCACTTCCTAGAATCTTTTCTTGGCAAGCCTTCCCTGGCTAACCCGACTCCACTTCAGTGGCCTCCATTGTGACTTTGTTCCCCTGATGTTTCTGCTGTCTCTTTATCCAGATAGAGAATGACTAGCATTAGTGTCATGACTAGCATTGATTACCTAATCAAAGAATCTTGTCATTAAAAAAAAGATCAGTTGGTATGTGTAACTGATTCACTTTGCTGCACAACAGAAGCTAACACAACATTGTAAAGCAATTATACTTCAATAATAAGTAATTTTTAAACATCAGTTGATCATTTTTTAAGGGAGTGAAAGAGTGAAATAGCCATTCAAAAGAGAGTTTTGTCTCTTCAGTATCTCCTCTTTCACAGTTAGCAGCCTTCCTGCCACGATATCTTCCTTCCTGCCACCTACCTCCATTTAGGGCCAGGGATATGGGGGATGGGGAAGAATAAGAACTTATGGGTTAGAATGAAAATCATTCATGACGCAACTTCTCTATTTATGTTGTGTGGCGAGGGAAGGAGTAACTTTTATGCCCTTTAGTCTCCATGTCTTTAAGCCCCCTGGGGCTCATTGATCTTCCCCTACAGGACCTATTAATGATCTCCCAGGAAGACCTGCACTAAGGAAATACTGAGAAATGTCAGACAGACAGCTTACTGGCCATGCTCCTCTGGGGGCCTCCGCGAGTCCTCATCCAGCTTCATCAGGTTCCAACATGCTTTTAGGGAAACAGAAGACTGGCTAGCCCAGGCTACCCAAGGACAATCTCAAGTTCCTTCTCAAGCAGCAAGGGTAGCAACAGAATGCGAGAGAAACCTGGGGAGGAAGCCACTACTCTCAGGTTCTCTGATCACTTCTATGTTTCAGTCCCAGGCCTTGACCCTAAAGCTGTGAGTGTCCATACCAGATATCAGACAAGGAACCCAAAAGTCCTCCATCAGAGAGCAGAAAGGGTCCTGGCAAGTTTCCTTTGGATCTCAGCCTCCCTCTCTCATACTGTCCTCCCTGAGTCTAAATTTCTCATCTGGACTTGACTGTGGAAGGAAGGAACTCAACTCTGGGTCCCACACTTAATGAGTTTTTCCCTAAGAGAGTGAATTAAATCCTCTAGGTTAAAGTCCGAACTCCCTGTCATGACAGATAGAGCAGTCACACTGACCACTTGCTCTCTCCCCATGGAGCCTCTTTCATGCCTCTGTGCCTTTGCATATACTTTTGTACCAACTCTGTTTGTAGGGCATGGGCTGCACAGGCCTTCTGAGTTCAAGCTTTCTCATCTGGAAAAAGAGGGAAATAAGAGTACCCTTAGGGAGAGAAAGACAAACAGATTTTTTTCATTACTAAAAATTTTAAGTCAGGGGATGCTAAGGTGCTTAGAAGCACAGAGGAGGAGTACTAAGCTCAGCATGGAGGCTCACAAGTCACTTTCCAAAGAGATGACATCTGCCAGACCCTATTAATGAACTATTAGGTTATTTCCAAACTTTTGCTGTTTTAAATTATGCTGCAATTAAGATTCTCACACTTAGGTCTTTAGACACATATTTGAATATATCTGTAGGGCAAACTCCTAGCCTTAAGTAGAATTGCTAAATCAAAGAAAATGAGTCTTGTTAAATTTTAATAGATATTGTCAAATTATGTCAGAGAGAGCTTGTTTCTCTTACCCTGGTCAGGAAAGCACATCACTGTAGTTATATATTTCTTTTAAAAAATTAATTAATATATTTTGGTTGCACTGAGCCTTCATTACTTCGCGAGGGCTTTCTCTAGTTGCAGCAAGTGGGGGTGGCTACTCTTTAGTTGGGCACCGGCTTCTTGTTGCAGTGGCTTCTCTTGTTGCAGAGTGTAGGCTCTAGTTGCACGGGCTTCAGTAGTTGCAGCTCGTAGGCTCTAGAGGTCGGGCTCTGTAGTGTGGCTCAAAGGCTGAGTTGCTCTACAGAGCCTGTGGAATCTCATCAGACCAAAGATCAAACCCGTGTCCCTTGCATTGTCAGGTGGATTCTTATTTATTGTACCACCAGGGAAGTCCTATATTTTTTAATGAACCCAGAGAAACTCTTGACCCTTTGTCTACTGTTGACTTCCCCCAGTTGAATCCTGGTAACATTACTAACCTTGTGTTGTGCAACAGCTCAGCACTGCAATCCTTTCAGAGTCAATGTCCCTGTTTGTAGTTCTAACCCATTCATCGTCTGAATTCTTGTTAGCAGGTCTGCAGTTAACTAAGAGAATGTACTCTTGACTATATTTCCTTATTAAATGTGGACTTTCTGCCAAGTAGAGCTCTTATTCCAAGCCAGATCATCCTAGTTCTCCACCCGGTTCCCAAGGTGTACTGCAGTTTGCCTGTATTAGTTTAGTTTATTCCCCAGTCACTATATCTGCACTACACTTTCGAAGCTAATTAGTTTCAATGCTTGACATTCTAATTATAATAAGAGGCCTCATATAACTGTACATCCCTGATTCAGCTAACATCTGAGACTAAAGAACTGGTACTAAAGGCTCAAGAACTAAATTATTTTTCAGTTCAAAGGAGCTGATGTGGGAGATGACCACTATCCCATTTCTTTACAGTAAATATGCTCTTAATGTAGAATGTTAAGTTGTAGTAGCCAAGCTAATTAACTCTGGACCTAGAGGTGGCAGAGTATGGAGGTTAAGAACCCTGGCCAAGCAGTTAGTAGAGTTGGGTTCAAACATCACTCTTACTACTTACCATCTGGGTCACAAAGAGTAAGACACAACTTAGCGACAACAGCAAGATTTGGGCAAGATATTTTATCTCTGAAGTTGCATTTCCTCATCTGCAAAGCATAATAATAATAGTATCTTCCTTACAGAATTGCTAGAAGGATTCAATGAGGTTATGCAAGTAGCATACTTGATAGAAGCAGTAAGTGGTTATTATGACTGTAATTCACAGCATCTAAAATGACATTAGACTATAGGATGCACCATTGAACAGAACATTAAGGAAGGAAATTGTGGCCAAATAGCCACACAATGTCTTTTAGGCTTAATTAGAAATAGAAAATGTTAAAATCATAATTACTCTTGAAAGTGAAAGTGTCAGTTGCCAATCGTGTCTGACTCTTTCCTACCCAGTGGACTATAGCCTGCCAGGGTCCTTTGTCCATGGAACTCTCCAGGCAAAAATACTGGAGTAGGTAGCCATTCCTTTCTCCAGGGGATCTTCCCAACCCAGGGATTAAACCCAGGTCTCCTGTGTTGCAGGCAGACTCTTTATCATCTGAGCTACTAGGGAAGCCCTATAATCACTCTTAAGTATGCATAAAAAGGACAACATAAGGGAAATATATAAATTGGGTGAGGTATTCCTAAGACTATTCACTTTCAGAGTTTGACTTCTCTAAATCACTTTTCCCACTCATATTTATCAAAGATTTTTTCCCATTCTTGTAACATGAAGAGCATTAGTGATGCAGCATTTCTTAAAAGAAGCCATAACAAGAGTAACAGTCATCATTGCCAGACTTGTAAGCTGGTTTTGCAATCATCTGGAGTTAACTTACTTTTGACTTCAGCTCTGGGAGGCCTGGTTTTGAGCCCTGGGGTGGGAAGATCTCCTGGAGAAGGGAACGGCTATCCACTCTAGTATTCTTGCCTGGAAAATTCCATGGACAGAGGAGCCTGGTGGGCTACAGTCCATGGGGTCACAGAGAGTCAGACATGACTGAGTGACTAACACTTTCAGGAGTGTTGCTAAACATGTCTGATACACCACCCATTCCACTTCTCACAACCTATGAACGTTTCACTGTCATCTCAGGAAATTTCTCCCAAGATGCTCATACCCATTCTTAAATTTTGATACCAGTACTTTCATGTTCGTGTTTATTTAAGCAATGAAAACTATGACATGATGACAATTATTAGATGCATTGTAGTTTCAGAGACATTAAAAGTAGTTTGAACAAAATTATCTCTTAGAATTAATGAAATACAAAGTGTATCCTAAAAGCAAATTTCAATATATCTAGAAAAAAGGTTACACATGACCCTACGTGTAGCCTGAGACTAAAGATGGACTTTTTTTCAGTTGAAGTGGAAGTCCTAAAAAATCTGAAAGGAATTTAAAGCTGTTTAGTTCAACCAAGAAACCACTTATTAAGATTCTAAACTTCTGCCATGTGGCCACATTTGACTTTCTGTGAGTATGCAGTCCTCATTGCCTCCCAAGGACAATTCACTTTATATTAGGATGTGTCAGCATGCTCAGTTGTATCTGACTCTTTGGACCTCATGGGCAATAGCCCGCCAGGCTCCTCTGTCATGGGATTTTCCAGGTGAGAATACTGGAGAGGGTTGCCATTTCCTACTCCCAGGATCTTCCTAACCCAGGGATCAAACCTACATCTCCTGTGTCTCCTGCATTGGCAAGTGGGTTCTTGACCATTGTGCTGTCTGGGATAGCCCTGGCAATTAGAAAGTTCTTCCTGTTGGGTAATGAGCAAAATGATTTTGTTATAGCTTCTACTCATGGTGCCTTCTAGAGTTACACACAACAGATCTAATTCCTCATCCTCTTGTTAGGCCTTTAGATGTTTAAAGACACTGCTTAAATCATGCTTAGTTTTCTTAAAGATAGACTGTTTCAGTGTTTTCAACTGTTCTTAATTTTGAGTTCCCTTCCCCATCCTGGCTTTTCTGGGCACATCTCTGTATTTGATTTAAAATGTGAGACCCATAACCAACTGGGTGTGTCCAGGGAGAAAAAGGTAGGAAGGCAGAATTTTATTTTTATTTTTTACATTTAAGTAATTGCACTTGTGACAGGATGACAAAAGTGATATTTAATGATGCAATAGACATGGAATTCTGAAGCCAGATCATCATACACAGAATTTACAAAGGAAATGACTAAAGATTTGTTCTCTGACTTTTGGACTCTGTAATCACATGAAGAAGATCAAAAAGGGGTTAGAGTATGGAGGGGAGAGAGAGTCTGTGAAGAGATTTCTTTGACATAGGAAGAGTTTCCATCATAATTTTTACTCATAGTGGGGAGTCTAGGGAAGCTTATCCTCTCCTCCTCAAGCCTAATGAGGGCAGTCCCATGGCCTCACCCAGAGAGGTCTGAAATGTGTTCCTCACAGTTGGGAGACACAGGGAACTGGGCCTGACTCACTCATGAGAAAGCTAAGGTGAGTTGTGGCCATAGGATGGAAAAGTCTATGTTGGGATTCTATACTACAGAATTTGCTGGGGCAAAGCTAAGTATGTACATATTTCCATGGTCCATGAAAGACAGAGAGCTGCCATGGGGTTGTCCTGTGTGTGTGTGTGCTAAGTCGCTTCAGTCAGACATGACTCTTTGCGACCCTGTGGACCATGGCCCACCAGTGTCCTCTCTCCATGGGATTCTCCAGGAAAGAATACTGGAGTGGGAGAGTGGGTTGCTGTGCCCTCCTCCAGGGGCTCTTCCTAACCCAGGGATGGAACCCACATCTCATACATCTCTTGCATTGGCAGGCAGGTTCTTTACCACTAGTGCCAACTGGGTCTTGGTTCCTGTATAATAAGGCCACCAGAAGGGGTTGAAAAAAATACCAAAAAGCTGGAGGTGAGTCTGAATTCCTAGAGATTGAGGAAAGAGGTGCAAGTGAACACCTGGAAAAAAATACACCTGTCTTGAATATCAGAGGGGATCAGTCCCCCAAAATGAACACCTCCAAAAAGTCCACAAAATGTGTTCATGGGAGAACAAATTGGCCATAGTCACCTCCAAACTCAGAGAGGAGGAAGCTGCTCATCCAAAGAGTTTTCTACTTCCTTACCTATCCTCCCTGCCTTCCCTATTATCCTCTTCTTTGGCCTGGGGGAGGTGAAAAGGAAACAAACACTGAGGAGATGAGGAGGAGATGCAGAAAGAGGGACAGAGAAAAACCAATCAAGCTCCTTCAAGCTCCTTTCCCAAGTCAGGACCTAAACCTAATATGTATGAAGACAAAGAGTTATCTCTGAATTAAGTTTGAAGTTCTGACTAACATCTAAGACTGGGCATTCTAATTCATAAATTGAAACTATATTTGTGACCTAAAGTCATTAAAGGAATATGAACGGCCAAGAGAAGCAGAAAAGTCAGGGATTGGCTCAAACTTTAATGTATGCATGAATCAGCCAGGGCTCTTCTGCAAATACAGATTGTGATCCAGTGAGTCTGGGGTAGGACCTGAGAGTCTGCATATCTAACAAGTTCCCAGTTGATGCCGGTGATGCTAATTCTTGGGTCACACTGTGTAGCGAGAGGAGCAGAGGATTACTCCATTAAATGAATCTGAAATGGATTATGAAAGATTAAGAAAGCTGAATTTTGATCATTCTGTGGATTGTGCTTTCAGCACGCCCTGTCTGCTATGGTCCAAGAAATAGATGCTCAGGGCCCTGCCTCTCAGCACCACAGAGATCCACTGGGATCCACTGGGATCACTGATATTGCTGCTGCTGAAGAAACCAAGAGTGTCATCCACCTGGTTTCCAGAGGCCACAGAAGCTGCAGAAGTACAGCCTCTGCTTCACTTTCACCTTCCACATGTTGTCTAAGGGCTTCTGAGTGGCCAGACCTAGCTGCAAGGGAGTCTGGATCCCTTTTTGCTTTCCAGGCTCTTTAGTTCAGAAAGGCACTTGAAAAGGTAGTGAAGTGAATGTTCATCCCACTTCCAAGGACAATAAAGGGCTGATTCCTATGTAGACTTTTACTATTGTGAAGGACCTAAAGATTTACTGCAACTTGTTAATTTTAGAGGTCAGTAAATGAAGATGCAGAAACTGAAAGACTTGTTAGTGGTGGGGTAGAAATAGAGCTCAGGTCTTTTGACAAGGAATTCAGTGAGCCTAAAGGATAGCCACTCTCCCAGGAGTCAGGTAGTATTATCCAGCTTCATTAAGCTATTGCTTGCAAACCCAAGAGAATATTTTATCTAAGCCATACCTCTTTGACCCCCAATTTATATTTATGTAGTTCATTTGAGGGACCAAAGTCCAGGATCTTATATTTCTCTTTTTTGAATTTAGTCTTTGTTAGCTGGACAAAGACAAAGACAATTTTGGATCCAAATGTAATCCCTCTCAGCTCTAACACATGTAGATTAGATAAACATGTCTTGTGCACTGTAATACAAATTACTAAAAAAAAAAAAAAAAGAAAGTTGAATAAACCAGATTAAAGAAATTCAGATGATGGCTCTATCTTATTAGAAATTTCTCTCATGATTGCCATTGATCCATTTTTTTTCTGTCTTTGGGTGCAATTATTTAACCAATTGCTAACTCAATTGCTCTACTATCCAACCTTTATTTCTTCATTAAAAAAGTTTATTTCATATTATTATTTTTCATTGTGGTTTATCACAGGATATTTAATATAGATCACTGTGCTACATAGTATGATCTTGTTTATCTGTCCTATATCTATATAATAGATATAGACATCTATTATATCTATATAATCCTAATCCAAATCCAATATCTATATATCTATATATAATGTATCTATCTATATATGTATATATATGTGTATATATATATATATATATATATATCTACTATATCTGTATAATCCTAATCCAAATCCAATATCTATATATCTATATATAATATATCTATCTATATAGATATAAATATATATAGATGCATATCTATATCTATCTATTTATTATATCTATATAATACTAATCCAAAATGCTAATCCATCCCTCCCCTACCTCCCCTCCCTCCTGGCAACCACAAGTCTGTCCTCTATGTCTGTGTGTCTGTTTCTGTTTCATATATAAGTTCATTTGTGTCATATTTTAGGTTCTGTGTACAAGTGATATCACATGGTTTCTCTCTCTGACTTGCTTCACTCAGTATGACTCTCTCTAGGTCCATCCATGTTGCTGCAAATGGCATTATTTCATTCATTTTTTTTTTTTTTTTTAAATGGGGCTAAGACTTTATTTTTTTTTTTATTTTTATTATTATTATTATTTTTTCCAGTGGGTTTTGTCATACATTAATATGAATCAGCCATGGATTTACATGTATTCCCAATCCCGATCCCCCCTCCCACCTTCCTCTCCACCCGATTCCTCTGGTTCTTCCTAGTGCACCAGGCCGGAGCACTTGTCTCGTGCATCCCACCTGGGCTGGTGATCTATTTCACCATAGATAGTATACATGCTGTTCTTTTGAAATATCCCACCCTCACATTCTCCCACAAAGTTCAAAAGTCTGTTCTGTATTTCTGTGTCTCTTTTTCTGTTCTGCATATAGGGTTATCGTTATCACCTTTCTAAATTCCATATACATGTGTCAGTATGCTGTAATGTTCTTTATCTTTCTGGCTTACTTCACTCTGTATAATGGACTCCAGCTTCACCCATCTCATTAGGACTGGTTCAAATGAATTCTTTTTCATGGCTGAGTAATATTCCATGGTGTATATGTACCACAGCTTCCTTATCCATTCATCTGCTGATGGGCATCTAGGTTGCTTCCATGTCCTTGGTATTATAAACAGTGCTGCGATGAACATTGGGGTGCATGTGTCTCTTTCAGATCTGGTTTCCTCAGTGTGTATGCCCAGAAGTGGGATTGCTGGGTCATATGGCAGTTCTATTTCCAGTTTTTTAAGAAATCTCCACACTGTTTTCCATAGCGGCTGTACTAGTTTGCATTCCCACCAACAGTGTAAGCGGGTTCCCTTTTCTCCACACCCTCTCCAGCATTTATTGCTTGTAGACTTTTGGATAGCAGCCATCCTGACTGGCGTGTAATGGTACCTCATTGTGGTTTTGATTTGCATTTCTCTAATAATGAGTGATGTTGAGCATCTTTTCATGTGTTTGTTAGCCATCTGTATGTCTTCTTTGGAGAAATGTCTGTTTAGTTCTTTGGCCCATTTTTTGATTGGGTCATTTATTTTTCTGGAATTGAGCTTCAGGAGTTGCTTGTATATTTTTGAGATTAATCCTTTGTCTGTTTCTTCATTTGCTATTATTTTCTCCCAATCTGAGGGCTGTCTTTTCACCTTACTTATAGTTTCCTTTGTAGTGCAAAAGCTTTTAAGTTTCATTAGGTCCCATTTGTTTAGTTTTGCTTTTATTTCCAATATTCTGGGAGGTGGGTCATAGAGGATCTTGCTGTGGTTTATGTCGGAGAGTGTTTTGCCTATGTTCTCCTCTAGGAGTTTTATAGTTTCTGGTCTTACATTTAGATCTTTAATCCATTTTGAGTTTATTTTTGTGTATGGTGTTAGAAAGTGTTCTAGTTTCATTCTTTTACAAGTGGTTGACCAGTTTTCCCAGCACCACTTGTTAAAGAGGTTGTCTTTTTTCCATTGTATATCCTTGCCTCCTTTGTCAAAGATAAGGTGTCCATAGGTTCGTGGATTTATCTCTGGGCTTTCTATTCTGTTCCATTGATCTATATTTCTGTCTTTGTGCCAGTACCATACTGTCTTGATGACTGTGGCTTTGTAGTAGAGTCTGAAGTCAGGCAGGTTGATTCCTCCAGTTCCATTCTTCTTTCTCAAGATTACTTTGGCTATTCGAGGTTTTTTGTATTTCCATATACATTGTGAAATTCTTTGGTCTAGTTCTGTGAAAAATACCGTTGGTAGCTTGATAGGGATTGCATTGAATCTATAGACTGCTTTGGGTAGAATAGCCATTTTGACAATATTGATTCTTCCAATCCATGAACACGGTATGTTTCTCCATCTGTTTGTGTTCTCTTTGATTTCTTTCATCAGTGTTTTATAGTTTTCTATGTATAGGTCCTTTGTTTCTTTAGGTAGATATACTCCTAAGTATTTTATTCTTTTTATTGCAATGGTGAATGGTATTGTTTCCTTAATTTCTCTTTCTGTTTTTTCATTGTTAGTATATAGGAATGCAAGGGATTTCTGTGTGTTAATTTTATATCCTGCAACTTTACTATATTCATTGATTAGCTCTAGTAATTTTCTGGTAGAGTCTTTAGGGTTTTCTATGTAGAGGATCATGTCATCTGCAAACAGTGAGAGTTTCACTTCTTCTTTTCCTATCTGGATTCCTTTTACTTCTTTTTCTGTTCTGATTGCTGTGGCCAGAACTTCCAACACTATGTTGAATAGTAGTGGTGAGAGTGGGCACCCTTGTCTTGTTCCTGATTTCAGGGGAAATGCCTTCAATTTTTCACCATTGAGGGTGATGCTTTCTGTGGGTTTGTCATATATAGCTTTTATTATGTTGAGGTATGTTCCTTCTATTCCTGCTTTTTGGAGAGTTTTAATCATAAATGAGTGTTGAATTTTGTCAAAGGCTTTCTCTGCATCTATTGAGATAATCATATTGTTTTTATTTTTCAATTTGTTAATGTGGTGTATTACATTGATTGATTTGCGGATATTAAAGAATCCTTGCATTCCTGGGATAAAGCCCACTTGGTCATGGTGTATGATTTTTTTAATATGTTGTTGGATTCTGTTTGCTAGAATTTTGTTAAGGATTTTTGCATCTATGTTCATCAGTGATATTGGCCTGTAGTTTTCTTTTTTTGTGGCATCTTTGTCTGGTTTTGGAATTAGGGTGATGGTGGCCTCATAGAATGAGTTTGGAAGCTTACCTTCTTCTGCAATTTTCTGGAAGAGTTTGAGTAAGATAGGTGTTAGCTCTTCTCTAAATTTTTGGTAGAATTCAGCTGTGAAGCCATCTGGTCCTGGGCTTTTGTTTGCTGGAAGATTTTTGATGACAGTTTTGATTTCCTTGCTTGTGATGGGTCTGTTAAGATCTTCTATTTCTTCCTGGTTCAGTTTTGGAAAGTTATACTTTTCTAAGAATTTGTCCATTTCATCCAAGTTGTCCATTTTATTGGCATAGAGCTGCTGGTAGTAGTCTCTTATGATCCTTTGTATTTCAGTGTTGTCTGTTGTGATCTCTCCATTTTCATTTCTAATTTTGTTAATTTGGTTTTTCTCTCTTTGTTTCTTAATGAGTCTTGCTAATGGTTTGTCAATTTTGTTTATTTTTTCAAAAAACCAGCTTTTAGCTTTGTTGATTTTTGCTATGGTCTCTTTAGTTTCTTTTGCATTTATTTCTGCCCTGATTTTTAAGATTTCTTTCCTTCTGCTAACTCTGGGGTTCTTCATTTCTTCCTTCTCTAATTGCTTTAGGTGTAGAGTTAGGTTATTTAATTGGTTTTTTTCCTGTTTCTTGATGTAAGCCTGTAATGCTATGAACCTTCCCCTTAGCACTGCTTTTACAGTGTCCCATAGGTTTTGGGTTGTTGTGTTTTCATTTTCATTCATTTCTATACATATTTTGATTTCTTTTTTGATTTCTTCTATAATTTGTTGGTTATTCAGAAGCGTGTTATTTAGCCTCCATATGTTTGAAGTTTTAACAATTTTTTCCCTGTAATTGAGATCTAATCTTACTGCACTGTGGTCAGAAAAGATGACTGGAATGATTTTAATTTTTTTGAATTTTCCAAGACCAGATTTATGGCCCATGATGTGATCTATTCTGGAGAATGTTCCGTGTGCACTTGAGAAAAAGGTGAAGTTGATTGTTTTGGGGTGAAATGTCCTATAGATATCAATTAGGTCTAGCTGGTCCATTGTGTCTTTTAAGGTTTGTGTTTCCTTGTTAATTTTCTGTTTAGTTGATCTATCCATAGTTGTGAGTGGGGTATTAAAGTCTCCCACTATTATTGTGTTACTATTAATTTCCTCTTTCATACTCGTTAGCGTTTGCCGTACATATTGCGGTGCTCCTATGTTGGGTGCATATATATTTATAATTGTTATATCTTCTTTTTTGATTGATCCTTTGATCATTATGTAGTGTCCTTCTTTGTCTCTTTTCACTTCCTTTATTTGAAAGTCTATTTTATCTGATATGAGTATTGCGACTCCTGCTTTCTTTTGGTCTCCGTTTGCATGAAATATTTTTTTCCAGCCCTTCACTTTTAGTCTGTATGTGTCTCTTGTTTTGAGGTGGGTTTCTTGTAGACAGCATATATAGGGGTCTTGTTTTTGTATCCATTCAGCCAATCTTTGTCTTTTGGTTGGGGCATTCAACCCATTTACATTTAGGGTAATTATTGATAGGTGTGGTCCCGTTGCCATTTACTTTGTTGTTTTGGGTTCACGTTTATACAACCTTTCTGCATTTCCTGTCTAGAGAAGATCCTTTAGCATTTGTTGAAGAGCTGGTTTGGTGGTGCTGAATTCTCTCAGCTTTTGCTTATCTGTAAAGCTTTTGAATTCTCCTTCATATCTGAATGAGATCCTTGCTGGATACAGTAATCTAGGTTGTAGGTTATTCTCTTTCATTACTTTCAGTACGTCCTGCCATTCCCTTCTGGCCTGGAGGGTTTCTATTGATAGATCAGCTGTTATCCTTATGGGAATCCCTTTGTGTGTTATTTGTTGTTTTTCCCTTGCTGCTTTTAATATTTGTTCTTTGTGTTTGATCTTTGTTAATTTGATTAATATGTGTCTTGGGGTGTTTCACCTTGGGTTTATCCTGTTTGGGACTCTCTGGGTTTCTTGGATTTGGGTGGCTATTTCCTTCCCCATTTTAGGGAAGTTTTCAGCTATTATCTCCTCGAGTATTTTCTCATGGCCTTTCTTTTTGTCTTCTTCTTCTGGAACTCCTATGATTCGAATGTTGGGGCGTTTCACAGTTTCCCAGAGGTCCCTGAGGTTGTCCTCATTTCTTTTGATCCTTTTTTCTTTTTTCCTCTCTGCTTCATTTATTTCCACCATTTTATCTTCTACCTCACTTATCCTATCTTCTGCCTCCGTTATTCTACTCTTGGTTCCCTCCAAACTGTTTTTGATCTCATTCATTGCATTATTCATTTGTAATTGACTCTTTTTTATTTCTTCTAGGTCTTTATTAAACAGTTCTTGAATCTTTTCAATCTTTGTTTCCAGGCTATTTATCTGTAACTCCATTTTGTTTTCAAGATTTTGGATCATTTTTATTATCATTATTCTAAATTCTTTTTCAGGTAGATTCCCTATCTCCTCCTCTTTTGTTTGACTTGGTGGGCATTTTTCATGTTCCTTTACCTGTTGGGTATTTCTTTGCCTTTTCATCTTGTTTAGATTGCTGTATCTGGAGTGGGCTTTCTGTATTCTGGAGGTCTGTGGTTCCTTTTTGTTGTGGAGGATTAACCCAGTGGGTGGGGTTAGACGATTGGCTTGTCGAGATTTCCTGGTTAGGGAAGCTTGTGTCAGTGTTCTGGTGCGTGGAACTTGATTTCTTCTCTTTGGAGAGCAATGGAGTGCCCAGTAATGAGTTTTGAGATGGGTCTATGTGTTAGGTGTGACCTTGGGCAGCCTGTATGTTGATGTTCAGGGCTATGTTCCTGCATTGCTGGAGAATTTGCGTGGTATGTCTTGCTCTAAAACTTATTGGCTCTTGTGTGGTGGTTGGTTTCAGTGTAGGTATGGAGGCTTTTGGACAGTCACTTATTACTTAAAGTTCCTTGTAGTCAGGAGTTTTCTGGTGTTCTCAGGTTTTGGGCTTAAGTCTCCTGCCTCTGGATTTCAGTTTTATTCTTCCTGTAGTCTCAGGACTTCTCCAACTATACAGCCCTGATAAGAAAACTTCTAGGTTAATGGCTAAAAGATTCTCCCCCGTTAGGGACACCCAGAGAGGTTCACAGAGTCACATGAAGAAGAGGAGAGGGAGGAGGGAGATAGAGATGAACAGGAGGAGAAAAAGGGGGACTCAAGAGGAGAGAGACAGATCTACGCAGCTGTCTGTTCCCAGAGTGTTCTCCGTAGCCCAGTCACCTACAAAGATTCACAGAATTGGATTGGGAAGAGAAGGGGAAAGGAGGAAATAGAGGTGTTCTGAGGTAGAAAACAGAGAGTCAAGATTGGGAGAGAATAATCTTCGGTTTAAAAATAGGGCTTCTCTTCTTTTTTTTTTGTAAGGTTATAGTGTATTGAAAATGAAAATTAAGGAGTAGTAGAGGAGTACTAGAGGACTTTAAAAGAAATAAGAGAAAAAGAAAAATAGAAAATAGAAGAGAAAAAGGAAAGAAAAAAAAAAAGAAAAAAAAAGAAAGAAAAAGAAAAAAAAAAAAGAAAGAAAAAATATATTTTTTTTCCCCCTAATTAAAAAATCGTAAAAGTCTATGGAAATGAAAGTTAAGGAGTAATGGGGGAGTAATAGGGGATTTTAAAGGAAAATAAAAGAGAAAAAAAAATAAAAAATAAAAAAGAAAAAAAAGAAAAAAATTTAAAAAAAAAAAGAGAAAAAAGTAAAATTATATCTAGGAGTTTCTCTGGAGCTGTTGCAGTCAGTGTGGGTTCGGCTCAGTTTCAGATAGCTCCTCGTTCCAGCTTACGCTTCTCGATATCTACAGGTTCCTCTGGTGTAGTCAGTGTTTTCTAGAGGGATTTTAATCTGTTGCACCAGTCCCTTCTGAAGCGGTTCCCTTTGTTTATTTGGCTTCTGTTTGCCGGTCTCTTCAGAGCCTCATTTCCGCCCTGACACAGGCGGGCGGAGGTGGACTCTTATTCAGGTAGCTAGTTCCGTCGCTCCGCGGGGAAAGGGGGGGGCTTGCGCTGCAGGGAGAGGCTGGCGCTGTGGGGACAGGCTTGCGCCGCGGGGACGGCCTGGCGCTGCCGGGAGGGGCTGACGCTGCTTTCTCCGTCTGCGCCGCTCAGGCTCCCGGCTGTTCTATATGGAGCGCGCCCCGCGCTGCGCGAGGTTCCAGCCCTCGGGTGTTCCACAAAAGCGCGGAAGGAAAAGCTGCGCCTGCTCTCTGTGCCTTCCCCGTCAGAGCGGTCCAGGCAGCCAGGGGCTTGGTGGGCGCACTCTCCCCAGGTGTGGCGCGCCCCCTCCCTTCCGCGGACCCAGTCTCAGTTTCCGCTGGCGCCAGTCGGGTGCGCGCGCCTTCTGCCCTCCGCGTCCCCAGCCCCAGTCCCCACCCGCGCCGGTCGGGTGCCTGCGCCCTGTGTCTCGCCGCGACCTTCCCCTCCCCCCTGCCTTCTGCCTCCGGCGGGGCTGGGCCGGTCCACAGCCTGCGAGCTCTTCTCAGGATTTTCTCGGTCCCTTTGTTCTGCGAACGGCCGGCAGTGTGTTCGGGCCGGTTAATTTACTCTCTCTCTTTTGGTCTCCCACAGTTCAAGTTGGCAACTCACAGAAGCTCCCTCCGATTGTCCTCAGGGCACTCAGGCCCGGACCCTACCCCAAGCAATGCCGCCTAAGAGCTCCCGGGACGGATCTCCGTCCTTAGCTCTTTTGTCTCACTTTTTATCTTTTATATTTTGTCCTACCTCCTTTCGAAGACAATGGGCTGCTTTTCTGGGCGCCTGATGACCTCAGCTAGTGATCAGAAGTTGTTTTGCGAAGTTTGCTCTGCGTTCAGTTATTCTTTTGATGAATTTGTAGGAGAGAAAGTGGTCTCCCCGTCCTACTCCTCCGCCATCTTGGCTCCTCCCCTATTTCATTCATTTTTATGGCTGAGTAGTATTCTATTGTATGTATGTATGTGTATATATGTGTGTATATACATATATGTATCATCATTTTTTAAAACACTTTTTATTTTGTATTGGGGCATAGCTAATTAACAAATGATGTTGTGATAGTTTCAGGTGAGCAGCAAAGGTACATGTATCCATTCTTCCCCAAACTCCCCTCCCACCCAGGCTGCCACACAACAGTGAGCAGAGTTCCATGTGATATATAGCAGGTCCTTGTTGGTTACCCGTTTTAAATATAGCAGTGTGTATATGTCCATCTCAAGCTCCCCAACTATTCCTCTACCCTGGCAGCCGTAAATTCGTTCTCCGAGTCTCTTTCTGTTTTGTAAGTAAGTTCGTTTGTATCATATTTTAGATTCTATGTATAAGTGATATCACATGGTTTTTTCCTTCCTCTTTCTGGAGACAGACTCACAGACTTCCAGAATGAGCTTATGGTTGCTGGAGGGAAGGGTGGGAAGAAGGGATAGTTAGAAGGGAGTTTGAAGAAGGGATAGGGAGTTTGGGAGGGACACCTTTATTCCTTACCCTTATTCGTGAGATCTGTCTACAAGACTGCAGAGGTACAGATTCAGTGGGTGAGAGTTTCCGCTTGTCTGCCTGTTTAGTCATAGTCAGAAAAAGAACAGGCTAGCAGGGCAAGACTGCTCTTGATAAGGTCATGCTGGCCCCTAGCGGATGCTGCGTCTGCTTCTCCGCCCCACCCACAGCCCGCCCTTCCCTTCCTCCCCCTTTCTCTTCCTCCCCCTTTCTCTTCCCTTTCCTCTCCCCCGCTGCTTCTTTGACTGAGGTAATATCATTGACATACTTCCTCTTCTTGGGCTCTAAAATCACTGCAGATGGTGACTGCAGCCATGAAATCAGAAGACGATTGCTTCTTGGCAGGAAAGCGATGACAAACCTAGACAGTGTGTTGAAAAGCAGAGACGTCACTCTGCCGACAAAAGTCTGTATTGTCAAGGCTGTGGTCTTCCCAGTGGTCACCTACGGTTGTGAGAGCTGGACTGTAAAGAAGACAGAATGCCAAAGAATTGATGCCTTTGAACTATGGTGCTGGAGAAGGCTCCTGAAAGTCCCTTGGACAGCAAGGAGATCAAACCAGTCAACCTTAAGGGAAATCAATCCTGAATACTCGTTGGAAGGATTGATGCTAAAGCTGAATCTCCAGTATTTCAGTCATCTGATACAAACAGTTGACTCATTGGAAAAGTCCCTAATGCTGGGAAAGATTGAGGGCAGAAGGAGAAGAGGGTGTCAGAGGATGAGATGGCTGGATGGTATCACCAATGCAGTGGACATGAACTTGGGCAAACTTCGGGAGATGGTGAGGAAAAAGGAGGCCTGGTGTGCTGCAGTCCATGGGGTCCCAAAGAGTCAGACACAAGTGGGCTACTGAATAACAACAACTGATACATAATGTTATATTAATACTAGTTTCAGTTCTATAAATAGTGATTTGATATTAGTATATGTTGCAAATGATCATCACAATAAGTCTAGTTAGCATCCTTCGCTGTATATAGTTACATATATATTTTTTGGTGGTGAGAACTTTTAAGATCTACTCTCTTGGTGACTTTTAAAAAAACAGTATTATAAACTATAGTCATCATGCTTTCTACAGTTGATAATGCTAGAATTCATCTGAATTGCTTCTTTTTATAAGTGCTTACTAGAAATTCCTGCAGTAACCTGCATCATTTTGGATTAGAGGCAACCAGTAATGGTTCGATACCCTAAAGGTATGGAAACAGACGGGGCTCATCCACTTACTACTCCACTATCCATGTTATATTCTGTGACCCCACAAAGGAATTCTGAGATCCTCGTGTGCAGGGGTTGTATAAACTTGAGGCTTGTGCGGGACTTATAGTGGCCCCTTCCCTTCACAACAGCTACAACTCCGTGCGGCTGCTGTTAGGACTGCATTGGTTGATGGGGCCTAACACACGTCCCAGGATCGCTTGTGAAGTCTCATAATAAATCATTTGTTTTTCAGACGTTGGGCACCCTTAATGAAGCATTCTCAAGCATCTTAGCCCTCATATGTCTCTGCCTTCTCCCTCACTGCTCTCTGTCTTCCTATTCCTTTTCCAGCCCTTTCTCCCTTATCTCTTTCCTTCACCTGTGGGAAAGACCCAACTCAAATGCCGCCTTCCTGGACAATTTTTCCCAGTTTCCTCCAGCCAAAATGAATCATTTTTTTTTTTGGCCTGAGCCTCTAAGCATCGTTTGTACTAGCAGTTTAATACAGAGTGTGGGTATTTGCACCTCTGTCTACATAGTGGAAACTTGAGTCAAAGGGTTTCATCTTATTCCAGGCTGCATCTCCACTTCGGGACTATATAAAAATGCTTCTATTGAACATCCAAATCTAGCCTTTTCTCTTTATTCAGACAATTTCCTCCTGCCATCTTGAGTGTTTGTAAATATATAGCCTTGACACGCTCCTTTCCCAATTTTCAACCAGTCTGTTGTTCCATGTCTGGTTCTAACTGTTGCTTCTTGACCTGCATACAGGTTTCTCAGGAGGCAGGTGAGGTGGTCTGATATTCCCATCTCTTTAAGAATTTTCCACAGTTTGTTGTGATCCACATAGTCAAAGGCTCTAGCATAGTCAATGAAGCAGAAGTAGATGATTTTCTGGAATTCTCTTGCTTTTTTTATGATCCAACAGATGTTGGCAATTTAATCTCTGGTTCCGCTGCCTTTTCTAAAAATACATTTTGGAAAATATGAGATAGTTGTTAGGAAACAACACTTAGAAGAAGCAGCTGAGTATATTTGGTATGAGGAGGGGCAAGGAACAGCATTTTAAAGGATGTAGAAATGTTCTATGTACTGACCAAAAGTTTACAGAATTTCTGATTTTTATAGTTTAAAATTATTTAGGGAATGTTAGAGAAGGCATTATTTTAGGGTGGGGTCACTGAAATTCAGAGGGCTTAACTGGCTTGGCCAAGTTATAAAACTGGTACGTGATAGAACCAAAACTTAAGTCTAGAACATGCATCCAACTCCCGAGCTCTTTCCATTACAACACCCTGGACCACATTTAGGCAGTGAGAGTACTCCAAAGGCTGTGACGTTGGGAAGGGGCAGCTTTGGCCATTCTCTGTATTTTGTTTGTCTGGGGAGGAGTAGAGGGAGGGGAGTTACGTAACCTGGCAAACCTCTGACATGTAACAGGGGACATCTCCTTTGCTCTACTCATCTGACTTTTTGTTTACCAGTTTCTCTTTTAGTCAAAAAGGAACTGAGAGCACAACCCAAATATCACTAACCAGTTCCTGCCCCAATGTTTCTCGAGTGGCTAGTCCCCAAATGTGATGAGTTTTCAAATATTAGGGGTGGGTGAGGGATACAGTTGGGAGTAAGGCGGGAGAAGTTGTTGGGTCAGTGGACCAAAACCTATCCTTACATAAGGAGGGGGTTTCAACTCACTTCAGTCATCTCTGTTCCCAGGGTTTCGTGGTGAAGTTACTTCCTCAGAATCTTGACAAGAGGTGCCCTACTAGGGAAGGAGGACACGTTTTTACAAGGCACAGACTCTACATTAATAAGTGACTTCAGAATGTGGTTGAAGCAGCCTGGGTAGTTAGGATCCTCTTACTGCTAAGTCTCATGACCACCGAATTCCTGGACTGATGACGCCCTGTGATTTATCTCTGCTCAACAACTTCCTCAGGACATGCCATCTGTAGTTGTTTCTCCCTCACCGCAGCTCAGTCTCTCCTGCACGGCATTCTCTACGAGCTGCTTCAGGTGCAATGGTCCAGCTCGGGATTTCTTTCTCCCAGTGATAACACATGTTGATGAGTTAATTCTTATTAGAACTCTGCAATGTGGCTATAATTTCTCCTATTTTGCTACGGGAGACTTGGGTTCCATCCCTGGGTTGGGAAGATCCTCTGGAGGAGGGCATGGCAATCCACTCCAGTATTCTTGCCTGGAGAATCCCCCATGAACAGAGGAGCCTGCTGGGCTACAGTTTATGGGGTGGCAAAGAGTCGGACACAACTGAGCGACTAAGCACAGCGCAGCATTCCTATTTTGCAGGTGAAGAAACTGAGGCTTAGAGAAATCATAGAAATTTCTTCAGGCACATGATTACATATTGGTAGGTAATAGGGTCAGAAGAAGCTTGGCATTCAGACCTGGGTTTTCTCTGGTTGCAGACTGTGCGCCTCAAAGACAGTGCCAAATCTGAACTCATCACTTTCTAGGTATCCACGTTCTACTCACAAACACAGACAAAATAATGTTATTGTCACCATTTATATTTTTGTTCAACATTTTAATTTGGAGGCCTTAAAGTACATTTCACGTGTATCTTCATAAACTGTCCTAGATCTTAAGTTCCATTAAGAACATAATTGACAAACATTTATTGATAATTCATTGGGTTTAGGAGGGCCCAGGCAGCATGCTGGAGATAAAAAGAGGAACCTCTCTTTGGACCATGATGGGGAGGTGATGGGGCAGAAGAGGGGAAATTTCCCTACTCATTGCTCAGCATAAATATGCACTTACAGCAAATATGTTTAAAGGTGAAAGTGTTAAATCATACTGTGACTGTGCTCTAGAAGATGAAACATTCTGAGAGCAACCATAAATGAAAAGGTAGGGTGATGCATATTCTTATCTGATTTAGGCCTTGTTACATAGAATGAGTGATGTCTTTTTAAAATGCACGCCACCACATACTTGAATATCTCTTAGAATTTTTGCTTAATTCATATTTATCAATGATATAGGCTTGCTCCTAATAAAATAAACAGATAAATTGTGTGTGTGTTGGGGGTGGTGCATGCCTGAGCCTACCAATGCTAGGTAGAGGCATAGAGCCTCCTCTCCTCTCCTTGACAAGAAGCAACCCAGCTCCCTCTCTAAAGACAAATTTCTTTCCCTGGGCCAAATATCCACTTTTGTTGCAGGTTGCCATATATGCATTTCTCCCTTTTAAGGGAGGCTAAGTAAAGGCTATGGTTTTTCCAGTGGTCAAGTATGGATCTGAGAGTTGGACTGTGAAGAAAGCTGAGCGCCGAAGAACTGATGCTTTTGAACTGTGGTGTTGGAAAGACTCTTGAGAGCCCCTTGGACTGCAAGGAGATCCAACCAGTCCATCCTAAAGGAGATCAGTCCTGGGTGTTCATTGGAAGGACTGATGCTGAAGCTGAAACTCCAATACTTTGGCCACCTCATGCGAAGAGTTGACTCATTGGAAAAGACCCTGATGCTGGGAGGGATTGGGGGCAGGAGGAGAAGGGGACGACAGAGGATGAGATGGCTGGATGGCAACACTGACTCCATGGACATGAGTTTGAGTAAACTCAGGGAGTTGGTGATGGACAGGGAGGCCTGGCATGCTGCGATTCATGGGGTTGCAAAGAGTTGGACACGACTGAGGGACTGAACTGAAGAAAATATATTTTGCAAAGGGCACATGGTGCCACCTAGTGGCTAAGCATACAAATACACAAGCTGGTAAATACTCAGCTTTGGGAATTGAGGGAATGTTTCACCCAGATAGAGATAAACACTGAGCCAGGCTATATAAGTATTCAATAACAATTCAGATATGTCTCCCACTACCATCCTTGAAGAAACTTACATTCATTTTAAGGAGTTGAGGAAGAAAAGCTAATTTCCAACAGAAAACTAATAAAACTGACAGAATGATTTCAGTTCAGTTCAGTCGCTCAGTTGTGTCCGACTCTTTGCGACCCCGTGAATCGCAGCACGCCAGGCCTCCCTGTCCATCACCAACTCCCGGAGTTTACTCAAATTCATGCCCATCGAGTTGGTGATGCCATCCAGCTATCTCATCCTCTGTGGTCCCCTTCTCCTCCTGCCCCCAATCCCTCCCAGCATCAGGGTCTTTTCCAATGAGTCAACTCTTCTCATGAGGTGGCCAAAGTACTGGAGTTTCAGCTTCAGCATCAGTCCTTCCAATGAACACCCAGGACTGATCTCCTGTAGGATGGACTGGTTGGATCTCCTTTGCAGACAGAATGATTTAGGCTACCTTAATAAAATGTCTAGGAGATTAACCCTTAATTCTCCCCCCTCCCATTTTTTCAGAATGTAAATATCTATGATTGTTAACAATGAATAATTTTAATAATACTTCTTGAAAAGATTCAAATCATAAAGTACTCTGCATATAAGTTAAATAAGCAGGATGACAATATATAGCCTTGACGTACTGCTTTCCCAACTTGGAACCAGTCTCTTGTTCCATGTCCAGTTCTAACTGTTGCTTCTTGACCTGCAAACAGATTTCTCAGGAGGCAGGTCAAGGGGTCTGGTATTCCCATCTCTTGAAGAATTTTCCAGTTTGTTGTGATCCACACAGTCAAAGGCTTTGGCATAGTCAATAAAGCAGAAGTAGATGTTTTTCTGGAACTCTCTTGGTTTTTCAGTGATCCAGCGGATGTTGGCAATTTGATCTCTGGTTCCTCTGCCTTTTCTAAATCCAGCTTGAACATCTGGAAGTTCATGGTTCATGTACTGTTATACAGAAAGAAGTGTATTAAGAAATTATACAGGAAGAAGTGTATAAACCCTATCATGTACGTCTCCTCATGTCAGCTCCCAGAAGTAACCATTGTTAATAGTTTGATACATATATTTCAGTACTTTTTATATATTCCATATATGCCCACCCCCAGCATTCTTCTTAGTGATTTGCCCTTGCTCCTGTCAAAACACTATTAGGTTATTTATTTATCTTTTACTCCAGTTTTTCTCTAAGTTCCTCGAGGGCAAAGACTCTTACTCATTTTGTAGCTTCAGCATCTACTGTAGAGCCTGACACACAGGAGAGGTTTCCAGGACCATAAAGTGAGAAAGGCTGAGTTGATCCAACCAAGGGCTCAGAAGATTGCTAACATGACTCTGCAGCGAAAACACCAAGTGAGCCTTTGAGATAAAGCCTTTGGGAAGGGTAGGGACATGACACGGAAAGGGAAGTATACAGTGTCTTTTCTGGAACTCCTTTCCCTTTCATCTCTAACATTCAAAAGATGGACTAATCAGCACCATTAGCCCAAATTCTGTGGGGCAGGGGACACAGAGGTGAAGAGGCGAAGTCCTTACCCTTCAGAGGTTCAGAGCCTGTGGTGGGAGTAAGGGAAGATCCCACTCTTCCTCTCTCCCTATGGGCTGCCCACTTAAGTGTTTCCAAGCACAAGTAGTTGCTGCTTCCTCCGTTTGACTTAGACGGGGGTCAAGTGTCCCTGCCCCAAGCCTCAATCTCTTTGAAAATCATAAAGTCATATATGAGAAAGGGAAAAGCAGACCCTGGCATCCAGTAGCTGGCTTGGTGCTATGAGGTAGATCTTCCTTAGTGTTGCTACAGCTGGCCAGGCACTCACAGTTAGGTGTTTTTTCCTCTCCTGCGGAACAAAAACAACTTCACAGAAAATCAACACCACACAAGGCAACTCTGAGATCATGACGAAGTAAGACAAAGACCAACATAATTATGTCTGAATAAGACAGAACTTGAACATTGTCCAATTACAAAATACCAAACATACCTCTATTTTAGCTAAAGATGACTAACCGCTATTTAAAAACAATTACGATGAAAAAAACACATAAAATTTACTCTTTTAACCATTTCATCTGGAAAAACAGAAACTGTATATCAATTGAACAACTCTTCAATTCTCCCTCCCTGCAGCCCTAGGCAACCATTATTCTATTCTGTTTATATGATTTAGCTTTTTCAGTTACCACATATAAGTGATAAGATGCAATATTTGTCTTTTTCTCTTTGACTTATTTCACTTAGCATAATGCTCTCAAAGTTCTATTCATGTTATCACAAATGGCAGGATTTCCTACTTTCATTTGGCTAAATAATATTGCATAATATATAAATCACATCTTTACCATCCATGCTTAGATGGACACTGAGGTCACTTCATGTGTTGGCTGTTGTGACTAACATGAGAGTGTAAATATCTCTGTAAGATTCCGATTTCATATCCTTGGGACATATATCCAGAAATGGGATTGCTGCATTTTATGATAGCTCTGTTTTTTAAGTTTTTGAAAAACCTCCATACAGTTTCCGTAGTAGATATATCCATTTATAGTCCCACCAACAACGCGCAAGGGTTTTCTTTTCTCCACCATCCTCACCAACATGCTAACTACTGTTTTTATTTTTTTTTAATTGCCATACTAATAAGTGTGAGGTGATATCATGGTTTTGATTTGTATTTCCCTGATGGGTAGTGATATTAAGGATCTTTTTATGTACCTGTGGGCCATTTGTATGTCTTCTTAAGAAAAAAAATCTCTTCTCAGTTTCTCTGTCCATTTTCTATTTTTATTTACAGCTGAGTTGTATGAGTTCTTTATATATTTTGGATATTAACTCCTTATCAGATATATGGTTTGAAAATATTTTTTTCCATTCTGTAGGTTGCCTTTTCATTTTGTTGATTGTTTCTTTTGCTATGCAGAAACCTTTTAGTTTGACATAGCCCCACTTATTGCTTCTGGTGTCATGTTCAAAAAGTTGTTGACAAGACTATTGTTTGGTCATGGTACTCTTGCTAAAGATCATTTGAACATATATGTGAGGGTTTATTTCTGGGCTCTTCATTCCATTCTGTTGGCCCATGTTTCCGTCTTTATGCCAGTGCCATGACTGCTATTTCTTGACCAATACAGGTTTAGGGTCTCTCTAGCCTTCTTTCCCTTGGGTAAGATTTATTAACATACTGAATCAGAGAATCACCCCTACTTCCTGACAACATCCAATCCAGAGCAAAGTCCTGCTTCCATAGTCCCTTAGCCCTAACTCATCTAATATAAGCTCAGATTCTGTAATGCATGCTAACTCGCTTCAGTTGTGTCTAACTCTTTGCGACCCTATGGACTGTAGCCCGCCAGGTTCCTCTGTCCATGGGATTCTCCGGGCAAGAATACTGGAGTGGGTTGCCATACCCTCCTCCAGGGGATCTTCTGGACCCAAGGGATTGAACCCAGGTCTCTTAAGTCTCCTGCATTGGCAGGGGGGTTCTTTACCACTAGCGCCCCTTGGGAAGCCCAAAATCCTGTAATAGGATCTTCCTAACATTCTCTTCGGAGAAGGCAAAGGCAAAAAAATCTCAACGCTAAGAGCCTAAGCATCCCTGTAGGTATTTGCGTTAGGGTTCAGAAGCCGCTGCGAATGGGATTTAGCTCCGCCCAGGCCGAAGTTACGTCACCTTCCCCAGTAAATCCACATTCCTGCGGTCGACGAAATCCTCCAAGACAGCAGGGCGCAACTCAGCCCGGCCGGTCTAAAGTAAGGACGTTCTAGCCGATTGCCTACTCGATGGTAGGGCCCGCCGCAGCCCGGCCTCCGGGCGCCGCCATGTTGGAGGCGCAGGATGGTAGCCATGACTGCGAGCACCAGATCCGCAGCCAGAGCCGAGCCCGCTCTGCCAGGCATATGCTGGAGGTGCGTCCGGGGCTGTTCTTGGGTGGAGCCGCGGCCGTCGCGGAGCCAGACCACCTGAGGGAGGCGGGCGTCACGGCAGTGCTGACCGTGGACTCGGAGGAGCCTGACTTCCAAACGGGGGCTGGGGTCGAGGGTCTACGGAGTCTCTTCGTGCGAGCGTTGGACAAACCCGAGACCGACCTGCTCAGTCATCTGGACCGCTGTGTGGCCTTCATTGTCCAGGCTCGCGCCGAGGGCCGCGCGGTGCTGGTGCACTGGTGAGTGGTCGGGTCGGTGGGGAGAGCGACCCCGCCACGCTTCGACCCTGCCCCACCTCGCCCTTTTTCTCTTAGGGCCCAGGAGAGGACCAGAGGGCTGCCGGACCGCCAGAACCTCAGCTCCCTCTTGCGTAGTCTTGTGTCAGAGAGGAGTGGGCAGGAGACGGTCCCCTGATGACGCGCAGGCATTTCGTTCATTTTGTTTGTGTTGGTTCATTCTGCCGCCGCTGAGTTTTCGAGGGTAGGAAGAATCTTATCCCTCGCTTAGATAAATGACTAAGTCTCTGCACCTAAAGAGTTTAAATCTCTTCTCGAGTAGCCAGACACATACTGAGGAAATGCAGACTAGGATGCGAGGTGTGTAGTAAGAGAGATTAACAGAGGTTAAGGTTATTCAAACTTCAGAGGGAGAGCAGGTTATTTTCATTGTGTGTGTTTGAGGCAGGCGTGGCTGATGTAGGGGAGATTTGGGGAGAGAAAAATTGATTAGGACGTAGCAGTGGCAGAAAGAGTGTAATTACAACAGTTTACGCTTACTGAGTCAGCAATTTTACAGTCAGCCTTTGTTATAAATATTACATAAAGAACATAAGGTAGTGATAAAATAGAGGTTTCGGACCAATCTCCAGGGCCTTTAAAGCCAAGGGGAAAAGAGTTTAGATTTGTTCTGAAGCCATTATAAGATGTTAAAAATTTAGTGTACTTATTGTTCAATAGGTAATACCTTCACATGGTTCAGAATTAAAATGAATAAGGAAATAAAGGAATACTTCTTTTGTAAGCAGTAGTATTTCAGAGGCAAAGGATTTACTTGAGTAGAAGAAGCAGACAAGAAGTGGACCCAAACTTTACCATTTATGGGGGTGGGTTTTTTTGTTTTTGTAATTGTTGCTATTTGATATTTTAAAGGTTTTTTTTTTTTTTTTTCCAGTCATGCAGGGGTCAGTCGAAGTGTGACTGTAATAACCGCTTTTATGATGAAGACTGACCAGCTTACCTTTGAAAAAGCCTATGAAAACCTTAAGACTGTCAAGCCAGAGGCCAAGTGAGTTACTTGTTACAGTAGTAATTCTGCTTTTTGTGATGCAGTTTTATTTATTTAAAGAAAATTTAACTCTGTACCTGTTTGCCCTTGCAGGATAAATGAGGGGTTTGAGTGGCAACTGAAATTATACCAGGCAATGGGCTGTGAAGTAGATACCTCCAGTGCAGTGTATAAACAATATCGTTTACAAAAGGTTACAGAGAAGTATCCAGGTAAGTAGTAATTGGCAGTAGGTATTCAGTCCTTTTTTGGCGTCCCTGGTGGCTCAGCCTGGGTAAAGGATCCTCCCACAATGCGGGAGACCTGGGTTCCATCCCTGAGTTGGGAAGATCCCCTGGAGGAGGTCATGACAACCTACTCCAGTGTTCTTGCTTTCGGAAATCCCATGGACTAAGGAGGTTGGCTTTATTTTGGGGGGCTCCAAAATCACTGCAGATGGTGATTGCAGCCGTGAAATTAAAAGACGCTTACTCCTTGGAAGGAAAGTTATGACCAACCTAGATAGCATGTGAAAAAGCAGAGACATTACTTTGCCAACAAAGGTCTGTCTAGTCAAGGCTATGGTTTTCCTAGTGGTCAAGTATGGATCTGAGAGTTGGACTGTGAAGAAAGCTGAGCGCCGAAGAATTGATGCTTTTGAACTGTGGTGTTGGATAAGACTCTTGAGAGCCCCTTGGACTGCAAGGAGATCCAGCCAGTCTATCCTAAAGGAGATCAGTCCTGGGTGTTCATTGGAAGGACTGATGCTGAAGCTGAAACTCCAATACTTTGGCCACCTCATGCGAAGAGTTGACTCATTGGAAAAGACCCTGATGCTGGGAGGGATTGGGGACAGGAGGAGAAGGGGATGACAGAGTATGAGATGGCTGGATGGCATCACCGAGTCGATAGACACGAGTTTGAGTAAACTCCGGGAGTTGGTGATAGACAGGGAGGCCTGGCGTGCTGTGATTCATGGGGTCGCAAAGAGTCGGACACAACTGAGCGACTGAACTGAACTGAAGGAGCCTGGCTGGCTATATAGTCCATGGGGTCACAAAGAGTCGGACACCAGCAGCTAAGCACAGCACATTCAGTTCTAGAAAGATGTGGCTTGCTCTGACACCAGATGCTTCAGGTGCATTATTTCACTTTTGAAACTGGTACTTTTATTTCATTTTGAAACCATGGTTTAGCAAGAAATAGCTTGTTCAGGGTCACATGGTTTGTAAATGGCTGGCTCGAATTTGAAGTCAGGCAGTCTGTGCCTGGAAGTCAAGGGCTGCATCACTGGGCTCTCCCACCTCATCCTCATTTCTCGACACTGGAGATTTTTTAAAATTTCTGAGATTAGCATTTTGTTGTTTAGTTGCTAAGTTGTGTCTGAGTCTCTTGTGACCCCATGGACTGGCTCCTCCGTCCATGGGATTTCCCAGGCAAGAATACTGAGTGGGTTGCCATTTCCTTCGCCCGGGGATCTCCCCAACCTAGGGATTGAACCTGCGTCTTCTGTATTGGTATATGGATTCTTTACCACTGAGCAACTTGCCTTTTGAATTTTGTCTGAAAATGCAGAGTTGATTTTGACAAATGGATACATTTTATGTTATGTAGAATTGCAGAACTTACCTCAAGAACTCTTTGCTGTTGACCCATCTGCCATTTCACAAGGATTGAAAGATGGAGGTCTCTACAAATGTAGAAAGTGCAGGTAAAATATTTTGTATCCTCTGGAGATTTTACTTTGTCTCAGTAGAATAGTACTGAAAGTTTCAGTTTCTTAAAATCTTGTAGGAAGAATTTGTTTAATTGAATAATACAGAAATTTCATATTCAGATCTGGTTTCAAGAAGAATATGAATTCTTAAAAGTTACCTGGTTACTTGTAAAAGTTATCAAAAATTAAAATAGCATAATCAATGTTATGTTAATTTGCCCTCTAAGAAATACTGCACATTTAATCTATTTTTTCATCCTTTTGGAAATCATTAATGTTTTTGTTTGTTTGGGGGTTGCAGGCGATCTTTATTTAGAAGTTCTAGCATTTTGGATCATAATGAAGGAAGTGGTCCTATAGCCTTTGCCCACAAGAGGATGACACCATCCCCCATGCTTTCCACAGGGAATCAGGCTCAATGTACATCTTATTTCATTGAACCTGTACAGTGGATGGAATCCACTTTGTTGGGAGTGATGGATGGACAGGTGAGAACACATTTTACTTTCTTTAGTTGTATTATGTCATCTGTATTTTGTTCTTTTTTTCATTTTAAACCATAGTTTAGTGTTTTACTCGATCTTAATTGCTTTCTTTCTAAAGATTATATCTCTGTTGTATAGGCAAGATTCTATCAAAGATAAATTAGTTAAATAAAAACCAGGTGATCTAAAATAGTGATCCACTTTTTGGTTGAGAGCTTTTGGTCTCAGTTAATTCCTTTTAAGGCTGTTGTTTATATTTTTTCAAATTAAGACAAACTAGAATATATTTAGCAAAATTTGAGCTTTGTAGGAAGTAGGGCAAATCACAGATTTTAAAGTTAGATTTAAAATTTCTTCTTAATCTTCCTTTTTTCTCTTTCAGCTCTGTGTATCTCTGTTTTCTTGATTGTTTCAGTTTTATATGTTTGTTACGAGATTCTTTTTCATTTCTTACTAACTCTAAAGAATGCAGCCCATATGAGCACCCTGTGACAGCTCCAACTCTCTTTTAGGTTTACTTGGTATTAAGTAAAGATACTCTTAATCTAAGATGTAACGATGTTTAAAGATCATCTACATTTGTATAGTGAGTTTTTATGAAACTCTCACTGTATTTCATTTGAAGAATACAATAATTTTATAAAATAGAGCAGATATGTATTCACATTTTATACACAAGGAAACTTAATCTACATTAGTTAATGTCTTGCCTAGAGGGGGTACCCTGTATTCAAACCCATGTTTTCAGATGCTGCTACTTTGTTGAGAGATAACTCACTTACCATGTGATTCACTCATGGAAAGTGTACAGTTCAGTGGTTTTTAGTATGTTCACAGGTTTTGGAATCTGTCACCGTTCTTATCACTGCCAGATAAACCTTGTACAGTGGTCACTTCCTACTCCTGATACTATTTGTTGAAGTCCACTTTATCTCTTTTTTCTTTTGTGGCTTATGTTTTGGCCCTGCTGCTTTTATTTATCTTGACTGCACCTCGTGGCTTGTGGGATCCTGGTTTGCTGACCATGGATTGAACCCTGGCCCTCAGCAGTGGAAGCATGGAGTCTTAACCATTGGATGCCCATGGAATTCCCTTGCTGCTTTTATTTAATCTGGAAAGCACCCAGGATAAAGGCATTGTATTTTATTTTTTTGTGAAATATTCTAGGTCACATTTGTGCATACTTCTTTGTATGTTTATTTTCTTGTAGAATATATACCTAAAAGTGGAATTCCTGGCTTGAAGAGTGTACATTTTAAAATATTACTAATATTCTGGGATGGCCTTAACAATGCCCACACAAATTTGCCTTTCACTAACGTTGAATGCATGTCCTCATTTCCCCATACGTTTGGCCTATGGATATTATAAAATCAGTAAGGTTGTGTCTGTGAGATGAAAAATGTTAATCCTAAGGTGTCTTCATTTGAATCTCTGACTACTGCTGAGACCAACATCTTTATATACTTATCAGCCATTTATACTTTGTTTTGCAGAAAATTTCCTTCATATCCTTGGCCCATTTCTGTGGGTTTTGTCTTTTTCTAAGGAATTTAGGAGCTGTTTATATAGTCTGATGTTTCACGTAATGCAGGTGTTTTCTCCAGTCTGTTGCTTATCTCAGCTTTGAGATACACAGTTCTTTGTTTTTTGTTTTTTTCCAGTGTATTGAGATGTAATTGATATACAGCATTGTATAAGTTGAAGGTGTATAGCATAAGTGACTTGACATACATATATTATGAACGTGGTTTTTTTAAATTATGGTAAAATAGTCATAACATAAATTGACCATTTCTGTTCTTAGTGTGTAATTCAGTAGTATTGAGAGCATTCACATTGTGCAACCATCACCACCACCTTCCCCAGCTGAAGTGCCGTACCCATTAAACACTAATCCCCCACCCCCCTTCCCAGTCCCTGCAACCGCTGTTCTGCTCTCTGCTTTTATGAATGTGACTCCTCCAGGTGCTGCATAAATTTGTGGCTGGCTTATTGCACTTGGCATAATATCCTCAAGGCTCATCCATGTTGTAGCATGTGTCAGAGTTTCCTTCCTTTCTAATGCTGAATAGTGTTCCCTTTTATGAGTATTCCACATTTTGTTCATCTCCTCATCTGTCCACAGATGTCTGGGTTGCTTCCTCCGTTTGGGTATTGGGAATAATGCTGCTGTGAACATGGGTGTACAAATATCTGTTTGGGTCCCTGCTTTTATTTCTTTTGAGTATAACCCAGAATTGGAATTACTGGATCATATAGTAACTATGTTTAATTTTTTTGAGGAATGTGGTATATTTTGTCAAACTAAAAACTTTTAGATATTTATGTAATCAATTTTAGTTCTGAGTTTTATGTACAAACTTTCTTTATAGTTGGTTTAAAGGTAAACACATAATGTGTATGGATAATGAAAGATTTTTCTGTCTCATTTTGTTTATGATGACAGTGTATTTAAAGTATGGATCAGGTATGCTCATGTTACTGTACTGTTTGCTTGAAATGCTCTAGTCTTAGTACTAGCTAATTAGAAATAAAAATTTAAGTCTTTAGGTAAAAAAAAAAGTCAACATAAATGCCACAGTCACGAAACCTTCTGTTTCATGTCGCAGCCTTCACCTTTCTCCTTTCATTCTGGAATTAAGCTATTCCTCTTCTATACTCCCAGAGTACAACATGCTTAACAATTACTGTAGTCTACTATCTATTATAGTAAATTGCCATTACATTTCATCTCACTGAATAGATCATCAACTCCTTGAAGGTATGAGCCATATCTTACTGTTTTATATCCTGTGTTACCAAAGATGATTATTTGTTTTACATAAAAGTGAAAGAAAAAGTAACACATGTGTTTTCTTTTAGCTTCTCTGCCCCAAATGCAATGCCAAGTTGGGTTCTTTCAACTGGTACGGTGAACAGTGCTCATGTGGTAGATGGATAACACCTGCTTTTCAAATACATAAGAACAGAGTGGATGAAATGAAAATGCTGCCGGTTTTGGGATCACAAACAAGAAAAATATGAACTTGT
Organism: Dama dama; assembly: GCF_033118175.1. Lineage (NCBI taxonomy): Eukaryota > Metazoa > Chordata > Mammalia > Artiodactyla > Cervidae > Dama > Dama dama. The sequence continues at coordinate 9,364,388 of NC_083700.1, read as the reverse complement.
TACATTTGATAACTTGCTGATAAGTGCTGCTCTTCTTATTGTCATCCGTGGTAGATTGTGTGGTTTTTAGGCCATTAACATATCATTTGCAATGTGAGAAGGTAAAATCACTTGATGTTACTCAGAAATTATACATTGTCAGCTTCTTATACTGTCTAAGTAGAATACTTTGTATAGAAATCAGAACTTTTTAATCATGTAAATTATACTTTGATATTAAAATATTCTATAACCTGGATACTTTCTTTATTTCATATATATTAAAATTTGTGATTTTTTTCCCATCTTTTTAAAAAATTTATTTTTTAATTGGAGGAAAATTGCGTTACAATCTTGTGTTGGTTTCTACTGTGGAAAAATGCAAATCAGCCATAATTACACATAGGTCACCTCCTTAAAGTTGTGATTTTTGGAATGTTACGAATTCTTCAGGTCTAAATGGACAGAATAATGTCCAAAAGTTTAAAACTGTCATATTTAAGCAACATCCTTTTATTTCTAGAAATGTAAAGCAAATTTGCTTGGATGTGTTTTGACATTTTCTTTTAAGGGACATTCGTAAAGCTACATAAGTCTGGATTTTTCTTAGAAATGTAGAAGGAAAGGACATCAGTAAAATGCTGACTAAAATGTCTTTTTGCTGCTTTTGTTCTGGAATTGCGGTTATCTGAGTTTTTAGAAACACATGTTTAAGATACTTTTGGAAGTAATCTGCTTAAAGAAATATGTTAATGCTCGGTATGTTTCTAATGATGAAGAAAATTAAATGTGGAGTAACTGCATATCAACCACATTTTTAGCCTGGTGTGTTAGAGTATTGGGAAAGGTAATATGTCCAGATTAGCTTTTTAATGTGACCTCTGGAGACTGGAGTTTATTTTACTCATTGATAATAGAACTGCACCTGATTAGATGTTTGAACATTTACATGAGATCAGAATTAGCTAATAAAGTAGTCCATGTTCTTAATACATATTGCATATCTTCACATGTATATAAACACCAACATGGAAGTTACTTTAAATACAAAGAAATGTGAATCACCATCCTCTTTAAAAGGGTGGGGCTGTTATAGTTGACTCTTGAGAGTATCTCAGAATAGGACCTGGAGCCTTTGGCAACTTTAATACATTTTTCTTAGGAGAAAAAATTTCTCTATTTCTGTCTTAGCTTTCATAATAGCTGTTTACCTCATTACTTTGTAATGTTTTCCAGAAATCTTATTAAAAACAATTAGGTTGGACCTTTGCCTCTTTGTGGGTAAAAAGTAGTTGAGTAGCAGCAGTTTCATACTGTTCAAGTTACCTGTCCATGACACTGGCATCTGACACAGAAAATTACATAGATTTTACTTTAATTTATAATTGTCAATTAAGTAAATAGTTACTAAGCACCTGTTGTGTGCAATTTGGTGATACATTGAACAAACTAGATAAAACCTCTGCCTTGTAATTTACACTGTTGCCAGGGGAATTGACAAAATAGTATCTTTGAGTGATAATTAATGTTTGCCAGTGAGGAATTGGGATACATGACTATTTATGTAAATTTTGAAATTTTGTGAAACATCCTCTAAGCAAGATTTTTAGATTTATAGTCTTGAAGTGTTTTGTTTTTTTCTTTTTTGGCAGGGGGTAGGGATGGATAGAAAATCCATTATGCCTTTGTTCTCAAAAAAATCTTTTCAATATTTAGGAATACCAGTGTAAAACATTTGGATTTATACATTTGTTGAAAACAGCAGTGTTAACCTTATTTCAGAGGCAGTGTGGTACAGTGAAAACAGTACTGAAGTAGAATTATTAGAGAGTGGCTCTAATCTGGCTCCACTGATCACCATCTTGTTGGAAGTGAGCAGGTCTTTTGAGAATGGAGTCATTTTTTGTCTTCATGAAATGAGATTAATATATTCTCTGCTCTCCTGACAGGGTTGTTTGAAAGGTCGTTTGCATTGGCTTTAATTCATTTTTACCTAAAATGGAAATAATGATAGGATCCACATCTGAGTTTTTCCGAGGATTTTTGTGATACAGTGCTGACAAAGAACTTTATACAGGGCCTACCTACTAGCAGTCAACAGTTTCTCTTAAAATAGCTGCAATTAATTGAGTACTTTTGTGCCAGTCACTATCCTAAACACTTAATGTATATTTAATCCTCAAAACAGCTCTGAAATAGACCCTATTCCTATTTTACAGGCAAAATTGAAGCTCAGAAAGATTGTCACTTCCTCAGCATAGCTATCTAGTGAACCTAGATTAGAAGTAAGATTTGACTTACTCCAAAATCTGAGCTTTTAACCTCTATTGTTTGAGTTCACTGTTCAGGGTGATATTTGTTTTAAAGATACACTGAAAATATCAATCAGACTAAAATATAGTACTGATGAAATGCAGTTTTTAACTAAGCTGCACATTCACTAGTCAGGCATTCTACCAACATTAGCAGGATTCAGACAGTACAAAATTGAAGTTTACGTTCTATTTGTCTTAATATTTAGAACTTAAAGCTACTAAGCTATTAAAATGTTTTAATCTCTTATCTTGACAAATACATCTTCATAATGACCTGGAAGACATATGAGTTTAGAATTCTCTGACTGGAGTTTTGTGACAAAATATGGCAATGCAATGAGAATTGGCTTCTACCCACAGATTGCCCCTCTCCCTACCCCTGGATTTGTCCACAGGGACCCTGTCCATATGTATTATTTGGACTCCTGACCTCACATTTCTAAGCTGTCTACACTCCTGGCATACACTATTGTCATAGTTCTTCAGGAGGTCAGAGGCCTGAGCAAGGCGTGGAGCTATTTGTGTTAGAAGTGTATCTGGAGGGGGGTATATGTCCCTGCTGGGCACATCACTTGGGCATCATGGATTCTTAACCTGTGAGAAGAGATACTACCAGATGCCAGAGTAGAGTCCTAGGTATGGATCTAAACATAAAATTCTTTGAAATTTTATTTCTCTGCCAAGGTGTCTAAGTTGAAAGCAAATGTATTATGTTATTTGATAACATTCAACAGGTATGACTTAAAAAGATCTACAAACAGCATATTTCTTAATGAACATTGATGTTTCTTTAAAAAAAAGTCTCCAAAGAAAAGATTTTGCAGAAACAAATGAAAAAACAAAACCCCAAACCTATCAAACCTCTAGATATTACAATCAGGAGACTCACCAAGTGAAAAAATTTACAGGAACAAATGAAGTTTTTGTTTTCTTTTGGCCCTGCACAGTGGAATCTTAGCTCCCCAACCAGGGTCTGAACCCAAAAGAGTGAAAAGTGCTTGGTGGTGAAAATGCAGAGTCCTAACCACTGTACTGCCAGGAGTTCCCCCAAATGAAGACTTAAGAATTCCCCAGATTCTTTTGTTTGCTTGAAAATTTCCATATTAAAGGTTAATTTTAAAATGGTATGCTTCCCCTGTGGCTCAGATGTAAAGAATCTGCCTGCAGTGCAGGAGACCTGGGTTTGAGCCCTGGGTTGGGAAGATCCCCTGGAGAAGGGAAAGGCTACTCACTCCAGTATTCTGGCCTGGAGAATCCATGAACTGTATAGTCCATGGGGTTGCAAAGAATTGGACACGACTGAGTGACTTTCACTTCATCTAAAATGATGATAAATAAAAAATAGATTTTAAAATGTTAAAATAAAAATAAAATGTTAATGTTTACATACAAGAAGTCATTCTACACAGAAAATCCTAGAGGATTTACAGTAAGGAGTTTATAGCTCCGGGTTGAGCATTTGACTGCACACAATTCAGTAAGGTTAGTAAGGTTTTTTAATACAAAATTGCTGTATAAAAGTCAATAGTGGTACTATATGTCAGTAATAACTGAATTTTTTTTTTTAAAAAGGATGTGTAAAATGAAACTATAAAAATATGGAAAGAAAAATTCCCTCAGGAGAGGGATGGATTTCTTATGCAATATACAAATAGCAGAGATCATTAACAAAAGATTGATAAATCTGACTACATTGAAATTAAAACCCAAAGGACAAAAATCCCATAAACAAAGACAAATGTCAACCTCAGAGAAAGTATTTGCTACATACATACGGGTTAAATGTACACATCACTGAGAGAAAGAAAATCCAGTAGGAAATTTTATGAAAGATATGAATGGGCAATTCACAGAAGAAATAAAGTTTAATGAATATGAGAAGATGTACCACCTCTTTAATTGTCAGGGAAATGTAAATTATAGTCACACCCTTCACAGGCAAAAAATAAAAGTCTGATTACATCTAGCGTTGGTGAGAATTTATCACTGCTAATGAGAGTGTAAACTGATATTATTTGGCAAATAGTACTCCTACTTCATGAGCCAGCAAGTACCTTAAAGGACATTCTTGCATATATGCACAAGGATACCCATACAAGGATATATTTTATGTAACAGTAAAATGTTGAAACCATCCAATGTCCATCACTAGGGAAATGAAAAAATTTATGGAAATGCTATATAACAGTTAAAACATATCAAAAAATAATGTTGAATGAGAAAAGTGATTTGGAGAAGACTAGTGCTAAACGTTTATGTAAATTAAAATACCCCAAAACACTAAATGTATGTATTTAAACATATTTAAACATGATATTAAACATATTAAACATATTTAAACATGATAAAAATGGACTTTAATGGTTACCATAAAATTCGTAATAGAAGTTGTCTGTGTGGATGAAGGGGAAAGAAGCAGAGGAAAACAACATATCTCAACTTAATCTGCAATGTTTAATTTCTTATGAAAAATCTGAAGTGAAAATGGAAATTGTTTATGTTTGTTTATTCTTGGCAGTAAGCACACACAGTTTTGTATTATTATTATCTCCACTTGAATAAAAAACTAAAAAAATTTAAATTAAAAACCGAAAATTTTCTGGAGTGAAGTCACGGCGATTTTCTTAAAAAAAAAAAAAAAAAAGACTAAGGTATGTGGTATATATAGAAGATTCTTGGTGGTTTTATTTTAGTTTTTGTGGCAATTTTTGAATTTGCAGTTGGGTGAGAAAAAAATCTTATAAATTTCACCTGATATGAAAAATGATTAGTTAGCTGATGACAGAAAGAATCACCTTTAATGTAAGATAATTCTCTGTTTTTTTCCCGGGTTTGCTTCCCAGGGCGATTCTGTGTGTTCCGGATTGTGTAATCCGTTGTAATCATCCAGCCACGAGGAGTTTTGAGGATTCTGGAAAGCGATGTTTTGTTTAGTAACCGAGGGAAAGATTCCACTTGGTCCTAAAGGTATACGTGTTTTTTCCTTTCTTGTGGTGGTTTTTGCCATACATCGACAAGAATCAGCCATGGGTGAACACGTGTTCCCCATGCTGACCCTCTCTCCCACCTCCCTCCCCATCCCATTCCTCAGGGTCATCCCAGTGCACCAGCCCCGAGCATTTGTTTCACGCATCGAATTTACGTGTTCTTAGGTGGAGGTTTTTATTAAATATTCGACCACTGAAATGCTTTAAAAAGAAATTTATTCAGTAGCGGGCTTGAAACTTTCATCAAAGTCAGCTCAAGTTTTCAGTTAGAGTTTGTGATGTATGTGGCTTTTTTAAAACAAAATCGATCCATAAGTTTTAGTAGTAAAAAGACTCGGAATTTACATTATTACAGGTCTTAGGGTAAGGTCTCTAGGACTCGCTCGACTAGGTGCTATGCTTTGGAAATGTATGTTTAAGGCGGTGAGCTGATTTTTATTTTTGGAAAGTTCATCTTTTATATTTATTTCGTTTAAATTTGCTTAAATAAAAGTAGGCTTTCTAGAAGTACGATTCGTAGTATATTTGCTTATCTCAGATACTGTGCCAGTAGAGAGGAAGCTCTAACGAATGTGGAAAAGTAGTAGTGTATTTTTCTTCCACACATTTGTGTATATGGAGAATTTTTACATTCATAGTTAAGTTATTAAAATTAAACCAGATTTACTTTCTTAGTCTCTAAATTTTGTTTTGACATATCTCCACCGTGGAATGAAATTCAAGGGGCGATGTTCAGAATGGTTTTTTTCCTCATTTTTCAAAATATTATCAATATATATTATTTAAGCGATGTAGTGTTTGTGTCTTTCTTTTTCTCTTAAAACAGCAGAAGAGAAAGTGCCGAAAACTCCAAAAGGGAAAAATACTTGCTCAGTGATTTGTTTAAAACTAGCTCAGGCTCTGACGTCCCTCGTGCGGCAGCAGCAGTTTGTCTCCGCTCGGCCACCGTCGCGTCAGCGTTCCGGGGTATTTTGTCCGCCCGCCGCCGCCGTCCTAGGACTAGTCACCGAGTTACTGAGCAGGGGAGCGTGTGTTTCGGGGGAGCCGGCCGGCGCTGCCGGCACCATGGAGTCACCTTTTAGTCCGGGACTCCCTCACCGGCCGGATGAAGACTGGGGTGAGTGGGCTCTGAGACTGTGCCAGGGGTGGCTCCAGGTTCCTTCCTCCTACTTCCGCGCCCTCTCGGTGACAGGTGTGGACGAATCCTGTCGGGGAAGCGAGGGTCACTCGTCGCTTCCGTCCGTGGTCCTGGTAGAGTATACCTGTCGGTGTCTGTCCTGGCGACAGTGAGTGTAAAATATTGCCTGATTGGAATTACTGTCGCGTTTGGCTGTTTCCTCTGGGAAAGTACCAGGTGATGATTTGGTGCGGCGAGTACGACGTCATTAGGAAGCTTAGGGCAGGGTGGCCGTGACCCCCGAAAAGGCTGCAAGGTTGTTTCTCAGAGTGTGCGATGTGGGCGATGCTTGCCGTGGAATGTTTGTGCGTGTGTGTACACGTTTGGTGTGTCTGAGAGAAGGGGAATCCTTTTCTGAGCTTCCACTATTGATCGAGGCTGATGTCCATATTGGGAGAGAAGCAAAGCACCCTAGCACCTGACCTCAGTTTGCTGTTCATCTACACCTAACGCTTATAAACGGGTGTAATCCTGATTGCTCTCCGGATACAATTCTGAATTTGCTTGTTACGGATATTTTCTTTGGCTTTGTGGCAGGAAGAGTAGGAATGGAATGTAGTCGAAATAAGAGTAGAGAAGCTTTATCATCAGTGTTTAGAGAAAACTTGTCCTTACCTTATAAGAATAGTAATATTCTTACCTTAACAGAGTAGTACTTACACTGTTCTTGAGCTTCAGTGTGAATTTGGGGTCGCATACTTCCCTGAATGAGTCCTTTAACAAACCTACACTATTCATCACCTTTAAAATTTTGGGGGAACACAGACTAACCTTCATCTTTTCATTGGACCATCATTGTCAGTAGCAAGAGTGTAATTTCAGTTCTCTTTGTTGAACTGAAGTTCTCATTTGATTTTCCAAGGGCAGAACTTCTGTTAAATTATATACTGTTAGAGATTTATTTCAATCCTTGGGTAGATTTTCTGAGGTGTTGGAAAAACTAGACTGTCTCTTATAAGAGTGTACTTGTGGTGTAAGTAGTATAAGCCTAGTATATTCTTATACAGTATAAGCCTACTGTATTTGGCTTGGTAAAACATACTTGGCTTTGGAAAATATATTCCTATTACAATAGGAACAGTTGTCATTTATTAAACATTTTGTGTGAGGTGCTCTGCTAAGCTCTTAGATGCACAGATAAGGAAACTGAAGCTGAGAGAAAATGAATGCTCAAAGTCTTATAGCTAGTGAGTGTCAGAAGCAGGATAAGAATCACGTTTGTCTGCCTCCAAAGCCTGTTAATTTAGTCACTATTTTATATTGCTTTCCTAAATTATTTCTACAGATTTGATTCTTATCAAGATACCCCCAGTTATTAATGAGTCTAGTATATTGGGTAGTTAGGATCTGTTTTCTCAGCTAGTCAACTGTTATATGTTCATGATGTTTCTTAAACTATAACTGTGGGATACTTCCTGATAGCATTATTATGTCTTCTGATACTCAGGCTGCATTTTCTTGACTAATCTTATCTGTTGACTCCTACTCTTAATGTTCTTTAACAGATCATTCAGTTCTTTGTAGTCGGTTCACTGACTCAGCTCGGGTATCTTGCCCTGCCCCTTCCTGAATATGCCCATTTCCCATGGTTTTCCAGGCTTCTCTTTTGACACTGTTAAATCTTCTCCTAATAGAACATTTTACTTCTGATTCCTCAGGTGTTCAGTAAGTAGGATAGGTTTTGCAGGCGCTGGAATGAAAGGTTACTTTCTGCCAGCATTTCTCAGTAGAATGTGGGTTCTTTTTCTGGGAGTTGCCATTTGGGGTGTTCAGGTACTTCACTGATTTGATTTTTTTTCTATATTACAAGCTGGCCAGTTATAATTTTAAAATCAGATCATGTAATTAGAACTTGTGATTCTAACAACTTTGAATAATTAAAAATGGCTTACTCAGAACAGCCTTTGACAAGATGTGCATATTCCTTTTATGTTGGGTAAGGAAATTTAGAGAGGCCCTGTGAATGTTTTCTGTAAAGATCCAGATAGTGAATATTCTGGGCTTCTGTGGTCATGTGTCTCTGTCCCAGCTGCTCAGTTCTGCCAGCAGTAGGATGAAAGCCGCCATGGACAGTATGAACAGCATGGCCCTGTTCCAGATCAGCTTTATTTATGGATGCTGAAATTCTGTTTCAGTGTAATTATTTTTAAATACTTGATAGAGCTTATTTTTAGTATAGTTTTAGACTTACAGAATAATTGAGGGGTTAGTACAGAGTGTCCCCACCCCCAAGTTTCCCTTATTGGTAGCATCTTGCATTGATGGAATAAATTTGTTACAGTTCATGGGCCAGTATTGATACATTATCATTAACTAAAGTCCATAGTTTATAATAAGATTCACTCTGTTCATTCTGTGTTTTTTTTTTTATTGTTTTTCAGTCTCTAAGTCATATCCAACTCTCTGCAATGCCATGGACTGCACTGTCTGTGAGTTTGCTCAGATTCATGTGCATTGAGTCAGTGATGCTATCTAACTATCTCATGCTCTGCTACCCGCTTCTCCTTTTGCCTTCAGTCTTTCCAGGCATCAGGGTCTTTTCCGGTGAGTTGGCTTTTCACATCAGGTGGCCAAAATATTGGAGTTTCAGCTTCAGCGACAGCCCTTGCAATGAATATTCAGGGTTCATTTCCTTTAGGATTGACTGGTTTGATCTCCTTGCAGTCCAAGGGACTCTCAAGAGTCTTCTCCAGCACCATAATTCAAAATCACCAATTTTTTTGGTGCTTAGCCTTCTTTATGATCCACCTCACACATCCATATGTGACTGCTGGAAAAACCATAGCTTTGACTATATGGATTTTTGTTGGCAAAGTGATGTCTCTGCTTTTTAATATATTGTCTTGGTTGTTACAGGTTTCCTTCCAAGAAACAGCATCTCTTACTTTCATGGCTGTAGTCGCCATCTGTAGTGATTTTGGAGCCCAAGAAAAGGAAATCTATCATTGCTTCCTCTTTATGCCCTTCTGTTTGCCATGAAGTGGTGGGATCGGAGGCCATGATCTTAGTTTTTTTAATGTTGAGTTTCAAGCCAGCTTTTTCATTCTCCTCTTTCATCCTCATCAAGAGGCTCTTCAGTTCTCCTTCACTTTCTGCCATAGGTATCATCTGCATATCTCAGGTTGTTGATATTTTTCCTGGGAATCTTGATTCCAACTTGTGATTCATCCAGCCTGGCATTTCCCATGATGTACTCTGCATAGAAGTTAAATAAGTAGAATGACAATATACAGCCTTACACTCCTTTCCCAATTTTGAACTAGTTGGTTGTTCCATGTCCAGTTATAACTGTTGCTTCTTGACCTATATACAGATTTCTCAGGAGACAGGTTAGGTGGTCTGGTATTCCTATCTCCTTAAGAATTTTCCACAGTTGTGATCCACACAGTCAAAGGCTTTCGCATAGTCAATGAAGCGGCTGTTTTTCTGAAACTCCCTTGCTTTCTCCATGTTCATTCTGTGGGTTTTGACAAATGCATAATGTCAGTATCTACCATTATAGTATCATATGAAGTAGTTATGCTGCCCTAAAAAATTCCCTGTGCACCACTTATTTGTCTCTGCCTCCTTCCTCCGAAGCCCTCTGAACAACCACTGATGTTTCCACTGTCTCCTAGTTTTGCCTTTTTCACAATGTCATATTACTGGAATGATATAGTATGTAGCATTCTCAAATTGACTTCTTCATTTAGCAAAATGCATTTAAGATCCCTCTGTCTTTTAGTGGCCTGATAGCTCATTTCTTTTCAGCACTGAATAGTATTCCATTATATGGATGTACCGCAGTATCTTTTGAGCTCCCGTAACAAAATACCTAGGTAGCTTAAACAATAGAAATTTATTTTCTGACAGTTGTGGAGGCCGGAAGTCCAACTTCAGGTGACAGCATGGTCAGGTTCTGGTGAGACCTCTCTTCCTGACTTACAGCCAGCGATCTTTTTGCTGTGTCCTCACAAGGCAGAGGGGTGGAAGGGGAAGGAAGGAGGGAAGGAGGGAGGTAGGTAGGTAGGTAGATAGATCTAGCTCTTAGTTTTATGAGGCCACAGTTCTAGCAGATTAGGGCCCCACACTTGTAACCCCATGTAAGCTTGATTACCTCCTAAATACCATCCTACCTCTGGATGCAGTCAGACTGGGGGCTTCAGCTTCTAGATTTTGGGGGGACACGATTTGGCTAAAGGCACACAGTTTGTTTATCCATTTACCTGCTGAAAAACAGTTTGGTTTCTTTCAAATGTTGGCAATTATATATAAAGCTGCTGTAAATGTCCATGTGCAGCTTTTTTTTTTTTTTTTTTTGCTGTGCCATGGAGCTTGTGGGACCTCAGTTCCCTCACTAGGGATTGAACCCAGGCCATGGCTATGAAAGTAACCACCAGGCCGGGCAGCTCCCATGCACAGCTTTTTATGTGGACATACATTTTCATATCATTTGGATAAATACCAAGGAGCATGATTACTAGATCACACAGTTAAGAGTATGTCCAGTTTTGTAAGAAACTTTTCAACCTGTCTTCCACAGTCGTTAATGCCATCTTGCATTCCTGCCAGTAGGGAATGGATATTCCTGTTGCTCCGATCCTTGCCGACACTTGGTTGTTGCCAGCGTTTCAGATTTTAGCTATTCTAATAGATGTGTAGTGGTATCTCATTATTTTAGTTTGTAGTTCCCCGATAACGTGTGATTTGGAGCATCTTTTCATAAATTGTGTTTGTCATTTGTATATCTTTCCTCTTCTCTTTCCTTCCTCCCTCCCTTACTCCCTCCTCCTTTTTCTTACATTTGCGCAACAGCCACTTTTTTTTTTTTTTGACCACATGTAAGATATATGTACCAAGATCAGAAGCTTTGTTCTGCCACTGTGGTTTCTTTGATAACTTCAGTGTCTTCTGTGAAAGTTCTCTTTGCCTTCCTGTGTTGACCAATACCTGACACCCCTGATCACATTTTCCCCCTGAAGTCCTACTGAATGGTAGCTGTTTTCATTCTCAAAACCTTTCCACCATTAGGGTCCCTGAAAGTGGGTTAACTGTCTTTCTTGTTCTTCATTGCTGCTTTTTGATCATTCACTGTTCGTCTTCCCTAAAAAAAATCCACATCCAGGCTTAAGTTTCACATTGTCTCACATGCTGTCCTCTACTTGTCCCTGTTATAGTCATCTTCTGATTTCTGGTTCACTCTCCCTCACTTTTTGAAAAAATTTAGTTCTTATTGTCACTTACTTCAACACTCCTTCCATCAAGATTCTTCGCTGATTTCAGTATTCTCAGAGAAAGAAAGAAAGAAAAAAAAAAAGTGAAGTTGTTCAGTCATGTCTGACTCTTTGTGACCCTGTGGACTGTAACCTGCCAGACTCGTCTGTCCATGGGATTGTCCAGGCAAGAGTACTGGAGTGGGTTGCCATTTCCTTCTCCAGGGGATTGAACCTGGGTCTCCCGCATTGCAGGCTTTACCACCTGAGCCACCAGGGAATCCGTCTCAGAGAAGATCCTTCAAATACCTTGACCTCTCATTTCCTGGGTCTCCTCTCCACCTTCCGCCCTGTCTTAACCATTTGCTTTCCCGGTCATAAGCCTCAATCTAGTCATTACTAATAACATAATCTCAGTTTCAAACATCCCTCTCTGACCATCACCTTTTGTCTTACCGGCTCACTCTATTTAGTGATCCAGTGGCACCTTCAGCCCTGCTGAGATTCTGTCATCTTTTCCTTGTCCCTCATCCCCTTTATGCTATCACTTTCCCCTTATCCAGTTTACAGTACATGGACAGTCTCTAACCATTGCCTCATACTCTCAATATTCTTTGTCTCTCTCCTGCTTTGTAATTCTCTCTTTGATCAACCTCAGCCTTGGTTAAATCTAACTCTGCCTACTCCATGAATGCCCTCAAATAGCTGAAAGTGCCTGAAAAAAAGAAAATTCAACCATGCTGACTGGTGTCACTAAATTTATGATTCTAACCTGCAGTAGACCTTTGATTAAGTATTGCTCAGCTGATCATATGTCCCTGGTCCTCTCACTCTGACGGTTGTTTTTGTAAAGTTTCTTCTCTCTTCAAACCTCCAGCACCTCATCCTGAATCCTTTGAATCAGAAGAAAATTGCCCCAGTCTCCTACTACCTTATTTGCCCACCCGCATACCAGCATATTTGCCTTCTCTTCTGTTGGTGGGAATGAGAGAGCCGATCACTTCCATGTGTGTTTAAGAGTCCTCCTCCTTTATTCGAGAATATTGCTCAAACTCTTCTTCCTTCTGTTCCTTGAATCATCATTTCCCTCCCTGCATGTAATTGCTTCTCCTATCTAGAGTGAAAAAAAAAAGAAAAACCCCAAACCCGCTTCAAATGTTACTTCCCTTCTAACTGCCACTACATTTCTCTTTTTTGTTTTACAGCAGAATTCTTTGTTAAAAAATGTCCATGTTCACTGACTCCAGTTTCTCTTTTTCCATTGTCTCTTGAACCCACTCCAGTCAGGTTCTACCGCTTTGCTAAAACAGCTCTTTCTAAGGTCACCACTGATTTCCAGTGGCCATTTCTCATCTTATAAGAAGTAAAGGAATAAATAAGTGGTCAAAGTGGCTGTCAGGTGGGAAAGTTTGCTGAGCAAATGAGACCGAATAGCTACCATAGTTTACTACTAGTAAATAGTAGTAATCTAAATAGTAGTGTGGGATTGGTGAAGAAAACATAGAAGTTGGCAGTAAATTTCAGAGATACTTCATAGGTAACCAATACCACCACCTCCTTATGGATCCTTCTAAGGTATTCTGTAGATATACAAGTGTACTTATCAACCCACTATCAGTTTTTTAAAGTATTAGCAAACCACAGAAAAGTTAAAAGATCAGTATTGTGATAACCTATATTTCCCTTATCTAGATTTATCAACTGTTAACATCCTGCCATACTTGCTTTCTCTCTCAGTATTACGAACACGTCCTTCTTCTTTCATCATCTGAAAGCAGGTTGCAAATAATACGAAACTCCCAAACACTTCACTGTGTATTTCCTAAGAAAAAGGAAATACCTATTTTTAGAAAGCATGAATTTGTACTAATACTCACAGTTCAAGGACAGTAGCACAGACACAGAGTTCTTTCTCGCATTATATACTTTTGCAAGTTTTTTTCTTGCATTATATAGTATTGAAAGTTTTTTTCTTCTTATATTATATACTTTTATTTCTGTTTTACTCCTGTGGAAATCCTGATTTCCAGTAACATCCTGTTTTCATGGGCTCACTTTAGATGCTATGTTGAAAATAGACTGAAGGAAGGTCAAGGGCAGAAGCAGGGAGACTATTTGGAGGCTACTGCAGCAATCCATGGAGAAGGCAATGGCACCCCACTCCAGTACTCTTGCCTGGAAAATCCCATGGACGGAGGAGCCTGGTAGGCTGCAGTCCATGGGGTCACTAAGAGTCGGACACCACTGAGTGACTTCACTTTCACTTTTCACTTTCATGCATTGGAGAAGGAAATAGCAACTCACTCCAGTGTTCTTGCCTGGAGAATCCCAGGGACAGGGGAGCCTGGTGGGCTGCCGTCTATGGGGTTGCACAGAGTCAGACACGACTGAAGTGACTTAGCAGCAGCAGCAGCAGCAATCCAAGTGATTTATGATGGGAGAATGGAGGAAATGGAAGTGGTTGGATTATGGATCTGTACACATATGCATATGCATGTGTATATACCCATGTATATTTTTTATTCAAGTTTAAATTTTTCAGTAGTTTCAAACCTACAGAAAAGTTATAAGAACTGTACAAAGAATTGTTGCATGCCTTTTACACATATTCCCTAATTGTTCAATTTTGCTGTATTGGCCCCATTTCTTTCTTTAGAGAGAGAAGAAGACAGAAAACTGTGTTTAGATCATTACCCTTAGATACTGCTGTGTTTACCCTCTCCTCCCCCAAACAAGGATACTCTCCTATATCAACAACTACCATATACTCCTTCCAGTCAGGAAATGAACGAGGGTACAGCATTACCCTCCAGTTCACAGATACCATTCAAATGTTGCCATATGTCTTAGTAATGTTCCTGTTCCCTTTCCAGTCTGGGATCCTACCTACAAACCCACATTACTTTTACTTGTCATGTCTCCTGGAACGATTCCTTAGTCTTTCCGTGTTTCTGTATCCTTGACAGTGTTAGAGTGCGTATCTTTTGTTGTGTAAGGTGACTCTAGACCTGGGTCTGTCTTTCCTCATGCCCAGAATCAGGCCTTGAGTCCGTGGCAGGAATGTGGCAGGAATGCCGGGGACATGATGCTCTGTTCTCAGTGCATTGCATTTGGAGGCACACCACGTTGACCTGTCCCAAGGTGATGTTCACTATGATCACATGGTCACGTTAGTATCTGCCAGATTTCTACACCGTAGTGTCACTATTTCTCCTTTTACATTTGAATAGTATTTGGGGAGAGATAGTTGGACATGCCACCAATATCCTATTCCTTATTAAGCCTTCACACACTAGCCCTGGCCTCCATTGATAACGCCAGTCTATATCAATTACCACTCTAATGCCAAAGGGTGATTATCTCTAGACATTATGTCTACATTAATTAATTGACATTATACTGTAAGAACCATGAACTTCCAGATGTTCAAGCTGGGTTTAGAAAAGGCAGAGGGACCAGAGATCAAATTGCCAACATGTGCCAGATCATCAAAAACATAAAAGAGTTCCAGAAAAACATCTACTTTTGCTTTATTGACTATGTCAAAGCTTTTGTGTGGATCAAAACAAACTGTGGAAAATTCTTGAAGAGATGAGAATACCAGATCACCTGACCTGCCTCCTGAGAAATCTGTATGCAGGTCAAGAAGCAACTGTTAGAACTGGACATGGAACAATAGACTGGTTCCAAATCGGGAAAGGAGTACGTCAAGGCTGTATATTGTCACCCTGCTTGTTTGACTTATATGCAGAGTGCATCATGCAAAATGCTGGGCTGGATGAAGCACAAGCTGGAATCAGGATTGCTGGGAGAAATATCAATAACCTCAGATATGCAGATGACACCACCCTTCTGGCAGAAAGCAAAGAGGAACTGAAGAGCCTCTTGATGAAAGTGAAAGAGGAGAGTACAAAAGCTGGCTTAAAACTCAACATTCAGAAAGCTAAGATCATGGCATCTGGTCCAGTCACTTCATGGCAAATAGATGGGGAAACAGTGAGAGACTTTATTTTTGGGGGCTTCAAAATCACTGCAGGTGGTGACTGCAGCCATGAAATTAAAAGACGTTTGCTCCTTGGAAGAAAAGCTATGAATAACCTAGACAGCATACTAAAAAGCAGAGACATTACTTTGCCGACAAAGGTCTGTCTAGTCAAAGCCGTGGTTTTTCCAGTAGTCATGTATAGATGTGAGAGTTGGACTATAAAGAAAGCTGAGTGCTGAAGAATTGATGCTTTTGAACTGTGGTGTTGGAGAAGACTCTTGAGAGTCCCTTGGGCTGCAAGGAGATCCAACCAGTCCATCCTAAAGGAGATCAGCCCTGGGTGTTCATTGGAAGGACTGATGCTGAAGCTGAAACTCCAGTACTTTGGCCACGTGATGCGAAAAACTGACTCATTGGAAAAGACCCTGATGCTGGGAAAGATTGAAGGCAGGAGAAGAAGGGAATGACAGAGGATGAGATGGTTGGTTGGCATCACTGACTTGATGGATATGAGTTTGAGTAAGCTCTGGGAGTTGGTGATGGACAGGGAAGCCTGGCGTGCTGTGGTCCATGGGGTCGCAAAGAGTCAGACATGACTGAGTGACTGAACTGAACTGAACTGATACTGTAAGAAAGAGCTTTCTCTTTTTATTTCATTGTGGGCTCACTAATTGCTATTTGACTTAATGGGTTGTAATCTGGCTTTATTTTGAGGCTCAGATTTTCCCAGAATTGACCAGTAGGGGTTTATTTGTTAAATGAAAGAATTGTAAATAGGAGAAAATAAAAAGACACAAAAAAAGAGTCCGTGCATATCAGCTTCTTTGTTCTTTTGACATGTTCTCATCATTCTCCGAGAATTTCCTTATTTTCTGGTACAACAAGATTTTCCCAGGCCTCTTTTGCATGCCCCTGTCTAAACCCTGGAATCAGCTATTACTCTAAGTATTCCTTTGGTGGACATCTATTTAGGAGAGGATCATATTTAGTATCCAAGATCTGGAAACAGGATTTTTAAATACTGATGGGATGTCATCGCTTCTTGGACCTGTTAGCAGACAGAGCTAAGAAATACATGTATATATATGTGTGTGTGTGTGTACACACTTATACAAACATCTGTAATTCTTTCTGTGTGTGAGTATTTTAAAAAATGTGCCCATATTAATGCTTCTAATACCAGTCCAACATCCTAGGATTCTTTTATTCTCTTCCCTTTTCACGTTTGTAAGTCCTTTTTCAAACAGTGAGGAACCTAGCTCCAATTATTTTAAATATATTTAATCATTTGCTTTATCAAATAGCACATTTTTTTGGTATTCTCTCTTAACCACTTGGGCTGTTTTTTACATCTACTGCTCTGTGCCTCCTCCCACTGCCCCATTTTCTTGGCAGCTGAGGCATGCCGACACCTCCGCTAGGCAGCCCCCTCTCTGGCATCATCCTATTTCCTTGGGTGTCAGGCACATTTTCACAGATGATGACGCAAAAAACCCCACCACCCTCCTTGCTCTGCTGACATCTCTCTGTTCAGAAGAGCAGGGGAAGAAAGGAAAGATGGAAGGAGTAGGAAGGATGGAAAAGAAATGTAAGAAGCCAGATTACTAATACATATTTTGAAGACAGAGCTGACAGGATTTACTGGTAGATTGAATACAGAGAATGAGGAAGAGAAATAAACAATGACTCTTAAGGTTTTTGACCTGAGCTGCTGGGGTAATTGGATTGTCATTAACTGAGATAAAGACAAAGCCATAGGAGGTTTGATGAAGGATGATCTGAAGCTCAGTTTTGGCTGTGTTAAGTTTGAGGTGCCTTTTAGGTATCCAAGAGGAGATGGCGAGTACTTTGTTTATACATCTTGAGGTGTAGATTGGAAGTGTTTATTTAGGAATCCTTGGCATGTCCATGCTATTTAAAGCCATGAGCTCAGCTGAAATCACAAAGGGAGTAGAACAGAGAAAAGTTTTCACTAAGCCCAGGGACAATGTCATATTAAGAAGATGAGGAAGAACCAGCAAGATAGGACCAACCAGTGAGGCGGGAAGAAAACCAGGTGAGAATGATAATTTGAAACCAAGTGAGGAAAATGCTTCAATTAATATGAAAGGATCAACTGTTTCCAAGCTGTTGAGAGTAAGATGAGGACCATGAATTTACTATTCAATTTAGCAAAGGAGAGGCCATTGGTGACATTAATAACTGATGTGTATGCATGTGTGTGTGGGAGGGGAGCTTGGTTGGAATAGGTTCAAGAAGGAAAGGGAGGAGAGAAATGAGAGGCAGCAGATAAAGTCTTTCAAGGAGTTTTAGCCTGTGTATAAGGGACACAGTCACAGTTATCTGCTTATATGGGTTTTTTGTTTTGTTTTGCTCGACAGCTGAGTTAAGGTAGTCCTTTTCTGAGAGTTATATGAATAGCCTTTCATTATCACTGCACACAACATATTTTGCTATGTACTATTTTGTTTTAGGTTGGTGAAATGTTTCTACCATTGGCTGAGTCAAGGATAGACTGGTGGTGCAATTCCTATATATGTGAAGTGGGAAATCACCAGAGCAAATTTCAGTGGCACCGTGGTAGGGAGTACAGAGGCCAGCTTAGACTGCAAACTCTTCAAAGTACTTGAAGTTCTTAAGATGTTAGAGAAAACAGATACTTTACAGATTGTACAGTAATCAGCCTTGTGTGGCCTTATCAGCATCTTGACCTTCTGTGTTCATGTTTCTTGGTTTGTAATGCAGTCTCATTAGGAAATTGGAACATTGTTAGATTTGCTGAAATAAATTCAGTGATTTAGATAAGTTCTTTATTGTTTGGATAGAAAATGGGTTGTACTTTTAATTTTAAGGCATGGATGGTAAATACCTGATACATGTGCTGTCATATTCATGTCCTGTCATCACTGCTGATCAGCTGTGTCACCTTTTCTGTGCTGAGTCCAGATGAAGCCTCAGAATTTGTGTTGTTAATGTTCCAGAAAGTCACTATCAACTAGTCCAACATGACATGGCAGGACATTTTTTAATCCTTAGTATAATGGTTTAGTTCACAAGATAAAAAGTATGTGGAAAATAATACATAGGTTAGAAATCAGCTTTGCACCGGTTGTTATTCACACTGCTAGAAAGTCTGATGAGAAACTCTAGTAGAGTTGGCATAAGGACACAGCACTTATTCTCTAGTCAAAACGCTGAATTAACAGGAAATAACTATTGTTTTCTTTTGTTTCAAGATTCTGCCCTGTTTGCTGAACTTGGCTATTTCACAGACACTGATGACCTGCAATTGGATGCAGCAAATGAAACTTATGTAAGTATTTATTAGGGGAGAAATACTGAATAATGTGATATTTAATCTTTAACTATTGCAAGTAGATTTCAGAATAACACCTTTAGGCTGGTTATTTAAGTTTAAATAACTTTTAGGGTTAAAAATGAAAGTTGGTTGCCATTTTGTTGTCAGTGAATGTACGATTATAGAAATTGCTTTGGTCTTGGTATGTAGAGGACATGTATTCTAAGTCTGCCTTTGGCCCCACCTTGGAGAAGTTACTTAACTCCTACCTCTTGGTTTTTCCACATATTTTGCTGTAAAGGGAAACAGTGTGATGTTAAGGGATATATGTGAGTCATGGATTAGTTGAGAGAACTTACCGGGCATCCCAGGTGGCTCAGTGGTAAAGAATCTGCCTGCCAATGCAGAAGACACGGGTTTGATCCCTGGTCTGGGAAGATCCCACATGCCATGGAGCAGCTAAGCCTAAGCACCACATCTATTGAGCCTGTGCTCTAGGGCTCAGGAGCTGCAACTATTGACCCCACATGCCACAACTGTTGAGCCTGTGGGCACTAGAGCGCATGCTCTGAAACAGGAGAAGCCACTGCAGTGAGAAGTCTGCATACTTCAACTAGAGAATATCTCCCTCTCGCCACAACTAGAGAAAAGCAACGAAGATCCAGCACAGCACCCCCACCCAAAAAAGTAATAAATTATAAAACTTTTTTTTTAAAAAAAGAGAACTTACCAACTTCCGTTTTTAAAGTTACGTATCCTTAGTGTTGAAAGCTCTGAAACTGAGAAATGTCCTTACTTTTTGCTTTTGAGTAGTTAGAAGTATGCATAAAAGTTGTTATAACACTTTGAGTCCTCAAAAGTAGCTTAGATTTTTTTTTTCTTTTTTCCTTTTCTGGGTTATTATATGTGAAGCTGTTTGTCCTGAACTCTTATTTTGTTTTCTTCTTTATCGGATGAGGTGGTGTTTGACTTGGGAAGTAGTTCAAGTGAACAGAGTGATTTTATATGCACATCAATCAGGTTGAATATTTATCACTTATTTTTTAAGCTGTTATTAAAAGTAAAGCTTGCTAGGTGAGTTTGACATTTCTCAAAGAATAATTTAACAGCTGTTTTACCATGAATCAAGAGAGTGGAACACATGATTTTTTTTTTTAATCAATTCATGAGTTTTTTTGTTGTTGTTGTCTTAAACAATAGTCTTTATGTTTACACAAAGTAGTACAAAATGAGGCAGTTCCTCAAAGGGTGACTTGGAGCTAGAAAACCCATCCTAAGTGTGGAAGTGTTAGTATTTGTTGGTAAGTTGTGTTCAACTCTTTGCGACCCCATGGACTGTAGCCTGCTCAGGCTCCTCTGTCCATAAGATTTCCCAGGCAAGAATACTGGGGGTGGGGAGGGTGTTTAGTTGCTAAGTTGTGTCCGACTCTTCCAGCCCCATGGACTGTAGCCTACCAGGCTCCTCTGTCCATGGGATTCTCCAGGCAAGAATAGCAGAGTGAGTCGCCATTTCCTTCGCCAGGGGATCTCCCCGACCCAGGAATCGAACCTGGGTCTCCTGCTACGAGGGAAGCCCATGCTGGAGTGGGTTGCTAACTCCTTCTCCAAATGCATGAGATTTTAATGGTTTCATTTACTCTATGAGATGCTTTATAATGTCTATAATTAAGTTGGTTTTTAATATTGACTGGTTGTTTAAGCGGCTGATGTTTTTTTCATAACCTCCAGAGCCTAGTCTTCAAGAAACAATATATTATATTTGAAAGATTCATGGAAATATGGTTCTGATTTTATAACTAACATTCTGTTACCTCAAAGAAGTCATTCACTCTTTCAGTTCCTTAGTTTTTCTGGTATAAAATAAAAGATTGGATTAAATCATCTTAGAGGGCCCTTTATAGTTTTACAACTATCATTCTTCTACATGGCAGTACAGTTTCCCTTGAGAAGTTGAAGAAGCAGAGTATATAATATAGTATCAGCATGTTTGCCTGGAAAATCCCATGAACGGAGGAGCCTGGTGGGCTGCAGTCCATGGGGTCTCGAAGAGTCGGACACGACTGAGTGAGTTCACTTTCACTTTTCACTTTCATGCATTGGAGAAGGAGATGGCAACCCACTCCAGTGCTCTTGCCTGGAGAATCCCAGGGACGGGGGAGCCTGGTGGGCTGCCGTCTATGGGGTCGCACAGAGTCGGACACGACTGAAGCGACTTAGCAGCAGCAGCAGCATGTTTTGCTTTACAATAAAATGGGCCTGTGAAATTTCCAGCCAGATAAAATTCTTATGCTGTAAAAGGTATTTGACTTTTTTGGCTGAAGATTGAGTATGAAGCATCCCTGAAGTAGGTCATGACACTATTGAGCATGTTACAAAGGATTGCTAGTAATCAGGCAAATATTGCTCAATTTACTTGGACTACGAAAGTTTAAAGGTTTTTCATTGTGAAAGTGTGAATCTATGTATAGATTCAAATATGAGGAAAAAAGCAAAGGAGATTGATTTAAAAGTTGTTTGTTTTATAATTTAAGTAGTTTTTTCTTTTTTCTGTGTGCACTTTCACGTATTCTCTTAACTTGCACTAATATTTTCTCAGTTTAGGGCAGTATGATAAGAAAAGTTTCCCTTCTTCTGTTACATTTTCAATAAAGAATAAACCAAATAATAGACATTTGAAAGAATAATATTCTAGAAATTATTACCAGTGATTGTTAATAATTATTAGATTAATCTTTCCTTTTTGCCTGAGGGCTACTTTCTTTTTTGTTACTGTTTTATTATTTGTCACATTAAGTTAATACTGACTACCTTTTGACTTGTTGTACTGTTTATATATTAAGTTTCCTTCTGTTCTTATCTCTGTGACTTCAGACATTTAAAATAGTAGTGATACTGTCTTACGTGATATGAGGGTTCTGAAATCATGTGGTAGTTCTTTATTAATGTATATGGTAGGAAATGGTTATAACCCAGAATACACTTACATTTACATTAAAAAAATTGTCACCTAAATGAAAAGAAACTAAGAGCCCCTCTAAAAGGTTTATTGACCCCTATTTGAGAAACTTGGTTTTATCTTCTAGGATTAAAAAAAATTTAGAAATTTGAAAACTATAGACCAGTAAAAAAGATAAAATTGCCCATCCTCCTATGGATCTCTTCCTTCCCCCATAACCATTTTAATATTTGGTATATTTGAAGTTTCAGTTAGTCTCTTTATGATTCCTGAATGTCTTTTGGATACATCTGTATTCTTTCCATTGCATATAGAGATGATTTTATAAATAGGCATTTGCTTTGACTTTTTTTCCTTAGTGACAGTGGGAAAACTTATTATACTGGATCTCCTTTATGACAGAACACATGCTTTGTGTTAATATTTTGTGACTCTTGTAATAGTCTCTTTTCATTGAAAAGAATGAGACCAACTAACTCTTTCAGATAGATGTTGCCTCCATTACCTCCTTCCTAGTTGTTACTGCTGTGCTTTAAGTAACTAAATTGGTTTATCTCTAAGGCATCTAAGATATATTCTCAAGATGAATTGATTAACTTAGAAAATTATTTTTACTAATTTGGATAATAGCAGTTATTTTTGGCAAGTTGTTTCTGTTAGTTTGGTTTCTGGATGTATATATTTTAATCTGATATTCTTTTGCTGATTTGAAATCTACAGGAAAGTAATTTTGATAATCTTGATTTTGACTTGGATTTGATGCCTTGGGAGACAGGCATTTGGGATGTCAACAATCAATTCTGTACAGGTAATGATGTATTTCATTGATAAAAACTTTAAATGGATCCATATTATTTTATGGTTTGGTAATAGTCAAAATTAGGGGGGTTATTGGGCTACTTTTATTTGTTAAAAAATTCCAGGGACTACATTCTACTTCTGGTATGGCCGAGCATACATAAATTTCTTGCCAAAATAGAATTTCAGAGTTATGGCAGAGTCATATAATGAATGAAAATTTTATAATTCAGAAATATCAATTTTGAATTATATGTAATACTCTGTAAGAGATTAACCTATCTGAGAATTAAACAGGATTTAGCGTATCAAAGGGAAGAGACTTGGGATTATCAGAACCTAGGAACTTAGTGTAGCTGCCCCATGTATACACTTCTGAGGAGGAGACACTACCTGGATAATGCCAGTATCTTCAAGGGGCCCACAGAACTGGGTTTTGGGTGTGCTGAAAAAAGCTAGAACCTAAAGCAAACTGTCCCTTCTGGGATAAAGCTGATGGAAGGATGAAAAAAAAATCCCTTCTCCCCCATTCTACCTTAAGAAACATCCTTCTAGAATCCCCTATTGACAGGACCTAAAAGGAAGCCAGCTGGGACTTGTATTAATTTTCATCGCAGACTATAGAGGGTGAACTTGGAGCTGAGAAACAGTGGGTAATTAACCAGCACATTTTTCCCATCTAAGTTACAGTCCTCCCCCTCTGCTGCAATTCCTGTTCCCCTTCATTTTATATATTAGTATATCTTGCTCAGTTCCTTTCTTTCCTCGTAGAAAATGGACTACACAAGGTCAGCGTTCTCATTACTATTGTGTAACAAACTTCTCTAAAACTTAGTGGCTTAAAACCAACCATTTTATAAGGCTCCCAGAATCTATGGGTTAGGAATTTGGACAGGATACTTCAGGAATTTCTTGTCTCTGCTCCATGGCGTCCAGACATCATTTGGGAAGATTTGCAGTTTAGGGTAGCTTGACGTTTGGGGCTTGAACTACCTTAAGGTTTCTTCACTCACATGTCTGATGCCTGATCTGAAATGATTTGAAGACTTGAACTGCCAGTGAGAGTGCTACCCATCATCTTTCTAAATGTCCTGGCTTCCTCAAAACCTGGCAGTCTTGTGGTAATCAGAATTCAAAGGCTCAAATGTGAGTCTTTCAGCTACCTAATGTAACCCAGACTTGGGATTCATATATCATTACTTCCATACTCTATTGATTCAGGAAGCCATAAGCTCACCTAGATTTAAATAGAAGAGAATATAGTCACTACTTCTTGATGGGGAAGTGGTAGGATCACAGTAAAGATCATGAGACATGGTAGGTATTTTGCTCCTAATTTTGGAGAACACAGTCTGGCACAGATTCTTCTCTCCCTCCTTCCTACCCTGTTAGAAATTTGATACCGAGGAACACTGCCTGGGCTGAAGTTAATCAACACCATTTTAAAAAATAGTTCAAAAGATAGGAACATTTTTGTATTGTAATTGTATTGTCAAAAATGCTTTCCACAAAAATTCTTTCCTGTTTCTTATGTTTTAAAATTATTTTGGGAGAAAATCTATAATTTTTTGCATATGGCATAATATTCAAAAGACACAAAAAGTCTATAGAGTAGAAAAATGTCTCCTTTGGCTTTTGTCCCTCAGCCAGCAAGTTCTGCTTCCTGGAGACAAGCACTGTGACCAATTTCTTAAGTTTATCTTTCAAGAGAATTAGTGCAGATGTTAGTAGTAGTATGTGCATATGTATTTATATGTATATATTAGGGTCGCAAAGAGTCTGACATGACTGAGCGACTGAACTGACTGATACACATATATACATAAATATAAATTTATTACACAGATGGAAGCGTATTGGATATACTGTTTTCTGCATTTTGAATTTTCAGGTGATGATATATTTTGGTGACCTTAGCTTCTATATCACTGAATTTTGAGAATAGATTTAACCTTCTTTCTTATTCGTTTTATTCTGAGTTTATATTGTCCAGTGGGAAAATTTTTGCTTCTTTTCCAGTTAAAGATATTAAGGCAGAACCTCAGCCACTTTCGCCAGCCTCCTCAAGGTGTTCAATCCCATCTCCTCAATCAGTGGACTCTTACTCATCAACTCAGCATGTGCCTGTAAGTCACTGGTCTTTTACAATGATTTTGGTTATAGTGGAATCTGGGAAATATGTATATGGGGAAGGAAGTTAACTTTTATTAAGTGCTAATATAAATCTTATCTCTTTTAATCCTGAGGAAGGACCTTGAGGGAGTTAGAAAGTTGTTAGTCTCTTTGATTTTGCCATCCTCCCCTTATGTTCTTGTCTTTATAATTTCGTTGTTTCATTTGTTTCATTGTACTCTACCAGCATCCAGTATTTGTTTATTTTTTGAGCTTACTGTCTTTTCTCCATGCTACACTGTTTCCTCCCTATTAGGGTATATGTTCTTTGAGGACATGGTCTGTTTGTGTGACTCCTTAGCCATAAAACCTAGAATGGTCTCCTTATTTCAGAAATGCCTAGTACTATCTTTTGAATGAGTTAGTAAGGGTTTTTACAAAACCTTAAAAATGCTTCCGCTCTTCATCTAGGAAAAAACTGTTCAGGGCAGGAAAAGAAAATACCAAAGGACTCAGGCATTTTTTGGAATGGAGAAAGGAAAAAGTATAAGAAGAAAAATTAAAGTAATGTTTCAGTATATTATATCTGATGTAAATTGAGGTATCTTCATTCTGGCGTGATTTACATGTAGTCAGTTACTAAATCCTGATGATTTTATCCTCTTACTATCTCTAGGATTCATCTTCTCCACCCTGCCAGACTATCATCACCTCTTCTGGTTTAAGGCAATAGAATTTTGACTGGTCTGCCTCCTAATTCCCCAGACCTTTCTTAGCAGAGAAATCTTTAAAAATCACAGGTTTGATTGTGTCAGTTCTTTGCTTAAAACCTTCCCAGCCATTACAAGGACAAAATTCAAATTGCTGGTGTATCAGGCCCTCCATGATCTGGCCCTGGCTTACCTTTCAGTCTTGTTTCTCACTATCCTTCCTATTCCTGCCTTCTCACTCCTCTTAGCTGTAACTCCAGGAGCTCCTGTGTGCTCTAGTCTTTGAACAGCTGCGCCAGGAGCTGTGTGAAAACCGCTGGTGAACACGAGCAGTGAGACCTCTGCTTCTACCATTTTAGATTTTTGTACGTGCTCTTCCTTCCAGCTGAAAGAGCCTTTTTCTTCCCTTCCCTTGGAAGAAGGTAGCATGTTCCATCCCTGTTCTTCACTTTGTTTATTTAACTTAGTGGTATATATCCTGGAGGTAACTACAGTTTCAGGTTATAGATTCTTTCCCATTCCTTTTTATGGCTTTATAGTGTTCTGTTGTGTGGTTATATAATACTTCATTCAATGATTTCTGTATTGATGGACATATGTGTTGTTTTCAGTCTTTTCTGAACTCAAACAATGTTGTAATAAATAACTGTATACATAAGACACTTCATATTTTTGCCAGGATATCTTGGGGTTATACTCCTAAAGAGAGACTGCTGAGATCAAGATGAGTTTTAATGTTACTGTTTATTGCCAAATTTCCCTCCAAGGGTTGTACAGTTGTGTATTCTGACCAGGCAGTATGTAAGAGGGGCAGTTTTCCCTTTATTGCTACACAGTGTTAGCATGTTTTATTTTCTATTCTTTTATTATAAGTATTGTTGGACATCTTTTGGTATATTTCATATGTATAATGCCTATTTGCATTTCTTTCTATGAACTGTCAAATTTTTGTCCATTTTTCTACTGGATTGTATTGGTCTTTTTCTGTTCAATTTTTAAAGTATTTTATTACATATTAGAATTATTAGTGCTTAGGTTGTGAAATAAGTTACGAGTGTTTTCTTCTCTAATTTGTCACTTTCTTTACTCTTTATTTCTGGTGTTTACTTTCTCTAGGGATACTTTTCTCCATAGCTGAATGACCAATCTTTTGTTGCTTTTGTTGTTGTTGTTGTTACTCAAAGGAGGATTGTAACTGCTCAGAAGTTATAATATTTTTATTCTTGTCTTCTTGCATGTGTGTATATATGTGTATATAGATAGATAGATGTATGTGTATATAGATAGATAGATGTATGTGTATATAGATAGATAGACAGACAGACAGAGTTTGGAAAAACCTCAAACTTACAGAAATGTTACAAGTACATTACAAAGAACTTTTTTACCCTGAATCATTTGAGAGTAAGTTGCCAGCCTGATGCCTTGTCACCCCTAGATACTCCAGTGTCTGCTTCCTACAAGTAAGGATATGTCTTCTAGTCATAATACAGCTATTAAAATCAGGAAATAAATGTTTATACCTTACTGTCATCTGATCTTCAGCTCTCATTTAGATTGTGCCAGTTGTTCTAGAGATATCCTGTAGAGAGCAAAAGGAGCTAGTTTTGAATCATGCATTGCATTTGGTTGTCCTGTCTCTTTAATCTCCTTCAGTTGAAATAGTTCATTCTTCCTTGACTTTCATGACTTGCCACTTTCGGCGATTAAAGACTAGTTAATTTTATAGAATGTCCTTTGGTTGGGTTTGTCTGATGTTTCTTCAGGGTGAGGTTTACTTCGTTCATTTGATTAAGGTGGTATCTTCCAGGCTATTTTACTGTGAAGTTGCCCATCTCCCTTTGCCATAAATAGGTATTTTATGAGAAGATACTTTAATGTTCACTTGATGAAAGTGAAAGAGGAGAGTGAAAAAGTTGGCTTAAAGCTCAACATTCAGAAAACTAAGATCATGGCATCTGGTCCCATCACTTCATGGGAAATAGACAGGGAAACAGTGGGAGCAGTGTCAGACTTTATTTTTCTGGGCTCCAGAATCACTGCAGATGGTGATTGCAGCCATGAAATTAAAAGACACTTACTCCTTGGAAGGAAAGTTATGACCAACCTAACCTAGACAGCATATTAAAAACAGAGACGTTACTTTGCCAACAAAGGCCCATCTAGTCAAGGCTGTGGTTTTTCCAGAGGTCATGTATGGATGTGAGAGTTGGACTGTGAAGAAAGCTGAGTGCTGAAAAATTGATGCTTTTGAACTGTGGTGTTGGAGAAGACTCGAGAGTCCCTTGGACTGCAAGGAGATCCAACCAGCCCATCCTAAAGCAGATCAGGCCTGGGTGTTCATTGGGAGGACTGATGCTGAAGCTGAAACTCCAGTCCTTTGGCCACCTCATGTGAAGAGTTGACTCACTGGAAAAGACCCTGATGCTGGGAAGGATTGGGGGCAGGAGGAGAAGGGGATGACAGAGGATGAGATGGCTGGGTGGCGTCACCGACTCGATGGACATGAATTTGAGTAAACTCTGGGAGTTGGTGATGGTCAGGGAGGCCTGGCGTGCTGCGATTCATGGGGTCACAATGAGTTGGACAGGACTGAGCGACTGAACTGACTGACTGACTTTAAAACTATGTAAAAATATCCTGTTTCTCATCAGACTTTAAATTTATTCATTTCTTTGTTTATATCAGTATGGACTCATGGTTTCCTAGTTTATTCAACAGATTATAACTCATTATTTTATTTATTCTGATTCTTACGTTGTCCTGGGTTTTGCCAGTGCATGTCCCTTCACACTGACTCCTGTGTTCTGGGCTTTGACACCCTACCTCAGGCTGATGCAATATGGATACAATTACTACCTTACTCTGACTCCCTGGGCTTGGCTGCCTGCCCCTACTTCCTCCCCTTGGACTCTGACGCTCCGCAGGCTGCCTCTCTGCCTCCGTGCTTGTCTTGCAGTGCCCCATCTAGTGGCTTCAGGGTCAAATTATTCAGGAAATAATAGTTTCTAAGTGACTTGTTAATATATATATTTCCTAAGATTTTAGTTTTAATTTTCAAATCTTTGATCCATTTGGAATTATCCTGGTTTATGATGTAGGATACAAATCCAAATTTTTTGTTTTCCTAGATGACTATCAAAAGGGCTATTCCAGTACCACTTATTAAAGTTCATTTTTTTCCTCACTGATTTCAGTTTTGTGTATGTATTTTAAATTTATGTAAACAGTAAATTATATCAGATCTATTTATTTCTTACTTTGAAAAATTAGCACAGTGTTTTTAAGATCAATTCATATTGCTCTGTCTGCATCAGTTTGTTGAATGTAACTGCATAGCACTTCACCTGCATCACAATGAACATGGTCAAAGATGTCCCCTTGTAGGCCTAAGAGTTGACCTTAATATGAAGTGTTAAGGACAAATCTAGTTTTAATTTTCACTGTATAAATGAACCAATTTTCCCAGTTGTATTGCCTTTGTAATCATCTTGTTAAAGAATATTATATGTTTTTCTGTTACTAAGGTTTTCTTTTTTGTGTCTCAGTTAAGCTTTATCATTTTCTTCATACAGATCTTGTACATTCTTTAGAAAATTAATTCCTAGGTATATTGTAATTGCTATTATTATTATGAATGAACTATTTTTATTATATTTTCTAAGTGATTATTAGTACATTTTTATAGTGAAAAATTTTTTTGTTGGTTCTTAAATGTGTTCTAAGTAGACAGCATATCATCTTGCAAAACAAAGGCACTTCTGTCTCTTCTATTTTAATATTTGTTCCTTTTATTTTAGTTTCTGATATAACTATGTTTTCTAGAATTACAGAAAAAGCAATTATTTCTTTCTTGTCCCAACTTTAATGGCAGAGTATTAGTATTTTACCATTAAGTATGACTTTGGCTATCCAATTATGCTTAGCTTTTTTTTTTAAGTGTTAAATCATCCTTCCAGTTCTTATTTTCTAGGACTTGTGTGAAGAATCTTTGCAGAGTTTTATTAAATGCCTTTTAAGCATCTAAGGCCATAAAGATAGTCATTTCCTCCTATATTATCTCTTACTGTTTCCCCCCCCACCCCCAAATGTATTATTCTATGCTCTGTAAGGTTCATGCAGTCCTGGGTTTTGGCTACATGACAATAGGTGTTAGGGATGGATGAATGAAACAGTTCTCATCTTCACCAGCTTGACTGAGAGTGACCATTTCTGCCATATGCTCTTTCAGGTTATTTTAACTTTTCGTATCTGATGATTAAAAAAAAGATTTTCTTTTAAATTTGCCTTTGGCTACCATTTGCATTTCCTTTTCAGTGAAATGATGACTTCTGTCCTTTGTTCATTTTAGGCAAATAATTATTATTCAAACCTGCTTTTTCTTCCTTTTTGGCTTCTGGATTTTTTTTTTTTTTTTTTTTTGATTTTTGACTTAAGGGGGCCTACATCATGCTAAGAGCAAACAAGTATTCTTTTTTTTTTTTTTTTTTTTTTTGTGGGAAGGAAAGAGCGGAAACAAGTATTCTTTTAACTCTTCTTTCAGTGATCTTGTAGATTATTTTGAAGATGATATGATGTATGTATGTATAGGTATATGCCTATTTATTTATTATACATAGCATCTTTCTCTCTTGGAATTGAAGTGCTACTTTATCGTATGTTAAGTTTCTTTATTTTAGCAAAATGAGACAGATCCACTGAATATTGAATTTTGGAAAATATTAATATTTGTATATCTCTGCATTATTAATTTACACATTAAATAAAATAGAATAACCCTGCTCCTTTCAGGGTTTTTCTTTCAACCATTAGGGACAAAGGTAGTGTTAATAAATAGAAAAGGATGAAAATAGTAAGAATTATTTGCTTTTGAAATTCCTATAAGTCTGATAAGAGATGGTGGGGAAAAGATATTAGCATTTTAACTGTAATTCTATAATGATACTAAATGTTTGTATAGCTAGGAATCAAATAAAATATAAAGTTTGTGGTAGAAAATGTAGAAGCAGATCGAATCAGTGATCGTATCTTTAGTATAAGAGGGTTTAATAGACATACTTCATTTTTAGTTATTTTTACTTTAGTAATGATGGATAGTGTTGATTTATCCATCGTCTCTTAGTGCTTACTGCATAGATATAGTTGTAATATATCACACCTTTGACTTGAAATTGTCTTGAAGTGTTTCTCTTAGCCATTTTCTGCTCAAGGATAATATACTTCTGCATGAATTTATTTGTGTTTTATTTTACTGCAGGAGGAGTTGGATTTCACGTCTACTTCTCAGATGTCTCCTCTTTCCTTATATGGTGAAAGCTCTAATAACCCCTCCTCAGCAGAGCCACTGAAGGAAGACAAGCCCATCATTGGTCCTAAGAGCAAAACTGGTATTACTCTATCTCCTAACTGCTATTATTTCTATTGTAGACTGAGAGTAAGCTCCATATCTTAAAAGAAAATGTTGGGTTAAGTGTATGTTTATTAAGCTAGCTTGCTGTTTTTAAACTAGTGGACCTATATCCTTTGTTGTGAACGTTAATGTGAAGAGGAAAGGGAAAAAATGATCTTCTTTGGTTGTCTCTGTCTTTATAGGTGAATGATGCTCTAAAATAGATTTAGAGCCCCATCATCTTCAGGAGAAATTTCAAAGTTTCACCTAAAGAAGTTGAATGTGAGGCCCATTTGGCTGTGACATTGGTTAACCTCATTCACCTCAATGCTCTATTCAGTGATTTTAGCTGTTTTTCTTTACTGGTTCCCGTGTGCCCTTTGCAAAGCTGTAGCTTGGTCAGAAAGGAAGACCTCAGATTGAGGACTCTTCTTCAGTCCACTAAGATAAAATTCTGTTCTTCAGTACATTAAGCTATGCTTAAACTTCAGTTAAGGGTAGTTAGAGGTCAAGATGATGTGTAGAGAAAGGTGTATAATAGAATCTGCTTTCTAGGATTTGCTTAATTGCACTTAAATTATTTGTGGTTTGTTTGGTTTTTCTCCAGAAAATGGACTGACTCCAAAGAAAAAAATTCAAATAAATTCGAAACCTTCAATTCAACCCAAGCCTTTATTACTTCCAGCAGCACCCAAGACTCAAACAAACCCCAGCGTTCCAGCAAAAACCATCATTATTCAGACACTACCAACACTTATGCCTTTGGCAAAGCAGCAACCTATTATCAGTATACATCCTGCACCCACTAAAGGTACCTGAATGGAATTTGATGCTCTGTATGTTTAATTGGAGGACACTGAGGCATGTGTCATGTGATTTGTTTTAATTCAGGTTATAATTTCTGAGCACATGCTGGGTGTGTGTGTCACGAATTGTCCTTGGCTCTGAGGAGGTTATGGAGATGATTAATATGTGGTTCCTGTCCTAACAAGGGAGGTAGCTATCCAGATCAATTATATCTGATACTTCTTTTTTCTCACAGTTTTAGTGAAAACACCAGTCTCTAAGGCTTGTGATTTTGTAGCAAAGAAGAAAATCTGGGAAACTTTCTTGATGCTGTTGTATTTTGAGATTTTTGTGTCTATGAACTTTTTTTGTTTTTAAGGAGAGGTTAGTATCGCATTTAGTTAAAATACGATGGTCAATTTCAGGTCTAATAGATGTGTTTTGACAATAGAATCAGACTCTTAAATCTCCGAGGAGTAGGAAGCATTGTTTAATAAACATGAGCTTGTACAGGGCATTAAATACCTGAACCTCTGACTTCAAGCCATTAAGAATGTGTGTTTCTACGTTTCGTCCACTAGATGGCCTCGTGTAGTTGATTCTATAAGAAGTTGAGGTCTGTATTGAAAGAAGTTCAAGTCTGAGGATTTGGTACTTTTCACTTATAGATATATGTATATGTTTGCCACATATATGACCAACCTAGACAGCATATTAAAAAGCAGAGACATTACTTTGCCAAAAAGGTCTATCTAGTCAAAGCTATGGTTTTTCCAGTAGTCATGTATGGATGTGAGAGTTGGACTATAAAGAAAGCTGAGTGCCAAAGAATTGATGTGTTTGAACTGTGGTGTTGGAGAAGATTCTTGAGAGTCCCTTCCTTTGGACTGCAAGGAGATCCAACCAGTCCATCCTAAATGAAATCAGTCCTGAATATTCATTGGAAGGACTCATGCTGAAGCTGAAGTTCCAATACTTTGGCTACCTGAAGAGAAGAACTGACTCATTGGAAAAGACCCTGATGCTGGGAAAGATTGAAGGCAGGAGAAGAAGGGGATGACAGAGGATGAGATAGTTGGATGGCATTACTGACTCGATGAGCATGAGTTTGAGCAAACTCTGGGAGTTGGTGATGGACAGGGAGGCCTGGTGTGCTGCAGTCCATGAGGTCTCAAAGAGTCAGACACGACTGAGTGACTGAAGTGACTGAACATACAGGATTCATTTGCACACAGAGCTCTCTTGGGAAGATTATTCATCATTGTACCTATACTGATGTGTGTATATGTGACTGAAGCGAAACTTGTGCAGCATTGTTTCCTTGGGTTTACCTTATTGGCACCAAGTAAGACTAGGTATCAATGGGATATGGGTTATAAATACATACCAGTGTTATACAGTTATACAGTCTATAACTGTATTTTCAGTTATAGATTTTTAGCTCATTTCTTTGAAGCATGGTTTTAATGAGGGCAAGGCCATAAATTTGATTTCCAGGTCCTCTGTTAACTTTGCTCTGTTCCATGGTCGTAGAGAGTATGACATTGATACTCTCTTTTTATCAATATGGCATTGATAAAAAGAACTAGGTGAGAAACTGGGTGGATCCATGAAAATCCACCAATCCCTTCCAGAAAACCCCAACCAAACAAACCTGAAATACCTGTCCTCTGAGGACAGGGTCAAAATATGGCCTTTTTCATATGAAAAACAGCAGTCCTGTCTAATGGGTATTCTTGTGACCTGTGAATGGATATCATGAACTCCTTGAAATAAAATGCAAGATTAGTGTATATTATTTGTGGATTTTTCTAGGGATAGTCTCTGAAACTTTCATCAGGATCTCAAAAGTGTACATCGTCCCAAAGGCTAACAATTTAAATGTGTGAAGAACTTTATTATAGTTTCCATAATCTATTAAAACACATGTATAAAAGTAAAAGTTTGACATTAATATGATCAGTATGTAAAGCAAGAGGTGTTCCTAAGAATTTGCTCTTAGTAGACCACTGGCTGTGTTTGAATGATAGAAGATCTTACCTATAGCGAGAAGAACCACTTCTCTGAGCAGTTTATCAGTTTCAGAGGCCTGAATCATACACTATTCAGAACTTCAGTGCTTTCCCATTATCTGAAAACAGTATTTATTTTGGGGGAGCATATGCTAATATAGGCCTCATTACTATTTTTATAGTGTAAATCTGCAGAGGTAATCTTGTAATAACATAACAGATTTAAATGTATGACTTCCAGTCTTCCATTTATTTGATAATGGGGAGAGAAGAAGAGAAATATAGGAAAGGCATTTTATAGCTAATTGATATAAGTATCAGAAGTAAGTATTTGCTATTAAAAAAGTAATTTCTTTTTTTGGCTATACTGTGTGGCATGCGAGATCTTTGCTCCCCACTCAGGGATCAAACCCTTGCCCTCTGCATTGGAAGTGCAGAGTCTTAACCACTGGACTACCAGGCAAGTCCTGCAAAAAAAGAAGTAATTCTTACAGGATTAAGTTCAAATTCTCTGGCTTGGAATGTGAAACCCATCATGGTTTGTCTCCAGTTTAGTTTTCTAACTTTACCTTGTAATAATAACTCTCCTTTCTATAAATCTTTGGTTCAACTAATTTGGCTATTGTTCATTAAATTTTCTTGTTTTTCCTAGTTCCTTGACATGCTGTTCAGTCTGCCTTAAATAACTTCTGCCTACTTCCACATCTGTGTCCTGTACATTCATTAAGATTCTTATGACAGTGCGGGTGAGAGATATTGAAACCTGGAATATCAATGAAGATCCAGGATAGACAGTGGAGATGTTAGAAAGTGTAGAATCACAGGGGTTGGCAATCAGGTGATGGGAATGGAGGATGGAAGAAAGGAAGGTATCCTGTCTTGGACTTTTTGGGTAGATAGTGGTTCAAATCATTGAAATGGAGGATAGAGGTAAAATAACTTGTCCCAAGTTGTTCTATGAATAGAGGCACGGTCAGAACTTGAGCCCAGATGGTCTGGCTCAGAGTCTATGTAATTAATCACTATGCTGTATTGACTCTAAAAGAATGCAGACAAGTGGTCCTTGATCTCAAGAATTGACTATCTAATTGGAAAATTATATTAATAGTTAAATAACAGTAACTATGAGAACTAATGAATAAATTATGCATGAAATACCCTTATGAGAGTTATTATACATAAAAGATGAAGTGCCAGATACCATTCTAAGTGCTTAACTGTGTTATTTAATCCTTACATCAACTTTGTGAGGATAGGTGCTATTATTATCATCTTCATTTTGTAGATGAGAAAATTAATACACAGAGTTAGTCAGTCACACAGCCATACTATTTCAGACAAAGAAGACAGTCAATAAATGTTTGATACAAAGTTTGAAATCTCTGAAGATAATTGAAAAGGGAGACACTGAGTATCACAATCAGTGAGTCATCCAGCAAAAGTATCCAACATTGAAACCAGCCGTGGTCCATGAAAGGGGATTTATGTGTGATGCCAAAGAGGATTTTGAGCATGCTGAAATGGATAAACAGTGTTTTGGTATGCCCTTTTTAACTGTTTCCACATGAGGAACAGTAGTAACTTATGTTCAGCTGCTAACTATTTAAGCCCTGAAACAGTTCTTTGCCTTGCGTTTTGTGATCTGGTGAGCATCTAGCATGTCAGATTTAGCAAGCCACCATGAACACACTGTAATAGAAATTTAGTTGCTTCTCCCCATTTTGTCTTGAACCCAAACATGCCAAGATTATTTAGAGGATCTTTGATTTAGATATTAAATAATTTGTGGTTAGTTGGGCACTCTGGGATGAAAGGGCTTGATGAGCATTTTTTTTAAAAAAGAGGCATCAATGGCCTGGAAGGACTTGGAGCCATATTTGGTATGCAGACCTTGCCTTGATATTGGTTCATCTCCCTTTCTCCATGCTATAGTTCTCTTAGCAAGGAGATGGTGATAACCAGACAATGAACACTACAGACTTGGATTATTTTTTGAATCAATTTTAAGAAATATTACAAAGCCATCTGCATGTGTTATCTGCCAATGCTTTAAATCTGTAACTGGAGCTAAAAGTAGGATTGTTTTTTTGAAATGATTTCACTGTTTATGTTTACCACCTTCTCTGATCTTTGGAGTAATCCCCTAAATTCACTGAGCATTGTAGTTTTGAGGGGTCTTTTTATCATAATTTTTAAACTCAGAAGATGTGGAACATTGCTTCTGATAATGCTCTTTTCAAAGTATTGTTTTAAATCAGTGGTTCTCAACCTGTAGACTGGATACTGGGGCATGGGTGGTCAGAGTGGCAATAGCTTTTGGCTTTTTTGCCGGGCATCTGCAAATCCATATTTTCTGTTGACTGAATAAATAATTTGTTTCATATATCTTTGCACTGATTTTTAAATTTTGTGGTTATACTTATAATAAATTCCAGATTCATTTCAAATCACTGCTAAATTCTTACTAAACTTTTCTCATCACATATTTTCTCAATTTACAGAAACTGAAAGGACAACTATGATCATCTTGGGTGACCATGATATTTTTGATATTAAAGAAGGGTCCTTAAATTCAGGGTGGGAACCTTTGGTCTGAGTTTTACATTCTTGACATACATGAGTATGTCTTTCATAGTACCAGATTAACTGTAATAGATCAGTAAGTGTTATTTAAAAAACCTAACGTTTGGTGATATGCTATTTATTATTATTATTTTTGGTTTTGCAATGTTGCTTGCAGGATCTTAGGTCTCTGACCAGGGACTGAACCTATGTCCTTGGAAGTGAAAGTGCAGAGTCCTAACCACTGAACCACCAGGGAATTCTCTATTAATTATTTTTATTTGAATATTTGGCTAGAGCAAATTTATATCTGCTTATGAGTTATTTTCATATTTTATATGTTTTTATTTCATAAAGTAAATTGTTCCAAGGGAAAATTAGAAGATAAGGATACTTAGTGATCTTTTATACTAAATTGTGTATATGATAAATCTGTGAAATTACTTTTAGGTCTTTCTTACTAATTTACTTACTTTTTAGGGATTAAATACTATTGATTCTAGTATGCTTTTCAAGGCCTTTTGAGACAGAAAGACTGATTTTATAGAAGTGATTTTTTTTTTTTTTTTAAGCTAAGACATGTTCATAACAAACAGCTGTTTGAAGCATTATTTTGATTTTTGGTTTTCCTTGATCCTTTGAAATACTGAGCTGAATTTTACATGGGTCATGTTACTGTCTGAAAGCATAGTATTTTTTTTCCTTTAAGAAGAGTGTAAATATACAATGGGAAATTTTAGTTGCCAGTTACTTTAGTACCTTTATTTTGCTGGAAAGGCTCAGGCAGCTGTGGATGTTAGGTGAGGCTTTCAACACCTTATAAAATTGGCCAGATCTGAAAGCAAACACTCAGCAGACAAGTAAACGTTTTACTAGACCAATGTTGGGAGTTGTATGAGCCTTCTTTAGGTTATGATACTAATTTTAAGATTAGCATAATTTTAAAATAAGGTTAAATGTGAAGATTAAGAAAAGACTTGTAAAAAAAAAAAAGAAAAGACTTATAGACTATTTTGGTGGGTAGGGGAATCAACATTATCTGCAGGTTATATTAAATTACAGATCTATGTTTCCTGTGTTAGCTAAGAATTTATCTCAAGTGGTTTTAACATTTTTGATATTTGTAGACTCAGGTTCTTCCAAGTATTGACTTACTGAATCTCTGTCATTTATTTTTGGTGTTGTTTGTATTTCTCAACCCCGTTAACTTAAAATACATGATTCTGTGCTCAGTATAAAAGGTTTGTTCTTTGTAATATGATAAATACTTCTAGCTCTCAAAAGTTTCAGAGGTTAATACTTAGGGAAATCTATGTATAACTTAGTAGATTTAGTATTTGTTAGTTGAAAAAAAGTGTGGAAATATATCATTAATCATAACTTCAAAGAGAATGAATTTAAAACACATTTTAAATTCATTAAAAACACAACAGTGAAAGTCAGCAAGAATGTGTGCTGCTCTTGATTGTGGTTTTAATTGGTGGTTTTAATCGTTTCATGTGGTTTTACCTATTGTACCTGCAGAAGAGACCTAAATGCTAAACAGCTTGCTCCTGCCACAGCAGTTACGCGCCCTCTGACTCCTTTTGTTTTCTCTACTGCAGGTCAGGCCGTGGTGCTCTCTCAGCCTGCCGTGGTTCAGCTCCAGGCACCTGGAGCTCTGCCCTCTCCTCAACCAGTCCTTGCTGTTGCTGTGGGAACCACGCAGCTACCTAATCATGTGGTGAATGTGGTGCCCGCCCCTGTGGCAAACAGCCCAGCAGATGGGAAACTTTCTGTGACTAAACCTGTCCTACAAAGTACGATGAAAAGTACAGGTTCCGATGTAAGTTTTGAAGTTGAGTGCTTTTTTTAAATGCCTGATTTTAAAAATGAGAACAAAAAAGAACGACAGTATTTTTGTTTTTTAAAGTTTGTTGTATTGTGTTAAATATGCTAAAATTGCACATCTAGTCTCTCGTGGAAAATAAGGGTAAGGCTTATGTTGATAGAATCTAAGTGTAAAGGTTTTAAAAAGTCCAGAGTGGTTTGACCAGGAGAGGTATCCATACCTTCCTCTTCTTTAATTCCTTCTTTTGAACCTTTTCATCGCATTACTTCAGACTGCCCGCCCCCCCCCAACTCAATCATACACTAGTATTTTACAGGATTCTTTCATGTTTCCTGATTGAAATGTTTTTGGCAATGCCCCAGATAAGTCTGCAGACTTCTTTTTGGTCAGAGTTTATATTTAGCTTCTCTCTTAACTTACTGAAGAGTTTTCACCACTGCATAACGATGACTTGCTACTGTTAGGAATTCTGTTTCTTGATGATTATTTAGTTTTTTCCCATCTTTGCAAACCTCCAGATTTTCTGTTATAGGGACTTTTGTAATTTATAAATCACAGAAAGTTTCCTAAGATCTGTCACAGCCTAAAACCAGTTATAGTACTTGCCAGCTAACTCTTGCTTTCTTTAAAAGTGATACAAAATACCTTATGTTATGTGTTAAACAGTAATTGAACATTTTGGGCCTGAAGTTCAGTGAAAGTTAAAATCAAGTAATTAGTCTGAAAGTGTATTCTCTAAAATCATGACTGGGAAAGCAAAACAAATCTTATATCTTTCTTTTAAATAAAAGTGGATATTACCTTTTCTTTAGGTATTGCAAAGTATTTTTAAAATCCTGTGAGTTATGTAACATTGTATATCATACTATTGACAGATCTGTCTACTAGAATTTATTAACTGGCCATTCAGTAGCCATTTCATTGTAGAATCACTCTACTGTTGCATAAACACAGCCAAGTAATCTCCATCAGCAATATTGTAAAGACCCATAACAAAAGAATATTATCTACTGGAGTAGAACATTGAAATTCTACAGTAATTCCCACAGTTTAGATAGGCATTGAAAACAGTGTGTGCCAATACAGGAAGGAGGAGCAGCAGTGTTATATGAGCATAAGCGTGGTGTGGGATTGAGCTTGACTGTTGTGTCAGTTTGAGTACTGCAGAAGGTGAGCACACAGATCTGTGGCATAATAGACACTAATGCCTAGTGTGTGTTTCAGTTGAAGATGAAATGATGTGAAGCTGAGATTTGCTTTATTTTTATTATTTTTTCAAATTTAAATTATTTATTTATTTTACTTTATAACATTGTACTGGTTTTGCCATACATTGACTTGAATCTGCCATGGGTGTACATGTGTTCCCCATCCTGAACCCCCCTCCCATCTCCCTCCCCATCCCATCCCTCTGGGTCATCCCAGTGCACCAGCCCCGAGCATCCTGTACCATGCGTCGAACCTGGACTGGCGATTTGTTTCACATATGATAATTTACATGTTTCAATGCCATTCTCCCAAATCATCCCACCCTCACCCTCTCCCACAGAGTCCAAAAGACTGTTCAATACATCTGTGTCTCTCTTGCTGTCTCACATACAGGGTTATTGTTACCATCTTTCTAAATTCCATATATATGTGTTAGTATACCGTATTGGTGTTTTTCTTTCTGGCTTACTTCACTCTGTATAATAGGCTCCAGTTTCATCCACCTCATTAGAACTGACTCAAATTAATTCTTTTTAATGGCTGAGTAATATTCCATTGTGTATATGTACCACAGCTTTCTTATCCATTTGTCTGCTGGTGGGCATCTAGGTTGCTTCCATGTCCTGGCTATTATAAACAGTGCTGCGATGAACATTGGAGTGCACGTGTCTCTTTCAGATCTGGTTTCCTCGGTGTGTATGCCCAGAAGTGGGATTGCTGGGTCACATGGCAGTTCTATTTCCAGTTTTTTAAGGAATCTCCACACTGTTCTCCATAGTGGCTGTACTAGTTTGCATTCCCATCAACAGTGTAAGAGGGTTCCCTTTTCTCCGCACCCTCTCCAGCATTTATTGCTTGTAGACTTTTGGATAGCAGCCATCCTGACTGGTGTGTAATGGTACCTCATTGTGGTTTTGATTTGCATTTCTCTGATAATGAGTGATGTTGAGCATCTTTTCATGTGTTGTTAGCCATCTGTATGTCTTCTTTGGAGAAATGTCTGTTTAGTTCTTTGGCCCACTTTTTGATCGGGTCTTTTATTTTTCTGGAATTGAGCTGCAGGATTTGCGTGTATATTTTTGAGATTAATTCTTTGTCCATTCCTTCATTTGCTATTATTTTCTCCTGTTCTGAAGGTTGTCTTTTCACCTTGCTTATAGTTTCCTTTGTTGTGCAGAAGCTTTTAATTTTAATTAGGTCCCATTTGTTTATTTTTGCTTTTATTTCCAATATTCTGGGAGGTGGGTCATAGAGGATCCTGCTGTGGTTTATGTCAGAGTGTTTTGCCTATGTTCTCCTCTAGGAGTTTTATAGTTTCTGGTCTTACATTTAGATCTTTAATCCATTTTGAGTTTATTTTTGTGTATGGTGTTAGAAAGTGTTCTAGTTTCACTCTTTTACAAGTGGTTGACCAGTTTTCCCAGCACCACTTGTTAAAGAGATTGTCTTTTCTTCATTGTGTATTCTTGCCTCCTTTGTCAAAGATAAGGTGTCCATAGGTGTGTGGATTTATCTCTGGGCTTTCTATTCTGTTCCATTGATCTATATTTCTGTCTTTGTGCCAGTACCACACTGTCTTGATGACTGTGGCTTTGTAGTAGAGCCTGAAGTCAGGCAGGTTGATTCCTCCAGTTCCATTCTTCTTTCTCAAGATTACTTTGGCTATTGGAGGTTTTTTGTATTTCCATACAAATTGTGAAATTATTTGTTCTAGTTCTCTGAAAAATACCATTGGTAGCTTGATAGGGACTGCATTGAATCTATAGATTGCTTTGGGTAGTATACTCATTTTCACTATATTGATCTTCCGATCCATGATCGCAGTATATTTCTCCATCTGTTTGTGTCCTCTTTGATTTCTTTCATCAGTGTTTTATGGTTTTCTATATATAGGTCTTTTGTTTCTTTAGGTAGATTTATTCCTAAGTATTTTATTCTTTTCGTTGCAGTGGTGAATGGAATTGTTTCCTTAATGAGATTTGCTTTAAAATACTCTATGTGGAGGTGATGAGCACAGAACAGAGGAAGCATGATCAGCAAAAAAAAATGTTGGTACTCATTGAGGGTGGGTGTGCAGTCCTTCTTTCCTTTTGGTATTTGAGAAGTTTTCTAACAATAAGTAAATGAACAATGATAACAAAAATCTAAGAATATTTCATGATATTT
This sequence comes from Dama dama, assembly GCF_033118175.1. Taxonomy (NCBI): domain Eukaryota; kingdom Metazoa; phylum Chordata; class Mammalia; order Artiodactyla; family Cervidae; genus Dama; species Dama dama. Next base: position 9,322,924 of record NC_083700.1, on the reverse strand, counting down.
TCAACTAAAAAATCATACATCCAACTTTTCAATTAAAAAGTGTTTCACAGGAGAATGATGTTCACAGGGAAATTCTATTTCATTTCTGGTGATTGGTCTGTTCAAATTATGTTCCTTCTTGACTAAGTTTTGGCAGGCTGTGTGTTTCTAGAAACCTGTGTGCGTCTAGGTTGTCCAGTTTGTTGGCATATAGCTGTTCATAGTATCCTTTTGTGATTTTTTGTGTTTCTGTGGTATCAGTTGTTATTTCTCCTCTTTCATTTCTTATTTTGTTTATCTGGGTTCTTTTTGTTTTCTTCTAGGTAAGTGTGGCTAGAGGCTTGTTGATATTACCTTTTCAGAAGACCAGCTCTTGTTTTATTGATCTTTTCTGTTGTTTTTGGATCTTTATTTTATTTATTTCCTCTCTGATTTTATTATTTCCTTCATTTTGATGACTTTGGGTTTTGTCTGTTCTTTTTTTCCTAATTCTTTTAGGTGTCAGGTTAGGTTATTTGAGATTTTTCTTGTTTCTTGAGGAAAGCCTGTATGACTATGAACTTCCCTTTTAGAACTGTTTTTGTACATCCCCTAGATTTTAGAAAGCTGTGTTTTCATTTTCACTTGTCTTGAGGTATTTTCTGATTTCCTCTTTGGTTTCACTGTTGACCCATTGTTTGTTTAGCAGCTTGTTGTTTAGTCTCCATGTGTTCACTCTTCTCCCGTTTTTCTTACTGTGGTTGATTTCTAGTTTCATACTGTTGTGATCAGAAAAGATGCTTAAAATAATTTCTATTCTGAACAAGGATTTTGAAAATGATTGCTTAAAATTTTCCTTTAATACTTTTTAAATTGTGAATTTGAATGTTTTTTCTGTAATACTCACAAATAAAACTTGCAATAGAAAATATTCAAAGTTGTCTATAGGTAATATGTTTAGGCATTAAAAATATGTATTTTGAAATATTTTAGACATGAAAAAGGTAATGGCTAATTAGAAATTTTAAAAATATTGATGTATATGACACCTATATATTATTTGATTACCAACATTTTTGATTACTAATCATACCTCACTGAGTACCAGCATATTTTTGCTAATCATGTTTCCTCTGTTCTGTGCTCATCACCTCCACATAGAGTATTTTAAAGCAAATCTCAGCTTCACATCATTTCATCTTCAACTGAAACACATACTATGCATTAGTGTCTATTATGCCGTAGTACTGTGTGCTTACCTTTTTTAGTACTCAAAATAAACTAACATGATAGTCAAGCTTTAATCCTGTACTGTATGTCTATTTTCATATAACACTGCTGTTCCTCCTTCATGTCTTGGCACACACTGTTTTCAGCATGAAAATCTTAACATATTTTAGTCTACATTCCTAGAATTATAACATTCAATCATGGGATGGTCCAGAGGAACATAGCTAGGATGGGGAGACGGTCTAGAAACCATGTCATGGGGAGAAGAATGGTTTAAGGGTTGGTATGATTCAGTCAGCTGAAGAAAAGAAGACTGAAAGTAGAGCCATCTTCTAGAAAATGAAGGTTGTTGTGTGGAAAATAGGATAACTGTTCTGGGTTATTCCAGAGGACTCATCTAGCACAGGTGCAGGTAAGTTATAGAAAGTGAAAGTCAAACTCACTCAGTCGTGTCCGACTCTTTATGATCCCATGGATGTACACTCCATGAAATTCTCCAGGCCAGAATACTGGAGTGAGTAGCCAGCTGTTGCCTTATCTTCCCAACCCAGGGATCAAACCCAGGTCTCCCAAATCGCAAGCGGATTCTTTACCAGCTGAGCCGCCAAGGAAGCCGAAGAATACTGGAGTGGGTAGCCTATCCCTTCTTCAGTGAATCTTCCCGACTCAGGAATCAAACTGGGGTCTCCTGCGTTGCAGGCCGCTTCTTTACCAGCTGAGGAAGCCCAAGTTACAGAAAAATTTTTTCGAAGAGTCTTTGATGCAGTAATTCTATTTAATAACAAGAAGAAATCATTGTTTTTCTTCTAGGCTTAATATCTGAATAATGAGCATCTTAATGTTGGCATCATTGTATGTCACTGACACACATTCTGTAATCTTTATAAACATTTCAATTAATTATTTGTTGGTCTATTAGTCAGACATCCTTTAGAAGTTCTTTGATGTGAAAGACTATGTCTGTTTTGGTTTTAAACTCTTTGAGTGCTTTGTAAATTTGGCTGAATAATGCAGTCAACGTTGAAGAACTGGGGTATGTGTGAGATGAGAAAGTATAGAACCAACAAGTATTAGCTTTTTTTTTTTTTTAAGCAGTAATTATTGACTAGCATTCTTATTATTTTTCAAAATTCAGAGTTGACAGTGTTACACAAGAAAGATTCAAGTACTGTATGTCTGGTGCAAGAGACGTAAAGACGATTAGAATACATTTTCTAATCAACCTGCATTGAGATTTTTGTGCTTGTTTTTCCTTGACTAGCACATCAGGGAGTGAGCCAAGCCTTTTCAGTATGAGTTTTCTGTTTGAGGTTTTGACTTAATGTTTATTTCAAGTAAAGACACATCAGTCTGTCCTCTATCAGCTGGCCAAGCCATTCAGGAACCCAGGATAAATCTGTTCCAGAAGGAGCTGCAGAAAACTTTGATCTGCTCACATATGTAGTCTCCTGTGACCTCAACAGTGTGTGTGTTTGTTAGACTCAAATCCTATTAAATTAGGATAAATATGAGTTAGTATAACCCTGATTCAAAATGGCCAAAATGAAAACTTTTTCAGCAAGCGTTTTTTTGTGTGTTTTTAAACCACAGAATGTGGTGGAAAAGTTGTAATTCGGTACCAAAAAAAAGTGTATCAGTTTTTTGTGGCTTTGTATTGCTGACATGGCTTCTTTTTTTCCTACCTTTTTTGTTCTTTTTGTTTGGCTGGTTTCACTCTCCAGAGGTCTGCTTCTGCCATAAAGTAGCATTTTTAGCATACCATATTCTGCAAACTACATTAAGTGCCACATTTTCTGTTATGAAACAGTTTGCCTGGTTCAAATTATAATCTCACTCTTCCTGCCTTTTGCTGGTAAATCTGTTCCGTTTAACTCTTGGAAACCTTACCTAAGTCTTCAAGAAATATGGTTGGTTTTTGGCTCAGAGCCTGATGGAAAAAATGAACATGGTCTCTCATTTCAGTGTAGAAATTCTCTTAAGCAGTTTCATAGTAAATGGTAATCTTGGAACTACAAAGATGCCTTCATGGGAGAACATGCTTATCTTTCTTGAAAGTGCTATTGAATGTTGCCAAACATCAAACCAAGGGCTTGGAAACAGCAATCTGTTTAAATCTGCCTTGAATACTTCCACTTACCCATTATAATTCCATAAAGTTCACAAGACATTATGGGCCTAGTTTTAAGACTATGGAGCTACAACGTTGTTTTGGTTACTGGGACAACAGAGCAGGAAAAAAAGAGTGGTGAAATTCTATTCTAAATGTCGCAAGTGGGTCAAGGTGGAGCAAAAACCCTTAATAGAAATCAGTTGGTGGAAACAATGAAAAGAAAGTGATCAGAAACAAGTTCAGAACTTGAAATAACATCAAATGGGAGACTGATGAAGGGGTACAGGCTATACTGACAGAAGGCCGCAGGTCTTCCTCTCAGTCCATTCACTCCACTGAGCATCTTCCAAGCCCCTTATTACTTTGGACCCCCTGTCTTGCTCTTTACTTAGTGACCTTGACTCCTTCCATCCCTGTCCCTTCCCTTTGGGAGTGCCTGTCCTGGGTCACCAGAGCCATCCTGAGGAGGTGGGTGCTGGGGCATCCCTTTCCCCTGGCTTTGGGTATTAGAGTGGTGTGGAGGAATTCCCCTGGCATCCTGCCAAATTGAAACTTTGTGTTTCTTTCCTGTGGGGGCAAGTGTTACATAGTTAAGTTCAAGAATTCAGGTATTGTTAATATTGTCAGCATGGGGTTGATGTGATGCTGGCCCAGATGATACTGTAGGCCCAGTGTTCCTTTATTGCAGTGGCGGAATGCTGAAGTTGGGAATTGACTACATTTACAGCAAGCAGTAAGCAAGCCTCCTCATCGTCCAGAGGGAGATGTTACCTCATCTCTCAAGGTCAGCCCTGAGAAATGGCCTGGATAAAGAGTGGTCAGGGCTTTGTATTCTTGTCATACCCAGGAGGATGTGCAATAGCAGGATTCACAGGGAGTAGTACCCCCTAAAGGAGTAGCTTCCAAGAAAAGTATGAATCTAAAACAATCTGTTTACAATGCAAAGCAGTGCAGAGAAACTGTTAGAAAGATGGAGAATGTCTGTGTTCTATTTCAGAAAAAAAAAATGTGCAACTACTGAACATTTAAGATGCTTATTTTGTCTGTAAACCCACAAATAGATACTCTGTTAGGTCAAAGTGTGAGCTGAATAACCTTGAATTGTGTGACTACCTTAGATCTAAGAAGATAAATTGTGAATAAATAATGAACTTTTTAGTAACTAAATTCTTAAGCAACAGAGACATTGAGATCATGATATTTCTTTAGGCTATAAAGTAGAGGAATCCATCAGAACAAATTCAACAGGAAGATTTAGAGATCTGAAAAACTATCCAGATTCTAGTAAAGAAATTACTTCTGTGCTGACTACTTTTTGGCTTTGCTGCTACCAGACACTCTGCACGTAAAAGAAAAACATGCTTTGTTAAAATATTTGCAGTTCCTCTTTAGATGGAGATTTGGGGCTCCTAAAAATTTATCCTGAATAAAGACTTTGGCAAGTAATCTCTTCTATGGCTACAGTAGCTTTGGAATGAGAAGTGAACAGATTTTTTTTCTCTGATGTGTTGCATTAGGTTAGATTTATGTCATGGCAGCTTTAACATTCTTTATTCTTTATTTCTCAGTTTAGCATCTTGATAAGGTTAATAAATAATTATTTTTATAGGGATGCTGATTTATATCTTAATAAAAAATTGAATGCTTCTGTCCTTTCTCTGATTTCTCTTCCTGTCAACTACCCCTGGAGACTCATTCCTAGGAAGACAGTCCTCCCATGACCTAGATGCTTTCTAGCCATTTTGTTTCCCTGCTCCGAAGCAATCATTGTTACCAGGTTTTTGTGCATTCTTTCTGAGATAGTTCTTTAGTATATAAGAATATATCTTTTTACCTATTTACCTGTTTTATGGAAATGGTAACATACTATAAACACTGTCCTGCATGTCACTCTTCTCAATATATCTTAGAGATTTTTCGACAGCAGTACGTACAAAGTTTTCTTAATATTTTAATAGGTGCATGGTAGTCTTATCTCATACAGCTGTCATAATCATTTAAGGGTTTTGTGGGGGTTTTTTCCTTTGTAAACATTCCTCCATTGAATCACTTGGTACTTATTTCAGTTTGTTCATATGAACGTATATCTGTAGGAGAAATCCCTGGAACTGAAACTAGAGCATCAGAAGCTAGGTAGTTTTTCACCTTAGGGGTATTTGTAATTTGTTCTTCTACTTTAAATGTGCAAGAATGACAGTCACAGGGTTTCTTAATGGAACCCATCAACAGGTTTCAGTGTTCCCCTAAACAAGTTCCCTGTTCTTCACCTCACTGTGTTCCTTGCTTATAATACTTTGCATGCATGTACATTTGTCTGAAAAGAGAGTCCTTAGCTTCTGCCTTCCATGGCCTTTTGAGGTGAATGAAAGTCCTTGTTTGCTTGGAGTTTTTTAATAGCTTAATTGGGCTAAAATTCATATACTATGGAGTTTACCTTTTTATTTTTAAAAATTATTTATTTTTTTTTGGCTTTGCTGGGTCTTCATTGCTGTGCACAGGCTTTCTCTAGTTGCAGCAAGTGGGGGCTGCGCTCTCATGGGGCAGTGTGTGACCGTCTGATTGTGGCGGCTTCTCTTGTTTCAGAGCATGGGCTCTGGAGTGCTTGGGCTTCAGTAGTTGTGGCACATGGGTTTCGTTGCCCTACCGCATGTGAAATCTTACTAGACCAAGGATCAGACTTGTGTCTCCTGCATTGGCAGGTGGATTCTTAGCCACTGGACCACCAGGGAAGTCTGAGTTTACCCTTTTAAAATGTACTCTTTAGTGATTGCTTAGTATATTCTCAGAGTTATGCAACTGTCACTGATGTTTAATGCTAGGATATTTCATCAGCCTAAAAAGAAACTCCATTCCTGTTAGCAGTCATTCCTCATCTGCCATCCTTTTCAACCCCTGGCAGCTACTTCCTAATCTGCTTTCTGTATAAGGGAAAGTGAAAGTTGCTCAGTTGTGTCCAGCTCTTTCTGACCCCATGGACTATACCATCCATGGAATTCTCCAGGCCAGAATACTGGAGTGGATAGCCTTTCCCTTCTCCAGGGGATCTTCGCATCCCAGGGATCAAACCCAGGTCTCCCACATTGCAGGTGGATTCTTTACCAGCTGAGCCACAAGGGAAGCCCAAGAATACTGGAGTGGGTAGCCTATCCCTTCTCCAGCAGATCTTCCTGACCCAGGAATTGAACCAGGGTCTCCTGTACTGCAGGTAGATTCTTTACCAACTGAGCTATGAGGGAAGCCTGCTTTCTGTATGGAGTTGCCTATCCTGGACATTTTATATCAATAGAATTATACATGATGTAGCTTTTGTGTATGCTTTCTTTCACTTAGCACAATATTTTTCAAGATGCATTTATGTGTCATATTTCAATGTTTACTCCTTTTCATGGCCAAATAATAGTCCATTTCCCAGATAGACCACGTTTGGGTTATCCAGTCATCAGTTGATGGACATTTGGGTGGTGTCTGCTTTTAGGCTGTTAGGAATAATGCTGCTTTGAAAATTCATGTACAACTTTTTGTAGTCTTTTAAAACAATTTTTAGCATATAAAGAGTGTTTACAAATCAGTAAGATGCAAGTTAACCCAACAATAAAATGGACAAATTAAGTGAATAGATAATCTACAAAGGAAAATGACAAATTATTTCAATGAAAATATCATTGGCTATAGTATTGAAGGTGTGTATTCTCCAGAACATTACTGCTCTACAAATGTGTGAAAGAATATTAGTTGTTAACAGAAGAGAACTTTTGACTGGTTAAAGGTGGTTAACAAATAATACTCAAAGATTAAACCTGTTATGGTTAATATTTTCTGTGGCTCTTACCACCCTTGATTATGAGTTTTAAAGGAAAGTTCTTTTTTCTTTTCCTATAACTCCTTAGTGTTATGTTGGTACTGCAGTCTTGTGTGTGTGTGTGTATGTGTGTACATGTGTACCAGACCTTGTATATGGTAATAATTTCAAATTTTAAAAAGTTGTAAAAACAAAACTAGTGCAGAGAACACCCATGTACTTTTACCTGGATTCACCTGTTGTTAACATTTTACCACATTTGCTTTATCAGTTAGTTTTATTTATCTGCCTATCATCTGTATATATATATATATATATATGTGTATATATATATATATATACACACACACACACACACACATATATACATTTTTTCCTGAACTATTTTACAGTAAGTTACATACCTTATGGTTTCTTTACCCTTAAATATGTCAGTGCATATTTCCTCAGAATAGGGATATTCTCTTACTTACCCACAGTACAGTTATCACCTTCATAAATTTGTTTGTAAAATACTTTATTCAGCTGTCAATATGACAGTTTTATCACTTGAGTTTTTCCCCCTCCAATATAGGATCCCTATAGGGTCAGATATTGCATTGAGATGTCATGTCTCTTTGACTTCTTTTAATCTGGAGCATTTCCATAGCCTTTGTCTTTTTGACACTTCTGAGAAGTTCAGCTTTTTTCTAATATAGTTTTAATAAGTACTTCACATTTATTTTCACATAGTCCTATTTGATTCTCTCAAAATCCTTGTAAAGTGGGCTTTATTCTCATTTTACCATTGAATAAATCAATTGGTTAAATATTTCAGTCAAGGCCATATTACTTAGATGGCTGATATTGATGAACTGGTCTATACCAGACACTTTGTAAGTGCATAAAACCTCCTATTGGCCTTCTCAGGCAAATGAGTGAGAGTCCTGATAAATACAGAATAAGGAGCAGACTGAGAGATGTCGGGAGGAGAGTGAATTAGATTTTTAATCTTAGGCTCTCGTTTTCTGCTTTTGTATGTATTAAATGGGATTTCCAGATTTTGTCTGTTTTTGTTTTAATCTGATATTTAATATTTGAAATCTGTAAAAATAAGAGCTGGAATGAAGGCAGATATTTGCAATATTACTTTAGTTGAACAGTTTATCTGAGTATCTCTGAGGCACATTGTTGATGGGATTAAGAATTTTTGTTTCTTCACCCAGTTTATTCATAGCTGCAGGATATTTCTTTTTAGTGAAACTTATAGCTCAGTGGTAAAAAATCTGCCTGCAGTGCAGGAGCCACAGGAGACATGAGTTTGATCCCTGGGTCTGGAAGATCCCATGGAGGAGGAACTGGCAACCCACTGCAGTATTCTTGCCTGGACAGTCCTGTGGCTAGAGGAGCCTGGTGGGTGAGAGTCTATGGGGTGGCAAAGAGTTGGACACAACTGAGCGGCTTAGCCCAGCATGGCATGTGTGTGGTATATTACAGTCTACAGAGAACCTCCATGTCCATTACTCATTTGATCCTCACCTCCATCATATGACCTGTGATGATGGAGTTAGGATTCAAGCCTTGGCCTTCCCTCCGTTCAGCACTGTTGTCTTTACTCTGTGCTCCATTAATGAGGCTTTGCTTTCAAGGCAGCCCTGATGCAGTGCCAACTTCAAATTATCCGTATCTTGAAACTTGCTGTTCCCTTTTCTTTCTCTCTACAAATGTATTCTCTTAATTAAGAAAAAAATTCAAGCAGATGGTTTTAAGTGTTGGGAGACAAAATATAAAGATTGACTTTATTTGAACAGTGTGGGATCAGATAAAACAGCAAAGTTAATAGCATCCATATTTTATGAAACAGTAGTCGTTATTGTGCTGCATGGTAATTAAGCACACATGTTTAACATCAGTAATAGAACCATTTTGTTTTCGGATTGGATGAGACCTTTAGAGGATTAAAGTGTCAATTGCAAGTAGATGAAGTTTATTTCTTTTTTATTTAATTGAATAAAGTTTTGTTCGATATAATGAAGAGGTTAATCAGTGACAGTGTTTGCTTTATACATCAGTTTAGAGAGAAAGATTCAACAAAATGAAAATTAGAACTGATAGATATATAGTAACCTAGTGGTTTATTCACCGGTATGTTACCGATACTTGATCTGTCTTGAGCTTGTGTAAGATGTTGGGATGTGTTTCTTAGCGGTAAAATATTTTAATATCTTTATAGCCATTCAGAACTTCGAAGTTCATTTTTTAGCAACGTCACAGAATCAAGGGTCTAAATAGTCTATTTTATTTGTAAGAAGAACATGTCTTGTAGTGTTTATCAGTAACTTAAAATGAAACATAATGCAAAGAGACTTAGGATTTTGACTCTTAAATTGACTCAACCTTCAAAAAGTATTTGTCCGCTTGTGAAAATTCTCCTTTTATGAGAGTCTTTCTTTTTTTAATTACTATTTTTTAATATAAATTTATTTATTTTAATTGGAAGCTAATTACTTTACAATATTGTAGTGGTTTTGCCATACATTGACTTGAATCCTCCACGGGTGTACATGTGTTCCCCATCCTGAACCCCCCTCCCACCTCCCATCCCTCTGGGTCATCCCAGTGCACCAGCCCCGAGCACCCTGTCTCATGCATCGAACCTGGAAAGGCGATCCAGTTCACATATGATAATTTACATGTTTCAGTGCCATTCTCCCAAATCATCCCACCCTCACCCTCTCCCACAGAGTCCAAAAGACTGTTCACTACATCTGTGTCTCTTTTCCTGTCTCACATATAGGGTTATCATTACCATCTTTCTAAATTCCATATATGTGCGTTAGTATATGGTATTGGTGTTTTTCTTTCTGGCTTACTTCACTCTGTGTAATAGGCTCCAGTTTCATCCACCTCATTAGAACTGATTCAGATGTATTCTTTTTAATGGCTGAGTAATATTCCATTGTTTATATGTACCACAGCTTCCTTATCCATTCGTCTGCTGATGGACATCTAGGTTGCTTCCATGTCCTGGTTATTATAAACAGTGCTGCGATGAACACTGGGATACCCGGGTCTCTTTGAATTCTGGTTTCCTCGGTGTGTATGCCCAGCAGTGGGATTGCTGGGTCATATGGCAGTTATGAGAGTCTTTCTTACAGTCAAGTAAATGTTTACTAATGAAACACTGTGTTTTATAGTGCAGTGGCACTAAAGGGAGAGTATTTTTCTGCTTAGGAGTTTTTCCTTTTCCAAGGCGTAATGCTTGGTGAAAGAGTTGTCTGAAGGCAGGATGATCAGAAGCAGGGACTGACTAGCTGTTCACTCATCTCAGTCATGCTGAATCATCTTATATGCCCACAGGGAGATGTGTCAATTGATTAATGGGCCAGAGTATAGATTTTATGTTTGTAGACTGCTAACAGAGGAGGGTAAACTTCCAGATACAAGCAGTACCATAAGCCTTCAATTTCGAGCAGGCACATAATTAAAGTAACCACACAGTTCACTGAGTTTAGAGTTCCATACTGTAATGCAGGACTTCCTGTTTGGTATTTAAAAGCAGCGTGGAGCTGTTGTGGAAGTAGCACTGGTCTTGGAATTAACTGTCCTAAACTCTAGCCTTGATTCTTCTACTCTAACAGTATTGAATGATGAGCCTTATTTTAAAGAATCTTGAAAACTATTAACAATCTCAACAAGAGGAGATTAGTTAAATGTATTATGGAACATCAATATAATTGAAATACTGTGCTGCCATTCTCATGGCATGTCAAGGATGATCATGATATGTTATATGGGGGAAAAAATCGGTTTACAAAACAGTAATTACAGGTAGTCCTTTTTCTCTTTTACATATCCTCACCTGTCAAACAAACAGACAAACAGTATGCATATGTTTAATCTGAAATTTTAATTTTTTTTTACCCTCAAAAATACAGAATAATTTAAATATTTTATTCAGTTAGCTGAAGATAGCTTGCTGAAATGTAAAGTTGGAGCTCTGTGTTTGGAGATTCCTGTGGACTTCATATATTTTTACTGTATTTATCCTTTGTATTTATTGGTAATACTGAGTATTTACTGTATTTTCAGAACTATTGTTGTCTCTTTCTATAGGAAGAAATGGATATTTGGCTACAGGTGGTTTTCGTTTTTTTGGTATGAGGCATGTGCACTGACAGCCTTTGAAACTTTATGCTGTATAATATGCAGGTGCTTTTATTGTTTATAGAAATCCCTAATCCTGTTTGAAATTTATTAAGTAGTGTGCCATCTGTAAGCCTCCCTAGAGTCCATACATTAATCAGCGTTTAAAGTAAGGTTACCTTTTATCCAACTTTTAGTACAAGCTCTTCCATCTGGGAACCGTCTCTTTTATGTGCTTGCTCAGCATTCTGCGTACTTCAGCACTCCAGTGTTAAGTATTAATTATGGACACTGGCATTCTCAGTAACAGTGAAGATCACTAAGAGTAACAGTAGATTGAACAAAGTGGCATTGTCCAGAAAGTAGTTTGAAATTGATGAATAATTAAAATCCGTCATGATTGCCACTGCTTTGTGCAGTGTGTGTGTTTAGTGTTATTGAAGAGTGGGATAGTTATGCCATAGGGAAATTTTGTAGATTGATGGTTATAGAAGTCAGCATTCTTGTGAAGTTTCAGTTAAAAAAGAAAAAAAAGAGGGAAAGATACACTTCTTGACATCTCATGTAATATTTCTTTTCCTCGTGGGTTCTTTTTTTTTTCTTATGGATTCTGATTGCTCAGTTGGATTTGCTTTACCTCTATTTCTAGAAACTGTAGTATGGGGTGGAAATTGCATTGTTATTTCAAAAGAAATAAGCATTAAATTATTTAATTTTATTTATGTATCTCAGTAAAAATTATTAAACAGCCACAGTAAAATGTTTACTTTTTTAAAAGTCCTTTACAAAATAGAGAAGTCAGAAATTCTGTCATCTGTATACTTACAATAATAAATTTAATATTATTTGGTTCTTTTTATGGACTAAATTTTACTATCTAACATTCTGAAATAGACTAATGCTAAAACACATTTCACATCTTTGTTTAGAAAATATGACAAAAATAATTTTGGTCAGTAAGTTTTGATTATGGTAGATATTGTGAGTCATATCACATAGTTTTGGCTTCCAAGGTATAAAATCTAGGAAAAGAGAGAAAAAGTCAGCATTTTTGAAACAGAGCATTCAGCTGTATCTTCTGAATTATAAGGGCGTGAGTAATTCAGACAATATTAAAAACTCCAAGTGGTCTATCATAATTAAGAGTTTGGACGGTCTTTAGAATTAGCTTAGTAGAGGAGATGGCATTCTAAATCAGAACAAACAGTATGAATTAAGAAACAAGTTAGATATGTGTGAAGATCATGGAGTAACCTTGATTGGAAGGTGTGGTGTGTGAATAGTTGTAGAGTTAGAAAAGTAGAGAGTGGTCACATTATGGAAGATTTTGAAAGCAAAGGTTGATAGGTAAAATACATGATGAGCTTGCTTTTGCAATGGAGTAGCAAGATTAAAATGTTTTTAGGAGAAGAAAGTTATCTTAAAAATGGTAGACAGTGTGGAGATTTCTTAAAAAACTGGAAATAGAACTGCCATATGACCCAGCAATCCCACTTCTGGGCATACACACTGAGGAAACCAGATCTGAAAGAGACACGTGCACCCCAATGTTCATCGCAGCACTGTTTATAATAGCCAGGACATGGAAGCAACCTAGATGCCCATCAGCAGATGAATGGATAAGGAAGCTGTGGTACATATACACCATGGAATATTACTCAGCCGTTAAAAAGAATTCATTTGAACCAGTCCTAATGAGATGGATGAAGCTGGAGCCCCTTATACAGAGTGAAGTAAGCCAGAAAGATAAAGAACATTACAGCATACTAACACATATATATGGAATTTAGAAAGATGGTAACGACAACCCTATATGCAAAACAGAAAAAGAGACACAGAAGTACAGAACAGACTTTTGAACTCTGTGGGAGAATGTGAGGGTGGGATATTTCAAAAGAACAGCATGTATACTATCTATGGTGAAACAGATCACCAGCCCAGGGGGGATGCATGAGACAAGTGCTCCGGCCTGGTGCACTGGGAAGATCCAGAGGAATCGGGTGGAGAGGGAGGTGGGAAGGGGGATCGGGATGGGGAATACATGTAAATCCATGGCTGATTCATATCAATGTATGACAAAACCCACTGAAATGTTGTGAAGTGATTGGCCTCCAACTAATAAAAAAAATAAAAAAATAAATAAAAATAGTAGACAGAAGGAGCTTGAAGCCAGCTGAAGCAGTTAGAAGGTTGTTGCAGTAGTCTGGAGATGAGTCAATACGTGCCTGCGTTAGGAGAATGGCAGTGGAATTAGAGAAGCAGGAATGACAGACACACTTTCACTGGAATTAACTTGGTTGTTCGTGTGTCTTCAGTATGTATTTAGTGAGTAAATCAGAGGTTGAGAGAGGCAGTAAATTTAGGGAATGAAAGAAAAATAGGTTACTGGTCACACCTTCCTTTATATCCTGAGAGATAGCATTGATAGAAGATCAATAGATTTTAAAGAATAGGTAGAGGGAGATAATGAATTCAGTTGGCACATGGTGAATTTGAAGTGATGGTAACTCTACCAGTAGAAGTGGCTCTATAAGTAACAGGATAGATGCTTCTGAAAAACAGTCAAGTAATTCAGGGCCTGTGATATAGATTAAAGCTGTATGTATACATATATATAGTATTTCTAAAGGGAAAATAGGAAGATCAATAAATAAATCTTATTTATTATTTATCAATAAATAAGTCTTATTTCTGGTGAAAACACCAGAAGAAATCATTTAACAGGTTTTAGAAGGCCTTATTTAATCATTTGATTTCGGTTTATTTCATTTGAGTATTTTTTTTAAAAAAAACCAGTAAGCTATCTTTTGAACAATTTGCTTAAAGATAATTATAAAAATCAGTATATTCTTCACTGATCTGATTCTAAAATCCAACTATTTTTGATTTACTGTAACTTTTCCTAGATTGCTGTGCTAAGGAGACAGCAACGTATGATTAAAAATCGAGAGTCAGCTTGTCAGTCCCGCAAGAAGAAGAAAGAATACATGCTAGGCTTAGAGGCAAGGTTAAAGGCAGCCCTTTTGGAGAATGAGAAGCTGAAGAAAGAGAACGGTTCACTGAAGCGGCAACTGGATGAAGTTGTATCAGAGGTGAGTGCTAGTTCGTGATAGAGCCGAGGTGATGGGTTGAAGTATTCTTTTTTCGTGATAAAGCAATTGGAAATTTTACATTTTAAATTAAATTTTGTAAAATAGTAATAGCAAAAGGCAGGCACAATAAGCCCAAAAACATTTGTAGTAAGAATAAAGTGTTGGAAAGAGGAGCTTTTGAATTGTACCTCCCAAGCTGTGTGTAAAAATTGTCTCCTTTTCCTGGGTTTCTTCTCCCTTATTATCATAGCATCCATTCTCTCTCTCTTTTTTTTTTTGGCTAAAGAAAATGAATCACATCAGGTCTCCTAAGTAGTCCCACTAGGTCTTCCCTTTTAAAAGAGTAAACAATAAAAAATTTAAAAATTTAATATGTTCTCAGTTCACCCAACCTCTATACTCTACTTTGTATTTTGTTGCTATGTGTCCCAGCGAGGCTAATCATCTCAATTCTGTTCATGAAATCTGCTGCTTTCAGAATTTCCTACCACAGTGCTTTCTTGAACCAAACAGATGCCTCTGCCTAGTGAATGGGACTTTTTTGTTTGACTGTGCAGTGCAGCATGTGGGATCTTCATTCCCTGACCAGGGATCAAACCCATGCTCCCTGCAGTGGAAGCATGGAGTCCTAACCACCAGACCGCCAGGCAATTCCCCAGAGACTGGCTTCTTACATTGCTCTATCTTCCCCTGAGCACATGTTATGTTACTGAAAACAGTGATTTAAGAGAGAGACAAATTACTAAAGGACAGTGCCTTGGAATTCTTTGAAGGTTCATAAAAACATAAAATTGTTGAATTCTTTCCTTTTAGGTGAAGAGGCTTCTGCAACAAGGGTTGCTAGGTTTCTTCTTTCCTACTTCTCTCCTTTTTCCTATCTCTGAAAGGCTCTGCTTTAGTCTTTTGAAAATTACTGTTTCCATAAAAAAAAAAAGTGCTGTTTCCTATATTTACCTTTTGGTTTTCATTTAAGCATTCTCATAGCTGGTAAAGAGGAGAGTTATGATTATCTTAGATGTTGCTTTTTGTGAGACTGATGTGTAATTCATTTGTATTTAATATGATCATTTTCTTTAGAACCAGAGGCTTAAAGTTCCTAGTCCGAAGCGAAGAGCTATCTGTGTGATGATAGTTTTGGCATTTGTAGTACTGAACTATGGACCCATGAGGTAAGTGTATAGATAGTTGTTTTGGATGCTAATGCTAGAAATTTGAATTTTTATTATTTATTATATTTACTCTAGTCATATGCTAGGGAAAAATGGATTTGTTTTTTTCCTCTTCAGAGGCAAGATGACAGAAGAAAGATTGGTTCTTCTTTCTTGTTCTTCATGTAGGTCTGGCAGAAAGTAAAGTTCATGTTTTTGTAAATGAAAGAAGCCTTAGGTTATTAAATAGCACTGATAAAGCAGAATACTGACCTGAGAAAGATCATGGGCCTTGAAATTAGACTGAGTTCAAATCCTAGCTTCCCCACTTAGCTTAGTAACTTTGTTGTCTTATTCAAGTTACTTAATCTCTCTATGCCTCAATTACTTACTTTTAAATTACCTCCCTCAATACTATGATACTTGAGTGTCAGTGATTATAAGGGGCTTGAATGATTTCCTCCCTAACTAGAGCAGTAATTCTGTTTCCTCTTCAGTAGGTTTGGAACAGGAATTAATATAAATATTTTAAGCATTCTAGCTGTATTTGACACAGGTTTTCAGCTAAATCACAACTAAGAAATGCTGCATTTATGTTGAGATCATAGAATACTAGAATTCAAAGGGATCTTGAAAATCATCTTTTTCCGATTCCCACTAAGTGTGGCGAACTTCACACATGAACAAAATCAATACCCTAGGTGCTGGGGAGCCAGAGAGGAATTAGACAGGGGCCACGCCTGTACAGACCTCACGACCCAGCCGTGAGGGGAGACGCATACAAGGATGAGTGTGACATAGTGTGACGGATGTCATGACGTCAGCATGGACAAAGTGCTAAGAGAGTACAAACGAGAATATTCATTCCTTGAGGAGAAGGTTCATGTCATATTGATAGATGCTCAGTTCATGTTGTTGAATGCCAGACTGGTAAGGGAAAGCCCATAGAGGAAGCTGAATCTTAAAGTATGAGGATCATTCACCTGGTGAAAACTATGAGAAAGGCAGACCATGCAGAGGGAGCAGCATGATAAAAGGCACAGTTACGAAGTGGCTGACATGTTCAGAAAAAAAGTGAAAAATTCAGTGCATTTTATGTATGTGGAAGTGTGTGTGAGGAAATATAGCTAGTGATACAAGTGAGGCCAGATAATGAAGGGCTTAGTATGCTGTTATGTACAGTGCTACTGTAAACCAGTTTTTTAAAAAACCTGGGTTTTTAGGCAGAGAGTAACATAATCAGTTTTGAATCTTAGGAATACAACTAAAATGACTCTGAAGGTGGTATTGAAAATGGTTTGGATGGAGGAGGAACTTTTGACAGAGACAGCATGGTATTCTGTTGATACATGTAAAGCAATAGATGAGAGTCTGAACTTGGACTATGGTGATGGAAAGGATGGACTATCCCAGGGTACATCTCTGATGTAAACTCTGTGGGATTTGATGATGAATACAGTGTGGAATGTGAGGAAGAAAAGAGAGAAAGTAAACATAATTCCAGAATTTCTCTCTTGAGGGACCGAATGGTGATACTCTTATATGAAGTAGCCAACATATAAAGATGGATAGTTTCATGATAGAAAATAATGGTTTTTATTGTTAGTATAAATTTGAGATAGTTGGCTAGATATTGGGAAATTTGAGATAGTGACTGCTGCTGCTTCTGCTAAGTTGCGTCAGTCGTGTCTGACTCTGTGCGACCCCATAGACGGCAGCCCACCAGGCACCCCCATCCCTGGGATTCTCCAGGCAAGAACACTGGAGTGGGTTGCCATTTCCTTCTCCAATGCATGAAAGTGAAAAGTGAAAGTGAAGTTGCTCAGTCCATTTCTTAGCAACCCCATGGACTGCAGCCTACCAGGCTCCTCTGTCCATGGGATTTTCCAGGCAAGAGTACTGGAGTGGGTTGCCATTGCCTTCTCAGGAGACAGTGACTAGATATTGGGAATTACCGATTATCTGATAGATAGACAGAGATGTTAGTGGAGTAGCTGAGATTATCCAAGGAGAAAAATAGAGGAAGAATAAGAAGAATATGAGGGGCTCAGCATGAACAATAATAGATAGACCATAAATAAGTAACATAGATAAACAATAGAGAGGCACTCAAAGTGAATAGGATTGGGGACAGAATGAGAAGATGATTTTCTGAAGCCAAGGATGAAAAGAGTTTCAGGAGGGGCTTGAGCAGTGGTATCACATGTTGAGGGCTTGGGAGAGGCAGAAAACAGATGAGAATACTGAACTTGGTGACTAGCAGGTCAGTGGTAATCTTGGAAGGCAGATTTATTAGGGGTAGGAGTGAAATCTATGTTAAAATTAGATGAGAACTGAAAGGAATTATGAGTTGAATAATAATAATCTCTTTTTTATTTATGAAGATTTTAAACAGAGAGAAAATAGTATAATAGTATAATGAACCCCCTTTTCACATGTTTGATGGCCAAACCAGGCCATTCCCATTTTATTTCTATGTAGTCGTTTTCTAAAAATAAAGTCTAGATCTCATATTGGACTTTTGTTGTTGTTTGATATTAGCACAATTCCCCAGAGCATTTGAAATCTCTTCATGGAGTCCCAGAGACCTAGCTTTTTAATTAGTTAACTAAGACAACTCACTGGAAAGTCTTAATTCCAAGTTGACTTATTTTTGAAAGTTAACACTATACCGACAAGTTACATAAAATGTGCTGAAGAGATACCTGAAATAAGCATTTGAATTATTAAAAAAAATTTTTTACTACTTTTTTCATTATTTATTTTTGACATTTTACCCATATTCTTTATATTAAAATTATTTTGTTTTTGTGTTTGAAAACTGGACTCCTGTTTTAAAAAGACATTTATTTGTTTCATTGCATCAGGTCTTAGTTGCGGCATGCGGGGTCTTTCGTTGTGGTGCGTGGACTTCCCAGTTGTGGCGTGTGGGCCCCCTAGTTGTGGCACAGGGTCACATTGTGCATGTGCGGGCTCAGTAGTTGTGTGTGGGCTTAGCTGTCCCGTAGCACGTGGGGTCTCAGCTCCCCAACAAGGGATCAAAGCCCTGTCCCCTGCACTGCAAGGCAGATTCTTAACCACTGAAGCATCAGCAAAGTCCCAAGGAGTGTGCCTTCTTTATTCAAGAAGATCTATCTCTTGAATAACATAAGAGGTAAGAGACATGTTAATCAAAACTTTGTCATCCTGATTTAGGAACCTGAATGTAACTGAATTCCCTGAATAAAATGAATTAGGTTACTGTAGAGTGAATATAAAGTCGTCAGTTAGTTCAGTCGCTCAGTTGTGTCCAACTCTTTGTGACCCCATGGACTGCAGCACACCAGGCCTTCCTGTCTATCACCAACTCCTGGAACTTGCTCAAATTCATGTGCATCGAGTCAGTGATGCCATCCAACCATCTCATCATCTGTCGTCCCCTTCTCTTCCTGCCTTCAATCTTTCCCAGCATCAGGGTCTTTTCCAATGAGTCAGTTCTTCGCATCAGGTTTCCAAAGGATTGGAGTTTCAGCTTCAGCATCAGTCCTTCCAATGAATATTATTAGGACTGATCTCCTTTAGAATGGACTGGTTGGATCTCCTTGCAGTCCAGGGGACTCTCAAGAGTCTTCTCCAACAGCACAGTTAAAAAGCATCAATTCTTCTGCACTCAGCAACAGCATCAGTAGAGTCATGAACAGCTCTCAAAACGAAGCATTTTATACTGGGACCCTCGGTACCAGATGGAGCTCCGTGAATGTAGGTTGTGGTGACCAGGGGCTTCTCTTTGTTGTGGTGCACGGGCTTCTTACTTCTGTGGCTTTTTTGTTGCATTGCACAGGCTCTAGGTGCATGGGCTTCAGTAGTTGCAGCCCACAGTCTCAGTCATTGTGGCACACAGGCTTTAATTGGTCCACTGTATGTAGAATCTTCCTGGACTAGTGCCGGGGTCCAGCCTCGGCAGGATCCAGGGGGTACCCTCAGGATGAACAGCGTCGGTGAGAGAAGACACGTGAGACCAGCCTTGATAGGGCCAAGTCTGCGAGGGGGAGAGAGAGAGAGAGAGAGAGGCCAGACGGGGGGTGCAGCAGAGTCTGGCAAATCTTTATTTTTTTTTATAGTAGCTTTTATATTCTAAGTTAGTACATTTTTAAGGGGAAGATAGTTTAATATTACATCGGCTCATCCTTCACGAAACCAGGGTGTTTTCTGCATACTTCTTTGTGAGAGTCTTGTGCATTATCTTCTGGCCTTGGGGCCTATTGACATTTTATGACCTAGGTGAATGCAAAGCTGTTTTCCGTAATCTATTCTTTAATGAACACAAAGGTCAGTCCTTTTGCAGAAGTTATCAGTTAAATTTATCTAAAAGGTTTACCACACAAAGACTCTGCAGCTCCAGTGAGACAGCCCCTGTTTAGCATTCCTGGTTAAAATTAACAATTTTGAACTCTTATTTTTCTAAATCTTTAACTATAACCACTTTTAGAATATTTTTATGTTCTCTAATAGGGCTTCCTCACCCCTGAAGGGCTCTGTGCCTATTAGGGCCTTTATGTGATCAGGTTCTTTATGCTGTTTATGATTAAGGTGTTGTGAGCAGTCATGTACATTAGTACGCATTTGCCAAGCAGGATAGAATGCCAGCAAAGGGGTCTAAATTGAAACACTCCTTTCATCCTGGATAATCTTATAGCATACCACCATCCGGGGGACATATTGATTAAAGTTCTAAGTTGATTCTGTTTGGAAAGAGATCAGGGAAGGCCTTCTACCCGTGTCACAGAAATTAGGGAGTAGTCTAATACAGCAAGCATCGGAAAGACAGAGATCATCTTTAAGGTGAGCGCCGGGGCAGCTTTTCGAAATTCCTAAGTCCTGATCTGCCTTGCTTGTCAGGTCTCCTCCTCATGACCTTGTCATGGGTGGGATCTCGTGTGTTGGCTCCCGGCAGACTAGGGATCAAACTCATGTCCTGTGCATTGGCAGGTGGATTCCTATCCACTGTACTACCACGGAATCCCAGAGATACCCATTATGCATGATTTCTTAAAAGCTGTGTGCTTTTAGTTCCTCATTTGTTATCTAGGCTCTATGGGGTGAGGGTCTCATTATGTTTTCAGTCAGACATACAGCATATACTTTTATATGTTTGTCAGGTGCTGAGCAAGGAACCAGGAATGTAAACATGAATAAATGCATGTCTAGTAAGAGAAGCACATATGTAAACAATTGTAATATGAAAAAACATTATGGAGACATTGTGTAAAGATAGGAGCATATTCTTGAAGGAACATCAATAACTCTGATAATGGTAGTCACAGAGACTTTTTGTAGTAGCATTTGATGAACGAATGAAGACAGTGGAATTTTGTTGCAGGAAGTGAGAATGGTGTTGGGTATGTCCTGTTGTGAAAGTCTGTATAAGTCAACAGAGATTTGAAAGATAAGACAGGAACAAAAAATTTTTAATGAATTATTCATCTTCACAGATGCTGAGATGATGGGTGTACCAGAGGATGGGTCTTATTTCCATGAGCAAGTAGATTGACCCATTATGGATGGAGGGGATAGTGGTCTCAATTTATCAATAAAGGTTTGTGTTTAAAAAAATTAGATGGATAGTACAAAAAGAGTAATTAAGAATGGGAGAAAGTTGAAATACTTGAAAATCCTGAGGAGCAACCCAAGGAAATCTATGTCTGTCTTTATGTGAAGGCTTTAGGAACAGAAAGCCAAGAAGTACTGGGAATATTAGGAACTGTTCAGATTTTTAAAACATGTTTAAAAGGCTTAGACTGAAGATAAAAAAACAGAGAAGAGCTAGAAGGAATGAAGAAATAGCAAAATGTCTTAACAAGTTGGAGTATCTCCAGACACCAAGAAGGAAATAGGAAAGAAACTGGCTATAAAAATTCACACAAAGCAGGAATTATTTCTTTTGGAGAAAATTCAGCACAAACAGTGAAATATCAAAGCTAGAAAGCAACAATGACTTGAAAGGCTGAAATCTACCCCTGAAGCAAATGTTGGGTATGAAGATATTCCATCATGTGTATTATTCAGAAGTATTTCTTAATTGACCTCACCGTTTGCAGTCTTTTTCACTGCAAGACAGAGGATCTTCTTAGGCCTGGGAGTCTGCCAGAGGAACAGGAACTCCCTAGTTGAACCTTATTAGTATACCACCTGGAAGATATTTATTGAACAACTTCCACATCCGTGGCCTTGTGTATGTGTGTGTATGTATGTGTGTATATATATGTGTGTGTGTGTGTGTGTGTGTATATATATATATATATATATATATATATAAAGCAAGCATTTTTCTGTTTTGATTGGTATAGAAACTGCATAGGCTTTTAAATAACAGACCATGAGTTCTAACTCAACTTTTCTCAGGTACCACAAAACTAAGTCTGGCCAGATGAATAGACATTTTAATCAGAGATTTCAAAAGCATTTTAGATTTAGGAACATGAACTCTTTCAGAAGAGCTCACATTACCATAAGAGTGTTGTTAATGTTGTTTCAGATGTTCAATGTAGAATTGAACTTTTGTGCCTTATTGGTATGGGTCCAAGTGAGAAAATATATAACACACGTTTGCCAAATATAGGCATGCCTTAAGAAACATTTCCTGAAGGCAGTTGGTGTTGAAATGTAAATACATCTTACGTCTAAAGTAAGAGAGTTTTGTCAAAGTAATATGTAGCAAAACTGACTAGTTTGAAGAGTTTTGCGTACCCAAATAGTTACTACACCGAAAAAGAAAATAAACTAAATAGACTTAAAAGGGTTAATTTTTCTGACCTTATTGATATTGCGTAGATGGTAAAGAAGGCATCTAGTGATTTTTGGCACAGGATTCAAGGAACTGGCCTATTCTGGGTGGTCTATAAAAACAGTAACTCTAGGCAGCAGGGAATAGCCAAACAGGACAAATGTGAGTTCGTAGGAAACCCTCTTCTCACTTTCTACTCATTGAGGTTGATTCTATGATTATTAGTCATATTTTATAAAGAACCTGAAATTTAATCCAGATCTCTTTTTAAAAATTATCATTAAAAACTCTGCCTTTTCTACTAAACCCTAAAGCATTTTTTCCCCTATCATTAGTCAAAAAAACCTTAAGGACCTCTGTTTTTGGCAATATGGCGAGCTAGAGGTACAAGGAAACTTTGCATTTTAGTATACCAGAAAATGCTAGATTAAAAAACAAATCAAAACTCTTATTTCATGGCTGAACTGAGGAAAAAGGAAGGATTTCGTGGAAGCCAGAAATACTGAGCTAACATGAATCTATGCTGGTAAGCTATCATTGGAAGTAGTGTTTGTTCTGGAGTTACTTCCGTATCCTTTTGGCCTAGCATCTGGGAACAGGAAAGAGAGCTCTGGACCCAAGCAAAGTGAAAAGTCGCAACTGAAGCCCTCCTACCCCCACCCAAATAAAGTCAGGACTTCCAAAGAATTCCATTCTTGGTTGCTAAAAGAAAAAAAAGTAGATTACCATACCACAGAGGGGGAGTGTTGCAAAGTACCTTGACTTTGAGTAGAATTTCAAAAAAAATTTTCTCTTTACCACAGGCCCTAACTCATGGAGGTTTGAGCCTGAGTTTATACTACTTGTGTGGCCTCCAAAAAACCAAGACAGAAATCTAGTTTAAGAGAGCCTCTGTTGGTGCTACCACTAGTCTCCTGGCCAGAGCCAAAGTCCTTCTCAAAGAAAGGCACTTTACGTAGACACCTGAAAACATTGCCAAAGGTAGGATTTCAATTGAACATGAATGCACATGCCCTCACCTTCTCCAAATTGTTAAACAGGCTACCATGAGCAAGAATGAGAGGAAATAAACTATAGAGTGAAACTCTGAAAGACTATCGACATTTGGATTAATAGATATGAAATATAAAATAAGTATGTTAAAAGAGGGAGTTAAAGTAAGATGAAAGAACCAAAGACTATCAGCATTGATCAGGACATTTTGGAAAAAATCTGGAAACATGATAATTAAAAAGTTTAAATTAGAAAAACAACGCACATGTTAAAACAAAAAATTAGACACACTTGGAGAAAGAAATAATAAATGGGAAGATGGAGCTGAAGAAATTATACAGAATGTAACATAGAGACATAGAGATGGAAAACATGAGAGCTATTAAGAGGCATGGAGTTATACTACCATAAATAAATAATAAAAGTAACCAGTAATCAGTCATGAGACGTACTGACATCTTGTACCTCCTGATGTGATGCACTGAAAGGGCACAGTATCAGTTTTGGGATAATCTTGCCAAAAATCCATAACCTGGATTTTATCATGAAGAAACATTAGATGAGGCCAGATTTGAGGGACATCCAAAATCTTTTGTAGTCTTCAGGAGTGTCAGGGTATTAAGGAAGAAGGAAAATGGACTGAAAAGATTTTGAGACATAGAAATGAGTAGCTAGCAACACCAAAAAAATAATAAATGTGAACAAAATTTTTTTTTTTTAGTTCCAAAATATTTACTGAAAGCGTTCAAATCTTTTGTGGATGAAACTAAAACAAATTGATGGTATAAAACATTAACAGTGTCTACTTGCTCTGTCGGGGCCAAGGACTCATACCCACACCCAGCTGGTGCTTCCCTGGGGCGGGACGTGCCCACCAACTCCTGGGGTTTTGCTGGACACCAAACAGGTTAACAGGACCAAATCCGAGGCAGGCCATGCAGCAAGGCTGTGCCCTGCGTGGAGACCGCGCTGGGCACGCGTCCATCCAAAGGGCTCTGAACGTGGGCGCTGGGGACCGAGGCCCACCCTGACGAGACCCTCTCCTCGGGGTGGCGCAGAGCTGGCAGCCCTGGGTTCCACATCTCACGGCCTGGCGGCATGGCCACCGTCTAGGAACAGCTCACAGTACCTATAACGGGACGCACGCTGCATGAAACCTGCCAATGGACCCCAGGAATAAGCACACTGGCTTAGGGTGCCCGCAGTGCCCCCACTGGCTGGGGAACCCCCGGTGCTGTTCTGAGTCACCAAGGTGAGCCCGAGGCTCACGGGAGGAGTGGAGGGTCCCTCTGGTGAGCACCCCCTAGGACACCCAAGGATGCAAGCATCCAGGGCCCCCACCTCGCTGGAGGTTGGGGGGCGGTGGGGGTGGCCACGGTGGTCAGGAGCAGCTGCCAGCACTGGCCATGACCTGGGTTCCTACCCACCAGTGCACAGGGGTGGGGGGTGGGGATGGGGCTCACATGGCCCCAGCAATGTGCTGGGAGATGCAGGGACCCACCCGCCACCCTGCCCAGGCTCTGGAGCGAGGGGCAGAAAGAGGCCCCACTGGGTAAACCGCGTGGGCTTGATGCCCAAGTGGAGTGTGGAGCTGGGGAGGACGTAAGCTGGACCGCAGGCAGCCAGCACGCCTGTGCTCTGGGTTCACTGGGGGCGAGGCAGAAGGATCCACCCCGGCCGCCTCACCCAGCAGCGCCGGCACCCCCCACATTGAGCCATCCGACCCCTAACCCCAGAGCTCAGGGAGGGAAGAGCCATCCCCCCGTGTGCTCTGTCTGCCCGTCCAGCGCCCCCTCCCCAGCCACAGCCCCCTCATCCCGCCCTCATGCAGCTCTCTCTGCAGACAGACCTGAGGCTCCCAAGTGTATCTAGAATGGTCTATTTTCAAAAGCCAATATATTAAACAATGAATTACACGGGGAAAAAAAAAACATTAACAGTGTCTAGTTTGTAAGGTTAAAACAAACCAAGACAGACGTTTAGTATTAGCACCCCCCCCATCTTTGGGGACTATGTTCCAAGACCCCTCATGGATGGTTAAAATCATGGATAATATGAAATACTATTAATATATATATATATATATATATATATATATATATACACACACACACTATGTTGTTTCCATATGTACATACCCATGATAAAGTTTAATTTCTAGCCACAGTAAGAATAACAGCAGTAACTAATAATAAAATAGAACAGTTGTAACAATATACTGTAGGAAAAATTATGTGAATGTGACCTGTTTCTCTCAAAATAGCTTATGGTACAAATGAATACCTTTTCCATTTTAACTAAGCACTGTGGCCATACACTGTGGCCACAGTGTGTGTGGCCACACACAAATTAACACACTGTGGCCATAACTTCTGCAGCTTGAGATGTGATGATGAAACTAGTACGGATTTCTTTTCGCTTCTTCGCAGTTTCATGGATCGAAGATTTGTTCTTACTTAGGTCTTAGCAACCTCAGCATACAGTTTTTTTCCTTTCCTTACCAAGTAGAGAGCCTTACCTTTTCAAATAAAGGAAGCACTCTATGACTTCTCTTTGGCATATACAGATTGCCAGCATCACTGCTCCTGCACTTGGGCGCCATTATTAAGTAAAACGAGGGTTACTTGAACACAAGCACTGCAGTGTCGATCCTGTGACAGCTGACCCGGTAACTGAGAAGTCTGCAAAGTGACTCAGCAGGGGGATAACTGACGGCCTGAAGTGTGGGACTGAACGGACAGTTCAGGATTTCAGCATGCTACCCAGTGCACAATTTAAAGCAGTCATTGTTCGTATCTGGCATGTTTCATATAGTATTTTTATTTTTTTAGGTTGCGCTGAGTCTTTGTTGCTGGTCTCAGATTTTCTCTAGTTGCAAAAAGCAAGGACTACTGCCTAGTTGCAGTGTGCTGGTTCTTACTGCGGTGGCTTCTCTTGTTGGAGAGCGTAGGCTCTTGGGCATGTAGCCTTCAGTAGTTGCAGCCAGGAGCTCAGCAGTTGTGGCTCGCAGGCCCTAGAGGGAGGCTTCAATAGTTGAGTCTTCCTGGACTAGGGATCAAACCTGTGTCCCCTGCATTGGCTTATCCACTGTACTATCAGGGAAGTCTGTCATTTAATATTTTTAGATTGTGGTTAACCACAGGTAATTGAAACTGCAGAAAGCAATACCACAAATAAAGGGGGACTACTGTAATTTCTGGATAATAATAACTGATAAATTGTGAGGGGTGTAACTTAACGTACTCAAAGTTTGTATTGTTTGAGAAGTAGGTAAAGATAATGACTATGTTTAGAATGTTAAGTTGATATTTTAAGGTTTTGAAGGGTAACCTCTAGCAAAATATAACTAGAATATATCATTGCTAAGTCTAGTGTATCATGGAATGAGGTGGACAGATTCATTCCAAAAGATGGCATTAAGAGAAATAAACAGTTCAATTATGAAAGCACAAAATACTGTAGTAAAAATGAATCTAGAATATTTTCTGTGATCACAATGAGTGTAAATGTACTGAACTCTGCATTTAGGAGGCAAAGATTGTCAGACTGGATTGGGGAGAAAAGCAAAATTTGGCTTTATGCTATTTATAAGAGAAATACCTAAAAGCATAAAGCTGCAGAAAAGTAGACGGTCAGAGGATAGAAAAAACAAATAGTAGTCAAAAGAAAGCCTAGTATCAGACACATATACTTTAAGGAGAAAAGCAGTGTTAAACATAGTCACTACATGTTGATTTAAAAGTTTAGTTTAGTTTGCATTCCCACCAACAGTGTAAGAGGGTTCCCTTTTCTCCACACCCTCTCCAGCATTTATTGCTTGTAGACTTTTGGATAGCAGCCATCCTGACTGGCGTGTAATGGTACCTCATTGTGGTTTTGATTTGCATTTCTCTAATAATGAGTGATGTTGAGCATCTTTTCATGTGTTTGTTAGCCATCTGTATGTCTTCTTTGGAGAAATGTCTGTTTAGTTCTTTGGCCCATTTTTTGATTGGGTCATTTATTTTTCTGGAATTGAGCTTCAGGAGTTGCTTGTATATTTTTGAGATTAATCCTTTATCTGTTTCTTCATTTGCTATTATTTTCTCCCAATCTGAGGGCTGTCTTTTCACCTTACTTATAGTTTCCTTTGTAGTGCAAAAGCTTTTAAGTTTCATTAGGTCCCATTTGTTTAGTTTTGCTTTTATTTCCAATATTCTGGGAGGTGGGTCATAGAGGATCTTGCTGTGATTCATGTCGGAGAGTGTTTTGCCTATGTTCTCCTTTAGGAGTTTTATAGTTTCTGGTCTTACATTTAGATCTTTAATCCATTTTGAGTTTATTTTTGTGTATGGTGTTAGAAAGTGTTCTAGTTTCATTCTTTTACAAGTGGTTGACCAGTTTTCCCAGCACCACTTGTTAAAGAGGTTGTCTTTTTTCCATTGTATATCCTTGCCTCCTTTGTCAAAGATAAGGTGTCCATAGGTACAGCCGCTATGGAAAACAGTGTGGAGATTTCTTAAAAAACTGGAAATAGAACTGCCATATGACTCAGCAATCCCACTTCTGGGCATACACACTGAGGAAACCAGATCTGAAAGAGACACGTGCACCCCAATGTTCATCGCAGCACTGTTTATAATAGCCAGGACATGGAAGCAACCTAGATGCCCATCAGCAGATGAATGGATAAGGAAGCTGTGGTACATATACACCATGGAATATTACTCAGCCGTTAAAAAGAATTCATTTGAACCAGTCCTAATGAGATGGATGAAGCTGGAGTCCCTTATACAGAGTGAAGTAAGCCAGAAAGATAAAGAACATTACAGCATACTAACACATATATATGGAACTTAGAAAGATGGTAACGATAACCCCATATGCAAAACAGAAAAAGAGACACAGAAATACAGAACAGACTTTTGAACTCTGTGGGAGAATGTGAGGGTGGGATATTTCAGAAGAACAGCATGTATACTATCTATGGTGAAACAGATCACCAGCCCAGGTGGGATGCATGAGACAAGTGCTCCGGCCTGGTGCACTGGGAAGACCCAGAGGAATCGGGTGGAGAGGGAGGTGGGAGCGGGGATCGGGATGGGGAATACGTGTAAATCTATGGCTGATTCATATCAATGTATGACCAAAAAAAATAATAATAATAATAAAAAAAAAAAGAAAAAGATATTTAAAAAAATAAAATAAAATAAAAGTTTAGTTTACCAGGAAGATATTATAATTCTAAACTAGAATTGTCCCAGTAATATTCCTTGTAAACAATTACTGACAGACCTACAGGAGGAAATTGACCTTCTGCTGCCATAGTGGGAAATTTTAGCATACCTCTCTCAATAATTGATCGACCACATAGACAAGAAAATCTGCAAAGATAACAGAAGATTTGATTATTGTCATTATTAAATTTGATCTGGTGGCCATATGTATATACAACTGCATCTGTCAATACAGTTTTCCAACCATATGTGAAAGTGTTAAAAAATTGATCTGTACTAGGCCATAAGGGAAATATCAACAAATTTCAAAAATTAACATATGGAATATATTCACTGTCCGTGCAATTAAGCTGGAAATCAATAACAAAAAAGATGAAACTAAGAACTTCTAAACCACTAAAAATTAAAAGGCACAGTTCTAAATAACCCACAGTTCTAAATAAGATCAAAGAAGTCATAACAAAATTTGGTATTAAATTGGATATTAAAATGCTGTTTATCAGACTTTGTAGGAAGTACCATCCTGTGTGGGAAAAACAAATTGCAGAAAAATATTTACAATATGATTATATCAAGTTCAAATCAGGAAAACTGTACTTTATGAATGCATGTGCATATATGAAGCTATAAAGAAAAGCAAGGCAATTGTTATTTTAGATTTAAGAATTGGCATTGAGCAAATTGAACTCACCCCTCGGCTGGGCTAAGTATTTTTTTTAATTGAAGGATAATTGCTTTACAGTTGTGTTGATTTCTGCTGTACAAGAACCTGAGTCAGCCATAAGTATACATATTTCCCCTCCCCCTTGAACCTCCCTTCCCTGACCCATCCCACCCCTCTGGGTTGTCACAGAGTGCCAGGTTGAGCTCCCTGCATCGTCCAGCAGGTTCTTACTGGCTCTCCCTTTTCTGTGTGGTAGTATATATGTTTCAGTGCTGCTCTGAAGTGGTCCTTCCCTCTCCTTCCTCTGCTGTGTCCACAGGTCTGTTCTCTTTGCCTGGGTCTCTCTTCCTGCCCTGTAAATAAGTCCATCAGTACCGTTTTTCTAGATTCCATATATATGTGTGTTAATATATGATATTTGGTTTTTTCTTTCTGACTTACTTCACTCTGTATGACAGGCTCTCAGTTCATCCACCTAGGTTCAATGACACAGTCATTCCTTTTTATGACTGAGC
Source organism: Dama dama (assembly GCF_033118175.1). Taxonomy (NCBI): domain Eukaryota; kingdom Metazoa; phylum Chordata; class Mammalia; order Artiodactyla; family Cervidae; genus Dama; species Dama dama. The sequence goes on along the minus strand of NC_083700.1, from coordinate 9,293,311 downwards.
AATATCCTATTGTATACATGTACCACAGCTTCTTTATCTGTTCATCCGTCAGTGGATATCTAGGTTTCTTCCATGTCCTGGCTATTGTCAGTAGTGCTGCCGTGAACACTGTGGGTACGTGTGTCTTTTTGAATTATGGTTTTCTCAGGGTATATGCCCAGTAGTGGGATTGCTGGGTCATATGGTGGTTTTATTTCTAGTTTTCTAAGGAATCTCCTCACTGTTCTCCATAGTGGCTGTATCAGTTTACATTCCCACCAACACTGCAAGGGGATTCCTTTTTCAGCACGTCCCCTCCAGCATTTATTGTTTGTAGGTTTTTATAATGGCCATTCTGACCTGTGTGAGGTGATACCTCATTTTAGTTTTGATTTGCATTTCTCTGATAATGAATGATGTTAAGCATCTTTTCAGGTGTTTATTGGCTGTCTGTATATCTTCTTTGGGGAAATGTTTGTTTTGATCTTCTGCCCATTTTTTGATTGGGTTGGGCTTAGTATTTCTTTTTAGAGTTCCCATTTATCCTGTATATATATAATAGAATGTGTCACATTTCACTGATTACTTGTTGGTCTGTCTGTCGTCACTGTTATTGACTCCTTGACTCCTTTCAGCCAATAAGATCTTTCAGGATCTTATTTCCCCAACCAGGAATTGAACCTGGGCTCCTGCAGTGAAAGCATCGAGTCCTGCCCACTGGACTGCCAGGAAATGCCCTCCTTTTTTTTTTTTTTTTTAAAGAAATATATGTATATTCTCAGCATCTGTATTGTGCATAGTACATTGTAGACACATGTTGCACTGAATTGTGAAGAAAGGTTTAATCATGGTGACAAAGTGGGAACAGCCTCCAGGCAGAGGGAATATTCTGAATAAATGCTTAGAGAGGTGAAGGAAGATGGCTGTTACCTACAGTAAGCTGCAGTCAGGGATGGCTAGAGCTTACCTTGTTCTTACTTATTTATTATTAAAAAAATTTTTTTACCTTTTTTTTTTTTTTTTTCATTTACACTTTATTTTTTTTCTAACATTTGGTATTGTCTTTGTTTCATTGTAGTCATTCTTTTGAGTATGCATTTGTGTTGCATTGTAATTTTTTTTTTTTTTTATTAGTTGGAGGCTAATTACTTCACAACATTTCAGTGGGTTTTGTCATACATTGATATGAATCAGCCATAGATTTACACGTATTCCCCATCCCAATCCCCCCTCCCACCTCCCTCTCCACCCGATTCCTCTGGGTCTTCCCAGTGCACCAGGTCGGAGCACTTGTCTCATGCATCCCACCTGGGCTGGTGATCTGTTTCACCATAGATAATATACATGCTGTTCTTTCAAAACATCCCACCCTCACCTTCTCCCACAGAGTTCAAAAGTCTGTTCTGTATTTCTGTGTCTCTTTTTCTGTTTTGCATATAGGGTTATTGTTACCATCTTTCTAAATTCCATATATATGTGTTAGTATGCTGTAATGTTCTTTATCTTTCTGGCTTACTTCACTCTGTATAAGGGGCTCCAGTTTCACCCATCTCATTAGGACTGATGCAAATGAATTCTTTTTAACGGCTGAGTAATATTCCATGGTGTATATGTACCACAGCTTCCTTATCCATTCATCTGCTGATGGGCATCTAGGTTGCTTCCATGTCCTGGCTATTATAAACAGTGCTGCGATGAACATTGGGGTGCACGTGTCTCTTTCAGATCTGGTTTCCTCAGTGTGTATGCCCAGAAGTGGGATTGCTGGGTCATATGGCAGTTCTATTTCCAGTTTTTTAAGAAATCTCCACACTGTTTTCCATAGCGGCTGTACTAGTTTGCATTCCCACCAACAGTGTAAGAGGGTTCCCTTTTCTCCACACCCTCTCCAGCATTTGTTGCTTGTAGATTTTTGCCTATTTCTTGATGTAAGCCTGTAATGCTATGAACCTTCCCCTTAGCACTGCTTTTACAGTGTCCCATAGGTTTTGGGTTGTTGTGTTTTCATTTTCATTCATTTCTATACATATTTTGATTTCTTTTTTTATTTCTTCTATGATTTGTTGGTTATTCAGAAGCGTGTTATTTAGCCTCCATATGTTTGAAGTTTTAACAATTTTTTCCCTGTAATTGAGATCTAATCTTACTGCACTGTGGTCAGAAAAGATGACTGGAATGATTTCAATTTTTTTGAATTTTCCAAGACCAGATTTATGGCCCAGGATGTGATCTATTCTGGAGAATGTTCCGTGTGCACTTGAGAAAAAGGTGAAGTTGATTGTTTTGGGGTGAAATGTCCTATAGATATCAATTAGGTCTAACTGGTCCATTGTGTCATTTAAGGTTTGTGTTTCCTTGTTAATTTTCTGTTTAGTTGATCTATCCATAGTTGTGAGTGGGGTATTAAAGTCTCCCACTATTATTGTGTTACTATTAATTTCCTCTTTCATACTTGTTAGCGTTTGCCGTACATATTGCAGTGCTCCTATGTTGGGTGCATATATATTTATAATTGTTATATCTTCTTTTTTGATTGATCCTTTGATCATTATGTAGTGTCCTTCTTTGTCTCTTTTCACTTCCTTTATTTGAAAGTCTATTTTATCTGATATGAGTATTGCGACTCCTGCTTTCTTTTGGTCTCCGTTTGCATGAAATATTTTTTTCCAGCCCTTCACTTTTAGTCTGTATGTGTCTCTTGTTTTGAGGTGGGTCTCTTGTAGACAGCATATATAGGGGTCTTGTTTTTGTATCCATTCAGCCAATCTTTGTCTTTTGGTTGGGGCATTCAACCCATTTACATTTAGGGTAATTATTGATAGGTGTGGTCCCGTTGCCATTTACTTTGTTATTTTGGGTTCACATTTATAAAACCTTTCTGCATTTCCTGTCTAGAGAAGATCCTTTAGCATTTGTTGAAGAGCTGGTTTGGTGGTGCTGAATTCTCTCAGCTTTTGCTTATCTGTAAAGCTTTTGAATTCTCCTTCATATCTGAATGAGATCCTTGCTGGATACAGTAATCTAGGTTGTAGGTTATTCTCTTTCATTACTTTCAGTACGTCCTGCCATTCCCTTCTGGCCTGGAGGGTTTCTATTGATAGATCAGCTGTTATCCTTATGGGAATCCCTTTGTGTGTTATTTGTTGTTTTTCCCTTGCTGCTTTTAATATTTGTTCTGTGTGTTTGATCTTTGTTAATTTGATTAATATGTGTCTTGGGGTGTTTCGCCTTGGGTTTATCCTGTTTGGGACTCTCTGGGTTTCTTGGATTTGGGTGGCTATTTCCTTCCCCATTTTAGGGAAGTTTTCAGCTATTATCTCCTCAAGTATTTTCTCATGGCCCTTCTTTTTGTCTTCTTCTTCTGGAACTCCTATGATTCGAATGTTGGGGCGTTTCACAGTGTCCCAGAGGTCCCTGAGGTTGTCCTCATTTCTTTTGATCCTTTTTTCTTTTTTCCTCTCTGCTTCATTTATTTCCACCATTTTATCTTCCACCTCACTTATCCTATCTTCTGCCTCCGTTATTCTACTCTTGGTTCCCTCCAAAGTGTTTTTGATCTCATTCATTGCATTATTCATTTGTAATTGACTCTTTTTTATTTCTTCTAGGTCTTTATTAAACAGTTCTTGAATCTTTTCAATCTTTGTTTCCAGGCTATTTATCTGTAACTCCATTTTGTTTTCAAGATTTTGGATCATTTTTATTATCATTATTCTAAATTCTTTTTCAGGTAGATTCCCTATCTCCTCCTCTTTTGTTTGACTTGGTGGGCATTTTTCATGTTCCTTTACCTGTTGGGTATTTCTTTGCCTTTTCATCTTGTTTAGATTGCTGTATCTGGAGTGGGCTTTCTGTATTCTGGAGGTCTGTGGTTCCTTTTTGTTGTGGAGGATTAACCCAGTGGGTGGGGTTAGACGATTGGCTTGTCAAGGTTTCCTGGTTAGGGAAGCTTGCATCAGTGTTCTGGTGCGTGGAACTTGATTTCTACTCTTTGGAGAGCAATGGAGTGCCCAGTAATGAGTTTTGAGATGGGTCTATGTGTTAGGTGTGACCTTGGGCAGCCTGTATGTTGATGTTCAGGGCTATGTTCCTGCGTTGCTGGAGAATTTGCGTGGTATGTCTTGCTCTGAAACTTATTGGCTCTTGTGTGGTGGTTGGTTTCAGTGTAGGTATGGAGGCTTTTGGACAGTCACTTATTACTTAAAGTTCCTTGTAGTCAGGAGTTTTCTGGTGTTCTCAGGTTTTGGGCTTAAGTCTCCTGCCTCTGGATTTCAGTTTTATTCTTCCTGTAGTCTCAGGACTTCTCCAACTATGCAGCCCTGATAAGAAAACTTCTAGGTTAATGGCTAAAAGATTCTCCCCCGTTAGGGACACCCAGAGAGGTTCACAGAGTCACATGAAGAAGAGGAGAGGGAGGAGGGAGATAGAGATGAACAGGAGGAGAAAAAGGGGGACTCAAGAGGAGAGAGACAGATCTACACAGCTGTCTGTTCCCAGAGTGTTCTCCGTAGCCCAGTCACCTACAAAGATTCACAGAATTGGATTGGGAAGAGAAGGGGAAAGGAGGAAATAGAGGTGTTCTGAGGTAGAAAACAGAGAGTCAAGATTGGGAGAGAATAATCTTCGGTTTAAAAATAGGGCTTCTCTTCTTTTTTTTTTTTTTTGTAAGGTTATAGTGTATTGAAAATGAAAATTAAGGAGTAGTAGAGGAGTACTAGAGGACTTTAAAAGAAATAAGATAAAAAGAAAAATAGAAAATAGAAGAGAGAAAGGAAAGAAAAAAAAGAAAGAAAAAGAAAAAAAAAAGAAAAAAAAAAAAAAAAGGAAAAAAAAATTTGTTTTTTTCCCCCTAATTAAAAAATCGTAAAAGTCTATGGAAATGAAAGTTAAGGAGTAATGGGGGAGTAATAGGGGATTTTAAAGGAAAATAAAAGAGAAAAAATAAAAAAGAAAAAAAGAAAAAAAAATTTAAAAAAATAAAAAAAAATAAAACAAGAGAAAAAAGTAAAATTATATCTAGGAGTTTCTCTGGAGCTGTTGCGGTCAGTGTGGGTTCGGCTCAGTTTCAGATAGCTCCTCGTTCCAGCTTACGCTTCTCGATATCTACAGGCTCCTCTGGTGTAGTCAATGTTTCCTAGAGGGATTTTAATCTGTTGCACCAGTCCCTTCTGAAGCGGTTCCCTTTGTTTATTTGGCTTCTGTTTGCCGGTCTCTTCAGAGCCTCATTTCCGCCCTGACACAGGCGGGCGGAGGTGGACTCTTATTCAGGTAGCTAGTTCTGTCGCTCCGCGGGGAGAGGGGGGGGCTTGCGCTGCAGGGAGAGGCTGGCGCTGTGGGGACAGGCTTGCGCCGCGGGGACGGCCTGGCGCTGCCGGGAGGGGCTGGCGCTGCTTTCTCCGTCTGCGCCGCTCAGGCTCCCGGCTGTTCTATATGGAGCGCGCCCCGCGCTGCGCGAGGTTCCAGCCCTCGGGTGTTCCACAAAAGCGCGGAGGGGAAAGCTGCGCCTGCTCTCAGTGCCTTCCCCGTCAGAGCGGTCCAGGCAGCCAGGGGCTCGGTGGGCGCACTCTCCCCAGGTGTGGCGCGCCCCCTCCCTTCCGCGGACCCAGTCTCAGTTTCCACTGCCGCCAGTCGGGTGCGCGCGCCTTCTGCCCTCCGCGTCCCCAGCCCCAGTCCCCGCCCGCGCCGGTCGGGTGCCTGCGCCCTGTGTCTCGCCGCGACCTTCCCCTCCCCCCTGCCTCCTGCCTCCCGCGGGGCTGGGCCGGTCCGCAGCCTGCGAGCTCCTCTCTGGACCCTCTCGGTCTCTTTGTTCTGCGAACGGCCGGCAGTGTGTTCGGGCCGGCTAATTTACTCTCTCTCCTTTGGTCTCCCACAGTTCAAGTTGGCAACTCACAGATGCTCCCTCCGATTGTCCTCAGGGCACTCAGGCCCGGACCCTACCCCAAGCAATGCCGCCTAAGAGCTCCCGGGGCGGATCTCCGTCCTTAGCTCTTTTGTTTCACTTTTTATCTTTTATATTTTGTCCTACCTCCTTTCGAAGACAATGGGTTGCTTTTCTGGGCGCCTGATGACCTCAGCTAGTGATCAGAAGTTGTTTTGCGAAGTTTGCTCTGCGTTCAGTTATTCTTTTGATGAATTTGTAGGGGAGAAAGTGGTCTCCCCGTCCTACTCCTCCGCCATCTTGGCTCCTCCTGCTTGTAGATTTTTGGATAGCAGCCATCCTGACTGGCGTGTAATGGTACCTCATTGTGGTTTTGATTTGCATTTATCTAATAATGAGTGATGTTGAGCATCTTTTCATGTGTTTGTTAGCCATCTGTATGTCTTCTTTGGAGAAATGTCTGTTTAGTTCTTTGGCCCATTTTTTGATTGGGTCATTTATTTTTCTGGAATTGAGCTTCAGGAGTTGCTTGTATATTTTTGAGATTAATCCTTTATCTGTTTCCTTGCTTTTAGATTGTGTTTGACATATTGTAGCTACTTGCTAAATATTTGTTGAATGACAGTTGAGGGACTAAGTGAAATGAATGATTGAATGTGAATGAACATAGGTTGTATGATAGGGAATGGTAAGCAATTAGGCTGAAAGGGTAGACCGTGTCCAGGTCCATAGGTCATCGTGCTCACAGTAAAGGAGAACAGCATAAAACAGTGACTAATGCAAGGACATGGCACAGCAAGGACCAAGTAATGTGGTGTATGTAGTGAGTATTGTGTTGAGAAGAGGGAAATAGGTGGAGATAATTGTTATAAAGAAAGACCTTTACAGAAGAGAGTAAAATTAAAGGTTTATAAGGAGAGAAGGAGAGAGAGACATTCCAAGGGAAATGTATGACGCCTGACAGTAACCAAAGTATAATATGAAAGGTTCCACGAAAGTGGAAAGAAGTTATCCCTCTCTTAAAAAATAAAAATGGCAAAGAAATTTTTTTTAGTTAATTGATTTATTTTAATTGGAGGATAACTGCTTTGCAGTATTGTGGTGGTTTTTGCAATACATTGGCATGAATCAGCCACAGGTCACATGTGTCCCCCCATGCTGAAACCCCAAATCCTAGGCCTCTTATGATTGACTCTGTTTTCTTTATTTTTTTCTGGTTGTACATTTTCTAAGGTACTTTAATTTTCATAGCTGTTTTCTTTATCTCATTACTACTACGTCCTGTACTATAAATGTAGTTTCATCTAATCATTTTTCATACACTAAACCTTCTAACAGACATTGAAATTGGATAGGGTCCAGTATAAATGGTTATTATGTTTTAAATGTTATGAGGTTGAGGGAGAGATATTAATTTTCTTTTGTTGTTATGGAGAGGACTTATCTTTAGAGTTTCCTTCTGTTGGGTTCCTGCTTCCAAGGAGTAGTCAAAGATCATACGTGATGTTGTTCATATTAAAGACATAGTTTTTCGTTGCTTCTCTATGCTGTTTTTCTATTTGACTTGTAAGTTTTATTGTTTTAAGTTTGAACTTCATGACAGTTTTGACATTAGGTAAGTTTAACTTGCTCCTCGCCCCAAGGATTGGTGTAAATCTCACAGTTGTACAAATATTCAGGAAATATAGTGAGGTGGGGAAAATAGGCATTGTTCATTTTAGACACTAGTGAACTAAAAAGCCTCTTGATGAAAGTGAAAGAGGAGAGTGAAAAAGTTGGCTTAAAGCTTAACATTCAGAAAACTAAGATCATGGCATCTGGTCCCATCACCTCATGAGAAATAGATGGGGAGACAGTGGAAACAGTGTCAGATTTTATTTTGGGGGGGCTCCAAAATCACTGCAGATGGTGACTGCAGCCATGAAATTAAAAGATGCTTGCTCCTTGGAAGGAAAGTTATGACCAACCTAGATAGCATATTAAAAAGCAGAGACATTACTTTGCCAACAAAGGTCCATCTGGTCAAGGCTATGGTTTTTCCAGTGGTCATGTATGGATGTGAGAGTTGGACTGTGAAGAAAGCTGAGCACCGAAAAATTGATGCTTTTGAACTGTGGTGTTGGAGAAGACTCTTGAGAGTTCCTTGGACTGCAGGGAGATCCAACCAGTCCATCCTAAGGAGATCAGTCCTGGGTGTTCATTGGAAGGACTGATGCTGAAGCTGAAACTCCAGTCCTTTGGCCACCTCATGTGAAGAGTTGACTCACTGGAAAAGACCCTGATGCTGGGAGGGATTGGGGGCAGGAGGAGAAGGGGACGACAGAGGATGAGATGGCTGGATGGCATCACCGACTCGATGGGCATGAGTTTGAGTAAATTCCGGGAGTTTGTAATGGACCGGGAGGCCTGGCGTGCTGTGATTCATGGGGTCACAAAGAGTCGGACATGACTGAGCGACTGAACTGAACTGAAAAATATTTCTTCATGGAGGGAAGTTGAATTAATTTAAGAAATGAGGTGGAAATAAAGAGGAAAGGAAAATAGATAAATTTTGATAGAAAAGAATTTCTAAAAGGTTCTGTTAGCAACATAAAGTTTAACCAGCAACAAATTGTGCTAAAAATGCTTCCTTCTTTGTAAAACAAGGTGATTAAGAGCTAGTTGGAAAAACATCAGTCTGAATGCTATTTGCAATTTGTTGTTTATTATTACCTTTATTATATTCTGAGTTTTGTTGACTCTTGAATAATGATAGGGCAACAGCTTTTATCATAGAAGTTTGTCTGACGTTTTGCTAATTTTCCTTTTCTCCTTAATAGTTTGGATGACTTTTTGTTAAATTCTCTTTATAGTGGTTTTCAACCTTGCCTGTACATAATCACTATGAAAATCTTAAAAAGACAGCTAACTGAGCCCTACCCCAAACGTATGGAATCTAATAAGATGGGCCTAAATCATTTCTTTTCTTTTTTTTTCCATTTATTAGTTGGAGGCTAATTACTTTACAATATTGTAGTGGTTTTTGCCATACATTGACATTTCTTTTTAAATAAGGCATTTTTCTTTGGATAATCCTGAGGTATGTCCAGGGTTGAAAACTACTGTGTATAATTTTGTATTTCTTCCCTTCTATACCTTGACCCCTATGGTAATTGTAAGCACATTTACCCATTAAATTAGAAGATAATGAATGTGAAAGAATTTTTTAAAAATCTCTAGGTAGGCCCTTGTATATTCCTAGGCTTGTTTTATGTAATTGAGGAAATTTATGGACTTGTGTTTTGGAGAGAATAAGAGCCACAACAGAATCCTGTAAGAGGAACTTCTTCCTGGCACATAGGACTGCAGTATATAGATTCCTTTGTTACTTTTTCCCCTTTCTACATATTTAAAAAGTCACTTTAACCATTCTCCTTTTCTGCAAGTAATAAAGCAACATCCTTAGGAGGATGTTTAAATACACTAAGTCTTAACCATGATGCTGGGAAAGATTGAAGACAAGAGGAGAAGGGGGTGACAGAGGATGAGATGGTTGGATGGCATCACTGACTCAATGGACTTGAGTTTGAGCAAACTCCGGGAGATGGTGAAGGACAGGATGGTGAAGCCTGACATGCTGTGGTCGATGGGGGTGGCGAAGAGTTGGACATGACTTAGCGATTGAACAACAAAATAAGCAAGAGTTTGAAACTGATAATACTTTTCCTTTGTTCAGGGTTGAGTGCTGTCCTCTCACAGGAACCATAATCTTTACAGTTTAAGACATCAGACTTGGGTGAGGAAGGCAAATCATACTCCTTAGGGGCCAGCTACTCTGTGGTTTTCTTAGGACACTATGTTATTAGGGAAAAGATCATCACAGAGAATATGGTATTGAATTTGAGTTGCCTGGAACTGGTTAGAAATAAAGTGTCTCTAATTACAGTATTCTCTAAGTTGTCAGCTTTTCATTATTTTTATAGGACGAATTCTAACTTTTTATCCTGAGATGAGCCTGTCTCCAAATCTGGCTTCAGTTTTTCCCCTTATTCATTTGCTGAGCACCCTTTGCTGTATGATATCACTATTGGCTGTAGGTTAAAAGTTACTCTATAACTTAGATGTCAGACTTCAAACCACCAAGTGTACATGGTTTTGTTCAGCCAGACTTTGAAATGAAATCTAATTCAAGTTTTTGGCTGAAAGTACTTTCCACATTTATCAAAGTGACACATAAACTGAAGAAATACTATATATCTAAATACTAGATGTTATTGAATCTGGAATTGCAGAGAGGTAGCAGATCTAACTGGAGAAGGAAATGACAACCCAATCCAGTATTCTGGCCTGGAGAAGCCCATGGACAGAGAAACCTAGTGGGCTACAGTCCGTGGGGGCACAAAGAGTTAGATATGACTGAAGTGACTTAGCCAGCCAGGAGACCGAAGATCAGTTCTTTTCCCAAATGTCTAATTTATTCATGTTCTTCAAAAAAGAATCTTTGCAAAGTAATTGGTTTTCTTTTCTTCTAGTCCCTATAGGGTTTCACCCTTTGTTTAAAAAAATGACATAGAGTCTATAAATAGTGCAGAGTTTTGAGGGCATGGAAAATTCTATTGATGATTTTCTTTAGTTTTGGCTTTCTTGTGAGTTACACATAGGGAGGCATATAAGGAGTATTGCAATGGCTTTATAACATATCACTTGGCTACCTTTACCCTCAGATCTGACTTGTCATAGTGAAGGGAAAGCAGTTGAAATCAGAAAGGTACATCCTTTGCTAACTTCCTTCTCTACCTAGAGTAAGTCAGTCACTATGTCACTTTCAAAGATAAAAGAAGATAATGTGGTAACTTCTGCTGCTTCTGTCTTGTGAGAGGGCATCAGGGAGAAACTAGGGCAGATGAGAAAACTGTCAGAGTTTAAGTTGGTTACTTTGATATTTTCTTTAGACTATAAATCTTAGTTTAATGGGAAACAAGAATGAGTGGCCGGTTTGTTTAAAACAGCTTTTTCAAACACCATTTTCAGTACTGAGCTGTGCAAAACATAAATAATAGAGGGATACTCAGCTTTACTTTGTAATAAGTGAGGGTCTGGCCTAATATTAAGGTAGTATAAAATTACTTTGAAACTTTTGATTTTGCAAAATATATGTGTAATTATTATGTGTTGCTTCTAGGCAGTTTGCCTTTAATGTCTTATTTTCTCCAGATTTGACCTGTTCTGTCATTTTAGTATGGAGAAGGCAATGGCACCCCACTCTAGTACTCTTGCCTGGAAAATCCCATGGATAGAAGAGCCTGGTAGGCTGCAGTCCATGGGGTTGCTAAGAGTTGGACACGACTGAGTGACTTCACTTTCACTTTTCACTTTCATGCACTGGAGAAGGAAATGGCAACCGACTCCAGTGTTCTTGCCTGGAGAATCCCAGGGGCATGGGAGCCTGGTGGGCTGCTATCTATGGCACAGAGTCAGACACGACTGAGGCAACTTAGCAGCAGCAGTAATTTCAGTAAACATTTGAAACTTATATTTTAAGGTATATTCTGCAGATGGTTTTTGGCTCAGATGGTAAAGTGTCTGCCTACAATGAGGGAGACCCAGGTTTGATCCCTGGGTTGGGAAGATCCTCTGGAGAAGGAAATGGCAACCCACTCCAATGTTCTTGCCTGGAGAATCCCATGGATGGAGGAGTGTGGTAGGCTACAGTCCATGAGGTCACAAAGAGTCAGACACAGCTGAGCAACTTCACTTTCACTTCACGGATGGTTTTTAACTGAGTTATGGCTAGTGTAGCATGAAGTGTGAGTGTGTGCTATGCATCTAGACTTCTTGGTTTCTGTGTGTTGTGAACATAAACTGACATTGACATCTTATGTTACCAGTCAGTTTATCACAATCCATGAGCTCTGAGAAGCTCATATTGGGGAATCACAGATACTCCGTATGCTTGATGTGGCTTTCTGTCCGAATCCTTTTGGGCTTCCCTGTTGGCTCAGTGGTAAAGAATCCACCTGCCAATACAGGAGACGTGAGTTTGATCCCAAGGTCGGGAAGATCCCCTGAAGAAGGAAATGGCAACCCACTCCAGTATTCTTGCCTGAGAAATCCCATGGACAGAAGGAGCCTGGCAGGCTACAGTTCATAGGGTCATAGAAGAGTCAGTCACAACTTAGTGACTAAACAACAGCAACTCAACCCTTTTATTGGCATTCTCAATAAAGCAGCATTACTTACTTTAATTTTCCTTCCCCCCTATTTTGTATAATGTGAATTTGAAAATGAGAGATAAATGGAAATAAGATAGTTGGGAAAAAGGATGAGTGCAAAAGTGAAGACAGTTTCAGAATAATCTGCCTGTTTGTTGATACCACCTGTGCTTGGTTGGTAAAGGTAGCAGGTTTTTATGTGTTTTGCTGTTGAGCTTTTATTTATAAACATTTGCTGTGCAGCCAGTACTAATCTAAGCACTTTATATATTGGACTATAAGGTAAGTATTATTTTCTCCATTTTACAGATGAGGAAACTGAAGTCATAGCTAACATTTGGCAGAGCTAAAATTCAGTTTGTATTTGGAGCCCTTGTGTTAATCATTAAGGAACAACAGCCATTTATGCAGAGAAAAAGATCTAATAGTATTACCCACTTCCCTAAAGCTTAAGAGTGGATGTGGAAGGAGAAAATATTTATTTTATGGGTTGATGGGATTGATGGGAATATAACAGAAGAGATTGCACTGAAATTTATAGGCATTTAAGAATGATTGGAGCATGCCTTTTTCAAGTGCCTTTTTTGGAGAGGATACCAAAGAATTTGTTTGCACACAAACTTATTGTATTAAATATTGATTCATTGACTTCAGCAATTTAATAACTAGAGTGTATTAGTTATCAATTGCTGTGTAGCAAACCACCCCACAACTTAAGAGCTTAAAACAACAACAGTCATTGACTTTGCTGAAACAGCAGCAGTTTGGGAAGGCTCACTAGAGACAGCAGTGGTTTGCCCCATGCATTGTCAGTGGTGCTGACTCAGGGTGGAGGACCTGCTTTGAGATGGCTCACTCGTCATAGCCAGCAGGTTGGTGCTGGCCTCACCTGGGACTGAGCCAGGGCTGGTGGCTAGGGGTCTCCTTCTTTCTTGGACCACTCCGCAAGCTGCTTGGCCTTTCTCAGAGTCTGGTGACTAGATTCCAAGAATGAACATTGCCTGTTAGAAGAGTGCTTGCTTTATGATTGTTCACTGAATGGATGAAAGAACCGCAGGTTGTTTTCCTGCTCTTGCTGGCTCGCTTGGCAAAGGGCCACTGTGAAGTGTGTTTCTTCTCAAGGTCTGGTAATCCGTGGTTCTGAGAGCTACTGTTTAGAGGAATTTTTTTTTAATCTTGACTATTGATCTATTGCTTCAAATTTCTGATTCTAGTAAATTGCCCCCACTTACTACAAGTCTGCAAAAATCATCTGTGAATCATTCAATAAACAGAGAAAAATCGCTTTTTTAAGATTTGGAGAACTCCCTTGAGAACGCCCTGTCTTTAGCCTCAGTTTCAATGAAAATTAACATAATTTCCTGTTCCTGCATCTGGAGATGGTATAATAATGAGTTCACCACCTGCTATTCTTGAGTTGTGCGTTAGTTTCTCTAAAATAAAGATCTGGATTTTTTCTCCTGGCAAGAGGCAGAATGTTACATAAAATACATTTGTTACTTAAGGAAAAAAAAAAAAAAAAAAGCCTCTGTGGGTTAGGCATTGTCTTAGAACAAAATATACATACAGGGACACACAGACTGTAAACATAAGTAAAATGATAGAAAAAAGGGATAAAATATAGTAGGGTAAACAGTTTTACAAGTGTGAGGGTGGTTATTGGAATTGTAGTTGTAAATAGTCGTCATTGTAAAGTAAACGTTTGAACCAAGGCTTAAAAGTGATAATTATCCATACAGATGTTTGGGGGAAGAGCATTCCAGGCAGAGGGAACAAAGGTGTTAGGGCGAAAAAGTGCCTTGCATGTTCAAGGAAAATCAAGGGGGTCGGTGTGGTTGGACTAAAGTGAACAAGGAGGGAGAGTAATAGGAGATGGTGCTAGAGAGGTAAGGTACAGGAAGGGAATAAACTTAGTGAGGCCTTGGTCATTTTAAAGATTTGGGCTTTTACCATGATACAAATGGAGAGCCATTTGAAGGTTTTGAGCAGTGGAGTGACATAGTAATCTGACCTAGATTTTAAAACAATCACTCCAGTTGCTATGTTGAGAATAGCCTGAACTTTGGCAGGCGGGAAGACAAGCTGTGCCACTAACTGCTGTGTCATCTTTGGGACACAAAGCACTTTCTGATTAATAAAGCATGTTCTCATCCATCATCTCCTTTGAATCTTTGACAGATTTATTTCTCTTGAGAGGAATTGGAGGCTCAGAGAAGTTAACCAGCTTTCCCAGAATGACTCGGGGAGTCTCAGAGCCACATGTTGAATCCACACCTCTTGATTCCAAATTTTGTGTTCTTTCCACTATTCCACATTAAAACCTAAGGATCCTCATGCTCTTTCCAGCCTAAAGTGATTTCAGTTTTTCATGTGCAGTGTTCAGGGAGAGCAGTAGCAGCAAATGGGTTTCTTTTGGGGATGGGAACCAGTAAGATTCTTACCTGCTGAGATAGCTCGACTTTAAAATTGACCAGCTGGTAGCATAAGGAAACAGATTTGTGAAGGGTAGAATAGATTTGAAGATGTGCCATTTTTGGTTCAGCTACTTGGTATGAAAATTGGGTATCTGAAATCATATCTTAATAATTAAGTTGGCTTCATAAATGAAACAGTTGTTAGCTTTTAGACTTTCATAGATAAAAAAACAAAGTAACAATTCTTTTTTTTTTTTTATTAGTTGGAGGCTAATTACTTCACAATATTTCAGTGGGTTTTGTCATACATTGATATGAATCAGCCATAGAGTTACACGTATTCCCCATCCCGATCCCCCTCACACCTCCCTCTCCACCCGATTCCTCTGGGTCTTCCCAGTGCACCAGGCCGGAGCACTTGTCTCATGCATCCCACCTGGGCTATTGATCTGTTTCACCATAGATAATATACATGCTGTTCTTTCGAAACATCCCACCCTCACCTTCTCCCACAGAGTTCAAAAGTCTGTTCTGTATTTCTGTGTCTCTTTTTCTGTTTTGCATATAGGGTTATCGTTACCATCTTTCTAAATTCCATATATATGTGTTAGTATGCTGTAATGTTCTTTATCTTTCTGGCTTACTTCACTCTGTATAATGGGCTCCAGTTTCAGCCATCTCATTAGAACTGATGCAAATGAATTCTTTTTAACGGCTGAGTAATATTCCATGGTGTATATGTACCACAGCTTCCTTATCCATTCATCTGCTGATGGGCATCTAGGTTGCTTCCATGTCCTGGCTATTATAAACAGTGCTGCGATGAACATTGGGGTGCACGTGTCTCTTTCAGATCTGGTTTCCTCAGTGTGTATGCCCAGAAGTGGGATTGCTGGGTCATATGGCAGTTCTATTTCCAGTTTTTTAAGAAATCTCCACACTGTTTTCCATAGCGGCTGTACTAGTTTGCATTCCCACCAACAGTGTAAGAGGGTTCCCTTTTCTCCACACCCTCTCCAGCATTTGTTGCTTGTAGATTTTTGGATAGCAGCCATCCTGACTGGCGTGTAATGGTACCTCATTGTGGTTTTGATTTGCATTTCTCTAATAATGAGTGATGTTGAGCATCTTTTCATGTGTTTGTTAGCCATCTGTATGTCTTCTTTGGAGAAATGTCTGTTTAGTTCTTTGGCCCATTTTTTGATTGGGTCATTTATTTTTCTGGAATTGAGCTTCAGGAGTTGCTTGTATATTTTTGAGATTAATCCTTTATCTGTTTCTTCATTTGCTATTATTTTCTCCCAATCTTAGGGCTGTCTTTTCACCTTACTTATAGTTTCCTTTGTAGTGCAAAAGCTTTTAAGTTTCATTAGGTCCCATTTGTTTAGTTTTGCTTTTATTTCCAATATTCTGGGAGGTGGGTCATAGAGGATCTTGCTGTGATTTATGTCAGAGAGTGTTTTGCCTATGTTCTCCTCTAGGAGTTTTATAGTTTCTGGCCTTACATTTAGATCTTTAATCCATTTTGAGTTTATTTTTGTGTATGGTGTTAGAAAGTGTTCTAGTTTCATTCTTTTACAAGTGTTTGACCAGTTTTCCCAGCACCACTTGTTAAAGAGGTTGTCTTTTTTCCATTGTATATCCTTGCCTCCTTTGTCGAAGATAAGGTGTCCATAGGTTCGTGGATTTATCTCTGGGCTTTCTATTCTGTTCCATTGACCTATATTTCTGTCTTTGTGCCAGTACCATACTGTCTTGATGACTGTGGCTTTGTAGTATAGTCTGAAGTCAGGCAGGTTGATTCCTCCAGTTCCATTCTTCTTTCTCAAGATTAAAGTAACAATTCTTATAATACTTTTCCCAGACTTTTGGGGAAGTTGAAGTTATTTGTGTTTTATTAATCTGTGCTTTTCAGGCCCATTGACCCACAGCATAGGCAGTGTTTGTTGGTGTAATGGGTATTCTGAGACTTAAAACTTGTAACTCTTGCAGGGTAGCTTGCCACGGAGACATAGAGACTTCTATTTTTTAAAAATATTTATTAGTTTATTTGAAAATACTGAATAGAATGTGATTTAAGCTAATTATGAAAAGAGTGATTAGATTGTCTTATTTATATCATGAACTATAAACAGTTAATCATTATACTAACTCTTATTGTGACTGGGTCATCTCCTTGTGTTTTGGGAAATTTTTTCCAAAATTAACAAAAAGAGACACTGAATGATGCAAAAACACTCATGCCAAGAATCTGAAAGTTGCTGGCAACAACAATTTTCTCATAATCTTTTGTATATTTGGCTATTATGACTGTCAGATTCCTTCCTTCATATTTGTGTTGTCAAAGTTATATGAAGACAGTCTTGAATTCTGGCAGTAAAATAAAGCTCCTTCATGTATTTCAAATATTAATAAAAACAAGGGAAATGTAAACTTTCAGTTATTTAGATGGTTAAAGTTAGTTTCTGTAAGTCATTTCATTGTTTCAAGCATATATAGTTGTTTTGAGCTGAATTGGACAGTCAGCGTCTCTGTAATTTAGCTTAAGAGAAATTTCATTTTAAGACTTCAAAAAAAATTTACAAGGACTTGCGGCTGAAGGACAACTACCAAAAATAAACAAGTGAAAAACTTTAAAAGCATCTTTACAGAATTTCTTGATATATTGCCTTCAAAATACATTCAGGCCAAATGGATAGATAATAAAATTGGGACTCATAGACTGTTTGGATGCTTTTTTATTGTTTTTTTCTTCTAGTCATTTTTTAAAAATTTATTTACTTTAATTGGAGGCTAATTACAATATTGTGGTGGTTTTGCCATACATTAACATGAATCAGCCCTGAGTGTACATGTGTCCACCCATCCTGAACCCCCCTCCCACCTCCCTCGCCACCCCATCCCTCTGGGTTGTCCCAGAGCACTGGCTTTGAGTGCCCTGCTCCATGCATTTGAACTTGCACTGGTCATCTATTTTAAATATGGTAATATACATGTTTCAATGCTATTCTCTCAAATCATCCCACCCTCACCTTCTCCTACATAGTCCAAGAGTCTGTTCTTTACATCTGTGTGTCTTTTGCTGTCTTGCATATAGGGTCATTGTTACCGTCTTTCTAAATTCTATATATATGCATTAATATACTGTATTGGTGTTTCTCTTTCTGACTTATTTCACTCTGTATAATAGGCTCCAGTTTCATCCACCTCATTGGAACTGACTCAAATGTGTTCTTTTTTTTTATAGCTGAGTAATATTCCACTGTATATATGTATCACAACTTCCTTATCCATTCATCTGCTGATGGACATCTAGGTTGCTTCAGCGTCCTAGCTATTGAAGACAGTGCTACAATGAACATTGGGGTGCATGTGTCTCTTTCCATTTTGGATTCATTGGTGTGTATGCCCAGCACACAGCAATTGCTAGGTCATATGGCAGTTCTGTTTCCTGTTTTTTAGGGAATCTGCACAGAATTCTCCGTAGTGGCTGTACTAGTTTGCATTCCCACCAACAGTGTAAGACGGTTCCCTTTTCTCCGCACCCTCTCCACCATTTATTGTTTGTAGACTTTTTGTTGGTAGCCATTCTGACCAGCATGAGATGGTACCTCATTGTGGTTTTGATTTGCATTTCTCTGATAATGAGTGATACTGAGCATCTTTTCATGTATTTGTTAGCCTGGATGCTTATTTTTTGATTCTTCTCTGACTTACTTCCTTGTTAAAAATGCTTTGTTGACTCTGTATAATGAAAGTGTTGTGAAGATCATTTTGTGGAGTCCATTGAATGAGATCTGAGTGAGCCCTCAGGCTAAAAAAGGGTAAAATTATTAAAGTAGTTACGGTTAAACATATATTTGTCATTACACTCTGATAATCATTTTCTCATGTGGGCAGTGGGAAAAATAGTGATCACTTATGAGCCAAACCAATCTACATTAAAACTGATTTCTAGCAAGTGTAGCTGCTGCTAAGTGATTATGACTGCTAAGTGATTACAGTCCAGTTACAGATGGAATAAACTGAACTGATAGTTAAACTCAAGGCATTTCCTTGTAACAGTTATAAATTCTGACTTGAAATGCCAGTTTTCATAGTGGTAGTAAAATCATCTAAAGAGCAATAATCAGTAGAAGAACTCTTTAAAAGCTCCCAAGTACTAATGGTTATCAACTATTAATAATTTACTTTAGGGACTTCCCTGGTGGTCCAGTAACAAAGATCCCAAGCTCCCAATGCAGGGGGCCCATGTTTGATCCTTAGTTGGGGAACTAGATCCCACATGCTGCAACTAAAGACTCCACATGCCGCAGCAAATATCAAAACACCACATGCTGTAAGTAAGACCCAGTGCAGCAAAATAAATAAAAATAAATATAAACCTTTAAAAAATAACTTAATAACTTACTCTATTAATCATCCATAAACCACATAAATTGTTCTTGATTTTGACCTTCCACAGCCATTTCATCTAACTCCCCTATCCTCTTCCCCACACTGTTCACTTCTGTTGGATTTACTGTGAGAAACATGTAACTTTTAGGGAATTGAGGTAGGAAAGATATTATGAGAAACAAGATGAGTTTAAAATAGTGGTTCTCAAACATTGGCGTGTGTCATGTGGACAGCTAGTTAAAACATAGATCGTTAGGCACTGCTTGCAGGGTTTCTGGGTGCTAGGACTGGAATGGGACCCGAGAGTTTGCCTTTCTAACCAGGTACCAGGTGATGCAAACGCTGCTGGTCTGGGTACTGCACTTGGTGAGAGTCACTGTGCTAGAGGAAGGTGCGTCCTGATCCAGAACTGACTGTGTCCATTGCTAGTTGATAGCAGGATTCAAGGAAGGGAAAATGTTAAAGCCACTCCTAGAAGCCATAGCAGCCTCTGTAACTTGGCACTTACCTATGAGAGCCTCGCAAACAGCTTTAAGATGCCTAGCCAGGAAATAGATAAAGCAGAGGAACTGTCCTAGTGTTCTGCTGTTTTTCTGGCAGTGGTAATCACCAAGTAGTCTAGATGGGTAGGGGACAAATGGAATATCAGTTTTTAAAAGAAAGAAGTTAGATTTCCCCCATTATACTGGGGAATTTAGCATTAATCACATGGAAGATGTTGATATAGAAAGGGATATGATAACTGGGAACCAAAATTAAAACAAGAATAAAACATACCAGTTTTGCTTTTATTGAATAAATTGCTAAACTTATTGATAGTGTGGCAGGCAAGGCCACCCATAAATAATCTAGCCTTGCATTGCTCTTAGTCTCGTCTCTTTCCCTTCTCTCTTTGAGATGGTCCCTTTCCCACTGTGCTTATACATGCGCATGTCCACCCATATACCCTCTCCTGCTTTACTTGTAATTTCTCAAGCAAATCATACTCTCCTGTGACTGTGTCCTTTTTCATATTAGTCTGCATGAAATGCCTTTTCTTACTCCCATCCTCCTTTTCCACCTGTTTATTTACTGCTTGTCATTTAAGATAACTTCATGATCCTCTTGGTAAAGATCAAATGCCCTAGGTATATGCTTCTGTAACATTTGGCATTAACCGCTGTTATGCTGCTAATCCCTCTATTATCATTTGTCTGTACCCCCCCTCCAACATACACACACAGACACACACACACACACACACTTATACACACTATATTCGGTTTTATCTTTGAGTCTTTAGTATCAAATATGATTCCTGGAACGTAATAGGTGTCTAGAACATGTTGAATAAATGAGTGAATCAATCAGTCATTCTGGGAAATGGTGTCAACATAAGGCAATGATGATGTTCTAATCCTGGACCCAAATCCTGGCTTCATTAATTACTCGGAGCCTGTACATTTCTGACACCAGTTCCAATGTTTGTTTTTTCACACCACCAAACAGTTCTCCTAAGGGTTCTGATCATCTGGTTCCAATGTATGGAGAGGTTTTCCCCATACCACCAAGCAATTCTCCGACACCAGCTGGGTGTCCTACAGTTCAGCTTAATTCTGATGCAGCCAGTGTGGAGACAAGGTCAGATTCCACAGGTTAAGGGCTCAGTCCTACAAGAGTTACCCTCCCCTCCTTCAGACATCAACTGCAAATCCATGTTGTCACCTGGGCTTCTGGCTAACAAGCTGTAGATCAGAGGATCCCACAATCCTCAGGTTCCTGTTTGTTTGCTGGAGTGGCTCACAGAATTCAGAGAAACATTTTGCTTACTAGAATACCAGTTTATCGTTAAAGGATATAACTCAGGAACAGCCAAGTGGAAGAGCTGCATGGGGCAAGGTATGGGGGAATGGACAGGGAGCTTCCATGCCCTCTTCAAGCTCACCACTGTCTCTGAATCTTTACCAACCGAGATGCTCCCTGAATCCCTTCGTTTTGGGTTTTTATGGAGGCTTCATGACAGAGACATGGTTGATTAAGTCATTTGGCGGTTGGTGATTGAACCTAATCTCTAGTCCTTTTCCCTTTCCTGGAGGTGGGGGTGCCAGTTGGGACTGAAAGGTCGAACTCTGTAGTCTATGACTGATTCCTCTGGGGACTAACCCCCATCCTTAGACAACCTAAGGGCCTTTCAGTGTCACGTCATTAACATAGCAAATGGCACCTTTATGGGTCTCATCACTTGGGAAATTCACAAGGATGTTAGGAGCTCTGGGCCAGGAAAATGTTGCCACCAAATATATATTTCTTTTTATAAATCACCATATCACAGCATGACCTTCGGCGAACTTTAAATTCTTTGAGCCTCAACTTTCTTTGAGCTTTCATTCCTTAGTACATAGAAGGTGCTCAGAAAATGGTAGCTGCTGTTACACTGCATTTGCATCTTAGGAGAATGTTTACCAGTCTTGTAATATCCCTATGGTAAAGACAGGGATTTTGGACTTAGGAGATACTATGGTTAATTCATAAGTGTTTTAACTTAGGTTTTTACAAACTTAGAAGGTGCTCCCTAGGAGCATGCTCCAGGGCTCAGTTTCTCTTCTCTGTCCTCAACAGCTCAGCTGAGGATGTGGATGGCATGTTGTTGCTTGCTTTGAAGGAGAATTTCTGTTGCTAAGTAGGATCGGAAAAGTTCTTGAATGGTATTTTAAAGGGAATTGACGTAAATTATTCAGCTGGATCACAAAGCTCAATTATATAAATTCTAAATTGGAAGTGGGAGAAGAAGGGAAGGGAAGGGAGTGTAATAGTCCAGTCAGTTTGTGAGAAGACTTGGAATTTTAATTAAACCAACTTCAATATAGAGTCTGATGTAACTGCCAAAAAAGCCTGTGTGATATTAGGCTGCATTGGTGGAAGAATAATATTTAGAACATGGGAAGGAATTACCCTGTTCCGTCCTGTAATGGTCATACCACCTGAGAAGTGCTGTGGCCAGTTCTGGACATCATCTCTGAGAAGCATACTGAGAGGGGAGTGACCAAATACGCTGAAGGAACCTAAGACTGTACTATAAAGAGGAACATGCGGAAGAAACTATAGCCATGAAAGAGAAAGCCTGAAGTGAGGGCTGAGGGATGTTAGGTTTCTTTGGATATTGGAAGAAGGCTTGCTTATTAGGTATGTTCTGAATAGCCACAGAGTCCAGAACTTGTACCAAGACCAATGGTACTTTGAAG
This sequence comes from Dama dama, assembly GCF_033118175.1. Lineage (NCBI taxonomy): Eukaryota > Metazoa > Chordata > Mammalia > Artiodactyla > Cervidae > Dama > Dama dama. Next base: position 9,271,230 of record NC_083700.1, on the reverse strand, counting down.
TGAATTGCAGGGAGGGACACCCAGAATTTGCTCCTCTCCCAAACCCTGTTCCTTCCTAGGAGCTTTTAGCTCAACACTTAATCCAGTAGAAATAAAATGTGAGTGGGCTTCAGACGCAATTAAATAGTTACAGTGGTAGCGTTTCTCCTAGTCACTGGTGAAATTGACGGAGTACTTCCACCAAACAGGAATGTTATTATGTGGATATTTCACAGATGCATTGGAGAGGTAGGCTGACAGGAGGTGAATTAATTCTGTAAACTGGGCTAAGTTCTTTTTTAAAAAATAGTTTTATTTACTTGTTTATTTTTGGCTGTGCTGAGTCTCTGTTGCTGGGCGGGCTTTTCCCTAGTTGCAGAGTGGAGGCTCCTCTCTAGTTGTGGAGCATGGGCTCTCAGGTGCCCGGGCTTCAGTACCTGGCTCAGTAGATGTGGTGCCTGGGCTTAGTTGCTCTGCAGCATGTGGGATGTTCACGGATCAGGGCTTAAACCTCTGTCTCCCGTGTAGCAGGCGGATTCTTTACCACTGAGCAACCAGGGAAGTCCTAGGGGGGAGGTTTTTACCTTTGATTTTGTTTAGGCTTACTTTCCTAAGTAGAATTTTTGGCATCACCCTTGAAAGGATTAAAAAGTAAACCCTTTTCAAAAATGTAAGGTTCGAAAAGAAAAAAATACATTCTAGAGTTATCGTCACACTCTTCATTTGGCTTCCCTACAAAATTGCTTTTGTTTATTGCTTATCTCGTGTTTTCTAAAGTACTCACTAGGGTAAGTTTTCATAAGTTTAGTTGGCTATTCCAAAGCCTTTTATCTCACTTGTAGCAGGGTTTATACTGTTCCTGACCTCTCAGGTGAACATTCTTTCTGAAAGATACAGTTGTAACAAAATGGAGCCTCAGGTTGTAGCAAAATTAGATTTTACACCATGACCATCTTTGGTGGTACACCTCTGAAGAGTCTGTAGTATGCCAGCGTGTCACAGCACACCATGTGAGAGACACTGGGTGATGGTGACTCTAGGAATGAAGAATTGAAGAGGATGGGGAATATGACAAGATACCAGAAAAAGATTCTAGAGTGATGTGCATGCTTTTTCCTTCCACCCAACATCCCTTTCTCCAAATTTGGAGGCAAAGTACTATACCCTAAAGAACTCCTTTTCTCTTAGAATCTCAGGGCCCTTAACTGTGACCCTCTCATCAGCCTTATTTGCTTCCTTCACGTCATCCCTCTAAATAGAATCTGGTATCCCTTCTTTTGTGCTTCCCTAGGGAAATTCCCTTTGTGTTGAATTTCAAAAAGATTTTTTTGACTAGTATATGTGTGGCACTGTAAAATTAAACACACATGATATCATATCAATGAGCCAAATTTCTAAGCCCTTGATTAGTTAATTAAAAGTGTTAAATAACTATTGCAATATTTGAGAGATTATATATATGTACACATACACACATATATATATATGTTTGCCCCAGATACATAAAGAAAGATTTAGGGAAAGTGAAGAGAAAGGAGTAAATAAACATTTTAAAAATTTCTGTTAACTTTGATAGCCTGCTTTCTGGAATGGTGAAAATCTAGTGAATTTGATTGTTGATAAAGAGAATAATTACTGTTTCATTTGAAGTATTTCTTCTTTGAAAACATCAGTCTGAAACATCAAGGAAGACTTCTTATTCTAGTTATTATCTGAGTTTAGAATTTGTTTATATGTACATTTACCTATTTTTACTTTATATGGATGTATATATTCACATGCTAAGTCACTCAGTTGTGTCCAACTCTTTGTGACCCCATGGAGTGTACCGCCCCAGGCTCCTTTGTCCATGGAATTCTCCAGGCAAGAATACTGGAGCGGGTTGCCATTTCCTTCTCCATGGATATATTCATAGTTTAAAGCATATAGAATACTGACTTTTTAAAACAGTTTATAAATAATGTACTTCTATAGTTAGAAAAATTATTTTCAGAATTTATTTTCATGTGTGTACAGGATGCCAAGCTAGGGATTTGACCATATCAGTAAGCTGTTTGACTTGCCTCTATACCTAGTATTCTTGCTGTGTGTACAGAATTGTGATTTGCTTCAGAGCGACATGTAGTATGCATGTGTATGACAAATTTTTTTTTAATTATTTGCTAACATTTTAACATTTTCAGCATGTTGGAACAAGATTCCAAGAGAATGAATCCTAGTGTGAACCCTACAAATCAAAGGAGGCATCTTCTAGGATTTTCTGCTAAAGAGGAGCAACACACATCAGATGATATCATCCAGAAAAACAGCTACAGGTTAGATTTATATCTGAATTGTTTATACACAATTTCAACTAGTAGAGCAAACAAGTTACAAGGATGTTCGTAAATTTTACAAAGATCAGTTCTAAGGGTAAATTTCCTTTTTAAAAACTGTCTAAGTTTTAGAATTCTTGTAGAACTGTGACCTTAAAATCTCAGTTTGTGTACACTAATATACACATTGAAACACAATCATTATATATTACACATGCTATATTGTTTATAGTGTATTTAATATAGTTATTTTACTGTCATGTTTATATATATAGTGTAATATTTGTTACTATATCATCTGTGATGGATATGATTTGGTGGAATGATATGGCTGAACCCATTTGCAGTTATTAGATAAAATCATTTATACTTGTTTATTGTGATTTTTATTGAATTTCTTTTTCTTGTTATAATTTAATTCTACTTCATAAATTTCCATATAGCTTGGAAATAGTAAAGACAGCTGTATGAAAATATAATTTTTACCTTATGTCAAGTAGAGGAAGGTTATAGTGGCCCTTTTTAGAAGTGTTTTTGATAAACATTTCCCTGTGTGATTTATAATTTTTATTAGAGTCAAGTGGAGCTAGATCCTTGAGTTACAAGGCAAAGGGAGGTTATAGTGTGGCAACCATGGCACAGAATAATGCTTGAAAATCATTAAAGATTTGATTACTCTTAACTCTCTAAGGTTTTACAGGCCAAAGGCCATAGGGGAGTCATTCTTCTGATTTTTACTCTGTTACACCCATACCACTTAATGAGAGTATTACCATAATCCTTCAGGCTTGTCTTCATTTAGTCTTCCTGGAAAAAATGCTAGTATTCACTTTTTTTTAAGAATCTTCAGTGTGCAAAATACTGTGCTAAATATGGCAGATGATCCAAAGAATATATGGTAGTAACTGTAATACAACATAGAATGTGATAGATGGAAAAACCCAACATTTCCTGCCTTTTTTTTTTCATGCCCAAATTAGCCATACTTCTGAAATACTGATCTTAGTGATCGTATAAGAGTCTCCCTGAGTATTACTGGAGTTTAATAGTAATAGTATTTTTAATTTACTAAATAATTTTTACAAGGTAGCCCTGTATATCCTGTAATTTTGAGTTCTGTTGTTGTCTATGTAAGATCCAGCAAAAGTTACATTTTTCATAGGTAGCCTTTGGATTTATGAGAATTGAGAGTATGCCTCTTAAGTTATATAGCTTGTTGCTAAAAATAGAATGGAATCAGACACCTGAAATTACTGTTCAGGTAAGCTTTATAAAAATATTTCTTATTTTTCACTAACTACAGTAAATAAAAGCCTTCAGTTACTTGTCCACGTTAGAGTAAGATAATATGGTGGTTCCTGGAAAGCACAGTCCTTTGATCATATTAGCTCTAACTAGAGGTCTGAATGACTCTTAGGCTATAATTTATCAGCTTTCAAAATAATGCATGAAGTGCAAGCCATCTCTCTGTCCCTGACCCAGAGCCTCCATTGCTTGTGCATAAGCTATTAATAGGTTACTGGTCTTAATAAAAAATGGAAATGATTATCAATTCTTGATTGTGTGCAAGTCTCTATCGAAATACCCAAGATTATTACTGAACCGTTTGGTAGATTTCAGTGTTAGCCCATTAATTTGATATTCTTTCTTTTATTATTTTATATACTAAATAAGAGATACCAAAAAATGTTTGTGAAACATTTGAAAGCACCAAGTATGAATTTGTTTTAAACTGATTTTTAGGTGGTTTATTTATACTCAGCCATAACATTTGTGTGTGTTTTTTTAATGCAGCTTACTTTGTGTTATCTTTAATTTTTTCAGGAGAGTTATGAGAACTGGTTCAAATAAAAAAAGGAATAGATTCTAATCTCATAATTTATAATATTACATTTGTCTATCATTTAATAATTAACTTCATATGTTTTTTCCGTCTTAGAAATGTGTGGTATATAAGATGACCATATAATCTGTCGACCAAACTGAGAGACTTTTAATAATGAAAGGTAGTACTAGTGTCAGTCCATCAGTTCAATCATTCAGTCGTGTCGGACTCTGCGACCCCGTGGACTGCAGCACACCAGGCCTCCCTGTCCATCACCAACTCCTGGAGCTTGCTCAAACTCATGTCCATCGAGTTGGTGATGCTATCCAACCGTCTCATCCTCTGTCGTCCCCTTCTCCTCCTGCCTTCAATCTTTCCCAGCATCAGGGTCTTTTCTAATGAGTCACTTCTTTGCATCAGGTGGCCAAAGTACTGGAGCTTCAGCTACTAGTACTAGTGTCCTAGTGTAATAATTATGTCAGGATGTCAGGTATAAATCAGGACTGTCTTGGATGAAGGGAAAAGGATAGTCACTCTACTTCTAAGGCATCAGCCAGAACCTGTATTTATTCAGGAATTCTCATTAGCTGTAGTTCTTCAATACTGCCCTTTATTTCAGTGTTTTATTTATTGAAATTTTTTCTATTGGTATGGAATAGTTTGCAGGCAGTCTGGAACTCTGGCCATCTCAGGAGTAATGTGGATATCATTGTCTCCAGGTTGCATGTCGGCTTAGGTTCTCCCTTTTCTTTCCTCTGCAATTCCACCTACTCCCTTTCCTGATACAATATTTTTCCTATCAGATTTTCTGTTTCCTTTTCCAAAGAATATATTTGGCTGATAGAACAAAGCCAGTCAGCACAGATGTGCAGAAATCATTACTAGAGTTTATCACATGGAAATAAAATTATAAATCAGATTTATAGTTTCAAAAGTAGTTCTAGACTTTTTTGATGGACTTGACTTCAGTGTTTGTATTTTTGTGAGTATTCAGACCTGATTTTAAAATAACACATATATAAAGATCTTTGGTCTTTGTAGGTGGGTTTTATTTTTTTTGGTTAGCTTTTGTTTTTGTTTTTGTTTTAGTGTGACCAACAGTCTCTGGTTTCTTAAAAGCATTCAGAATTTACCAAGTGCAAGGCAGCGTTTTTTTCTTCTCCCTCAGCAGTTAATTTGAGCTGATTTCCTTTTGTGTGTGCGTTCATTACCTGTGTACCACCATCTCTGTTTTATTCTGAATAACAACCCCAGTAGGCAGAAGAAAGGGCATCAAGAATGTTTCTGGTGCAGCTGCAGGGAAAAGTGGTGTATATGCCCCCTGCTGTTGCTTTTTCACCCTTGTATGTGGCATACCTAGAAGTCTTTAAGTTTTATCTAAAGTTAGTTTTCCACACTGCAAAAATTATTTTTGTCAAGCTGGCCAGTGATTTCAGCATTGTCAAATCCAGTGAAAACTTCTCTCTATCTTGATCTTTCCTCAGCATTTGTATAGATCACTCCTTCTTGAAGTCTTCTCCTTTAGTATTGCTGCATTTTTGTTTCCTCTTTTTTCACGGGCTCTGCTTCATTTCTGTAGGCTCCTCTTCTATCCAGATCCTAAAGTACAGAACTGTTAACTTTTTGTTCTCTTTATGCCATAATTTAGCACACAGTCCACTTCTGTATATCCTGATGACTCTCTTTTGTTTCCTGTCCAGACGTCTGCGTCTCCAAAGTCATACATCCAGTAGTTCCTTCATTTCTCTTAACATTTCAAACTTAACACCTGCACAGTGAAACTCTAGGTCCTTTTCCATATTCTAGTTTCACCCACTTCTGTATAGTACGCTTCTTCGTTTCTGTTGCTCAAGCCAGAAACCCTGGTTCCTCCCTTTCAACAAGTGCTGTTGATATTCTTTCCAAATATTATCTTGAATTGGTTCATTTTTTTTTTATCTACTGCCATCACCTTAGTTCATAGTAGCTGCAGCTCTCGCTCAGATTGCTATTGATCTCTCCTAACTGACAGAGAAATTACCAAGTGCAAGGCAGAGTGGTCTTCCACTCTAACGGGTCTCCCAGCTTCCCCTTTTGCCTCCATCAAAACTGATTTTGATACAATAGCAAGGGATACATATAAATTAAAAATATATCACTTCTTTACCTAACACACCTTTTTGTGGCTTCTTATTACATTTAGTAATTCCTTATCATGATTGGTCTTCGTCTTTCTAAACACCTTGTGCGTCCCCTCACTTGCTTACAACTTTTCAGCTGGTGTGTTTTCCTTAAGTTCCATAAAGCCTCCCTTTTCCCACCTGCCTCTATCTAGAACACTCTTCCCCCAGTTTTTATAGATTTGGCTTCTTGTCATCCTTTACGCCTTGTCTTAAATACCATCTCCTTCTCAGACCATTTTATCTGAAGTAGACATTGTCATTAGGTTTTCTATCTCAACCTTTTTTTTTTCATAGCTCTTACCTCAGTTTGGATTTATTCTGTGTTTGCTTTCTTGTATTTGGTCCATCTTCTCCATCAAGATCATGGAGGATTGGACTCCCTGTTCTCTGTTGGAATTCCATCACCTAGCACAGTATCTGGCACGTAGTTGGTATTCAGTAAATATCTATTGTTGATTGAAAAGCACAAATCTAGCCATGTCCAATTTTGTGGGTTTTTTTTTTTTGAATTTTAATAAATCTAGTTTTCTAAATCTAGAGTATTGTATATAAAGAAATTCAAGACAGAATTCAGATTTCTTAGTAAGAAAGGTTAAAATAGCGGACTGATGGGAATAAATAGCAATAATATCCTCAACTCAGATTAGGATCTGATTAGGATTTTCAACCCACATTTTGCTCACTACATCACACTCTGGATATGAATTCACATGATATGTGAATTCACTGTGATGAGTAGGAAAGTATATTTTTTAAAGCTAATGGAATAACTGGTTAATGTCAGCCAGGTGTTTTATTAGGGATTCCTCCATGATTCTAATATTTAACTTTTCAAGGCTTTTACTTTTCTCCTGCCAAGTATTTTATGCTTTTCCTTTCTCCTCCCACACACAAATATTTTTTAAAAAATTGTTTTTAATTTGAGGATAATTGTTTTACAATATTGTATTGGTTTCTTCCATACAACAGCGTGAATCAGCCATAAGTATATATACGTCTCTCCCACTTGAACCTCCTCCTCCAGCCTGTCCCACCCCTTCAGGCTGTCAGAGTGCCGTGTTGAGCTCCCTGTGTTATGCAGCAGCTTCCCATTAGCTATCTGTCTTACATATTGTACTGCATATGTTTCAGTGCTACTCTCTCAATGTGTCCTATCCTCTCCTTCCCCCGCTGTGTCCAAAGTCTGTTTTCTACGTCTGAGTCTCTGTTCCTACCCTGTAAATAGGTTCATCAGTACTGTTTTTTCTAAATTCCGTACATCTACGTTAATACATGATATTTATTTTTCTATTTCTGGCTTATGTCACTGTATAACAGGCTCTAGATTTATCCACTTCACTAGGACTGACCCAAACATGTTCCTTTTTCTGGCTGAGTAATATTCTATTATATATATGTGCCGCAGCTTCTTTGTCTGTTCATCTGCCAGTGGATGTCTAGGTTGCTTCCATGTCCTGGCTATTGCAGATGGTGCTGTAATGAATATTGGGATATACACAGACACTCTTTTAAGGAGACTATTCAGTTCTCTTATCACAGTGTTGAGAGTGAGCACAAACTTCAGTCCTGGTTATGTAATACTTTACTGTCAATCAGAAGTCTTTCCTGTCCATCAGTGGGTGTTTCCCCCAGTTTCGCTTCTTACTGTGTTACCTCCTGTGTTCCAGCGTCACTGAGTGTGCCTTGAGTTCATTGAAGACGTGAACTGTGTGTTATCATTATATCTCTAGTTTTAAGTACTTAATAATTGGGCAGTAAATGTGAACTACTGTGATAATCTCTGTAGAAAATTGCAAAATGATGTTTGTGCTATATGGTATATATTTCCCTCCATTTTAGATCACATTCACTTCTTGCTTGCAGTATGTTCTATTTAAAATATTTGCAAAAATGTTTTTATTGAAGTATAGAAGTATAGTTGAGTTACAGTATTGTGTTAATTACTGCTGTGTGTACACACACAGATTCCTTTTTAACATTCTTTTCCATTATGATTTATCATAAGATATGGAATATACTTCTCTGCTGTATAGTAGGACTGTACTTGTTTATATTTTTATTTCCATGAAAACAATACTAGCAATGACTTTCTTATAGCAAACTTCTTCTTAGGAATATAAGACACAAGGCAACACATTTTGTACATTTATGTTTCAGATATGACCATTCTGTTTCAAATGACAAAGCCCTGATGGTGCTAACTGAAGAACCATTACTCTATATCCCTCCACCTCCCTGTCAGCCCCTGATAAACACAACGGAATCTCTCAGGTGAGTGTTGTCAACTGTTGCAGATATAGCTGCGTGGGTTCCTGTGCTTAGCTGTGGAACCTAGAAAAATATTAATTCAGATTAACCAAGTAGCTGAGAAAACTCTGAATTATTTCTTGCATAACCATAGGCAGGCATATCAATTGTTCACTTTCCCCACCAACCTGATAAAGGGGGTATTGGGTCTATTTTATGTGATTATATTGGAGTTATATGCTTAAATATGTCTTATTTGAAAACTAAAGAATGACATTAATATAAAAATTCCGGCTAAGTGTTAGATTTGCAGGTGGTAACATTTCTATTGGAAGGTACCTTTTCCTTCAAATTAGGAAGGTAATAATTTGAAGATATGTGATTCTGGAATCACTTTCACATTAGTGTATTTTTCTTTATTTACTCATCATTGAATTGTTTTTTCCTGTGAATTTTGGATCCTATATTCACACCTTAAAAACTGCTTCAGTTTTTTTTCTGTGTGTGTGGTATGTAGTAATCAGCTGTAGAAAAGTAAGTATAGTCTGACATCTCCACAACTGCTTTAAAAAGTAAGCAAAATAAAGGGAAATTATATTTGAATTGGACTTAAAAAAATTTTTTTTTCCGTTTTGGAAAATTTGGATTATAGTACCTTGACAATTCTCTTTCTGAGCAGTTGATTAATTCTTTTTCTTCTCCCAAAAGAGCATGAGTTTCAAAGGCCTCGATGCAACCATTTGTGGTTAGGAGTCCTATGACTTGTTCTATGCTCTCCAGCATCTCCAGTATTTGTGTGTACATAGTCCAAGAGCAGAAACAGAAATACTTTTTTTTGTGGAAAAACCTTTGCATTCAGTATTTATGTTTGGCAGGTATTTAGCTATGATTTTCTCTGAACTTTGAACTCATGATTGAGGAAACTACCATATAAAAATGCAAGTCATTAAAAACAACTAACATTAAATGTCTTCGCTTTAAGTCAAAAGAATATTGAATCATTAGGCATTTGGAATGCTCTTCGAAACCTCAGAACATGGTTAAATTCCTTTCCAATCAAAAGTGAAACATTTGTTTCTATGAAATATGTTTAATTAATTAAGCTATTTTATAGGTTAAATCATGAACTTCGAGGATGGGTTCATAGACACGAAGTGGAAAGGACCAAGTCAAGAAGAATGACAAATAATCAACAGAAAACTCGTATTCTTCAGGTTTGTTTCTGCTTGTCTTTAACAACAGTGGCATATTTGTGGGCTTCCTTGGTGGCTGAGATAGTAAAGAATCTGCCTGCAATACAGGGGACCCAGGTTCAATCTTTGGGTTGGGAAGATCCCCTGGAGAAGGAAATGGCAACCCACTCTAGTATCTTGCTGGGAGAATTCCGTGAATAGAGGAGCCTGGCAGGCTACAGTCCATGGGGTCACTAAGAGTCAGACATGACTGAGCTACTAACACTTTCAGGATTAAGACTTTTGCTTTCACCTGGCATACTTGTTAGAAGGCTTCCTGCAGGTAGGTTGCTGTCTTCTCTGGATGATTTGGGAAGCTTAAACTATAGCCACTTCCTGCTACCTCCTGCTGCTACTGATGCAGCTGTCATGGCCACTGAAGCCCTCCTCCCAGGTTTCACAACACTCATTTAGCCTTTATAGCACTAGAGCTTCCTGTTTAGGCATGGTGCCCTTTCCTGCTTCTGTCTCTCAAATTTGCTTTCAAGTCCAGGGTTCCTACGCATGGGTCTGCGTCACATGTTTTTGGCACAAAAACTTAATAAATGATACTGTTTATCTTCTCTGTTCTTAGAACTTTTCAAATGTAGGACAGCTTGGGATTGAAGGCACATCTCCATGGAGAGCATTTTTGTATTTAGACTTGTAGCACTATAGGTTATTGACAGCTCTTATTTAGAACCTGTTTAGTTGGGCTTCTATCTTAATTTTTTTTTTTTTTACCACAAAGCACATTTATAGTCTTTCTGTCATTCCAGTATCCAATACTACTTCTGAATTACTTAGATTTACACATTGCAAGCTCCTAACAAATGTTACCTATGGTAGTAATAATGAGCCAGGTGCTTATTCTGGACTTTGGGAATATAGTAGAGAGTACCATAGAGTCCCTGCCTTCATGGAACTTACATTCTAATGGGAAAGAGAAACTATAAACAAGTCAAGTGAAATAAGTCAGACCCAGAAAAGATAGATACTGTATGATCTCATTTACATATGGAATCTTAAAAGAAACACCAAACTCATGGTGGTTGCCAGAGGTGGTGGGTGGAGGGTACAAACGTCTAGTTATGAAATAAAGAAGTCATAGGGATGTAGTTCACTGCATGGTAACCTTAGTTAATAATTCCATAGTGTATATTTGAAAATTGGAAGAGAACGGATCTTTTATTTTTTTGGCTGTGCTGGATCTTCGTTGCTGCACATAGGCTTTCTCTAGTTGTGGAGAGGGGGAGCTATTCTCTAGTCTTGGCGTGCAGACTTCTCACTGCAGTGGCTTCTCTCGTTGCAGCGCACAGGCTCTAGGTGTACTGGCTTCAGTAGCTGCAGCACGCGAGCTCAGTAGTTGTGATACAAGGGCTTGGTTGTTCTGCAGCATGTGGAGTGTTCCTGGACCAGGGGCAAAACCCGTGTTTCCTGCGTTGGCAGGTGGCTTCTGTTTTTTTGTTTGTTTTAACTTTTTATTTTGTAGTGGGGTATAGTAGATTAACAGTGTTGTGATAGTTTCAGGTAAACAGCAAAGGGACTCAGTCATTCATGTATCCATTCTTCCCCCACCTCCCCTCCCATCCAGGCTGCCATATCACATTGAGCAGATTTCCATGTGCTGTACAGTAGATGGCAGGCAGATTCTTATCCGCTGTACCACCAGGGAAATCTGAAAATGGATCTTTAAAGTTCTCATCATGAGGGAAAAGATTAACTAAAAAAAATAAGTAAATAAACATTTAAATACACTCAAAATTAAAGGGCTTTCTTGGTGGCTCAGGAAGGAATCTGCCTGCAATGTAGGAAACCTGGGTTTGATCCCTGGGTCGGGAAGACTCCCTGGAGAAGTGAATGGCCAGCCACCGTAGTATTCTTGCCTGGAAAATTCCATGGACAGGGGGACCTGGTGGGCTACAATCCATGGTGTTGCAGACTCAGACCCAACTGAGCGATTTAGACGCTCTGACTCAAAAGTTCTTTAAAGAGAAAAACAGGGCTAGAGTTTGAATTGAGAGTTGAGTAGCAATTTTAGATTGGGTGGTAAGAGAAGCCTTCTCTAAAGAGATTGAACTTGAGTAAGGTATTGTCAAGGTAATTATTACCAGCTGTCACAAGCCTGGCGTGCTGCAGTTCATGGGGGTCACAAAGAGTTGGGCATGACTTAGCAACCAAACAACAGCAGCTAGCCTCAAAATCTCAGTAGCTGATTGGAATAAAAATTTGTTTCTCACCCACTCAGAGTTTGAGATAGCTCTCTAGAATGGCTTTCCTCCAAGCAGTGACTAAGAAATCCAGGTTCTTCCACATTGTGGCCTCAGCAACTTGAAATCCTTTGCCTCTAGCTTTGGATGTTGGGGAAGAAAGTTTGGAAAATTATGCAAAATATTTTAAGGATAAGACATGACCTTTGCCACTGTTCAGTTGACTAAAAGTCTATCACTTTCCCTAGTCTCCCTTGCAGTAGGTTTGGCAAATGTGGTTTTCCTACATGCCTGGGAAGAAGAGGGTTTTGGTGAGAACACTGCTTTTGCCATAGGCAGAAAATGGAGGAGCAAATAACATAAAGATTTAGGAGAAAACCTGGAAAAATAGCTTCCAAAGCAAGAGAATAGAAAGTATTAGTGACCCTCAGGAGGAAACAGTTTACATATTTGAGGGACATCAAGAAGTGGAATAAAGCTGGATTAAAAGCTTCCTTGGTGGTGCAGACGGTGAAGAGTCTGCCTGCAGTGCAGAAGACCCAGGTTTTATCCCTGGGTCAGAAAGATCCCCTAGAGAAGGAAATGGAGACCCACTCCAGTATTCTTGCCTGGAAAATCCCATGGACAGAGGAGCGTGGCAAACTACAGTCCATGGGGTCGCAAAGAGTTGGACACGACTGAGCGACTTCACTTCACTATTCATAGTGATTAAGGGGAGAGTAGCCATAAATGCATAAGGGCTTCCCTGGTAGCTCAGACGGTAAAGCGTCTGCCTATAATGCAGGAGACCCGGGTTCAATCCCTGGGTCGGGAAGATCCCCTGGAGAAGGAAATGGCAACCCACTCCAGTATTCATGCCTGGAAAATCCCATGGACCGAGGAGCCTGGGGGGCTACAGTCCATGGGGTCACAAGGAGTCGGGCATGACTGAGCGACTTCACTTCCAGGTCCTTTCACTTTCAGCCATAAGACAGAAGAGGCTAAATAATATCAAAGCTCATAGACAGTGGTGAGAACTTTGGTTTTCATCCTAGGTGTTAGAGGATAGCCCTGAGAGGATTGAGCAAGGCTGTGACTTGATCTGCTACATAGAGTAGACCATAGCAGGGAACCCATGAGTGAATGCAGAGACCAGTTAAGCCATTTTGGTAGTCTAGGTGAGAGATCATTGCAGCCTATACTTGTGTGGTAGAGAGGAAGGTGGAGGAAAGTACTTGAATGCCAAATACATTCTGAAAGTATAACTGATAGAATTTGCTATTATAACATAGAAAGGAATTGATGGTAATTCCTGTGCTGTAGTTGCTGGGTGAATGGTGATGCCGTTCGCCGAGACTGAGACTGCAAAGAGGAGTTGGAGGCAATAAACAGGAGTTTCAGATGTACTACGTGTGAGATGGCTGTCAGACATTCGAGTGGGAAGATCAAGTGGGCGGTCAGATACCCAGTTCTGGAGTTGGGAGGAGAGGCTGAGACTGAAAGTTTAATTTAGGATGATGTCACCTAGAGAGAAAGTGAAAAGAAAAGAGGTAAGGAACTGAACCTTGGAACAACTTCAGCGTTAGAGGCTAAAAGGCAAGCAAATGTCAGCACTTGAGAAGGAAGAGGAGTGACTGACCAGTAGAATAGGAAAAAATGTAGGATAGTTGTGTCCAAAAACCCAAGCAAAGAAAGATTTTAGAGAAGAGTATGTGATTTACTGTTATTGAGAAATTACCATTGGATTTGATTATTAGAACTTGTTAGTGACTTTGATGTGTTTCCCAGGTGGCTCAGTGATAAAGAATCCACCTGCCAAGCAGGACATGCGTGGGTTTGATCTGTGGGTTGGAAAGATCCCCTGGACTAGGAAATGGCAACCCACGCCAGTATTCTTGCCTGGGAAATCCCATGGACAGAGGAGCCAGGCAGGCTACAGTCCATGGCTTAGCAGAAGAATTGTACATGATTTAGTGACTTAGCATCAACAACAAGTGACTGATGAAAGTTGTCTCACTGAAGAGTGGTAATGACAAAAGACTGCTTGATGTGGGTTCAGGAGGTAAAAATAGAGTGAGAAGATTACTTTAGGATGATCCCCATTAATGGAAACAGAGAAACGGAGTGGCTGTAAGAATCGAGACGTTTCATTTTGGGATGGGATGTGTTTCACCGGTTTACCTGGTTATATGCTAATAGAACGCCTTAACTATTTGATTACTTGGAAACTAATTGGAAGCAGTATGTATGTTCTAAAGTACATTAAAAGGATATTGAGAAACTTGGGCTTTTAACCATTAAGGGACTGTTTTCATCTATAAAATAATGAGGGTTAGTCTAAATGAGCTTAAGCTCTGACATTGAGAGTCTCTGATTATCCGGTGTGTCTTTCTCTGGGCCACTAGCCTTTTGTTCACCTATCATAGCAACTTTATTTGTTGGTAGTTACTTCTGGAGGCTACAGGCAATCATTACTAATGTCATAGTTACCTCAAAGTCCCAAAGCTGCTTACTCGCATTGGAATACGATATCTAGTACTGCCAAAACTCACATCTGCCAAAGCCTACACGTTAGTTGCCTCCACAGTCAGAGAAAAAATGAACTCTGTCTCCCTTCTGCTTTCCAAATCTGGTGCAAGTGAATATTATTGGTAGAACCTAAATTATAACTAGACCCTGGTAGCAAAAAAGTTTGGGTAATATAGGTGTCAGACTTTCATCCTTTGTTATACAGGGAAGAGCAACAAGGGAGCAGGAAGAGATTATTGCCAATGGAGAATTCCACACAGCTGGCAAAATGGGCTTTATAAAAAATAGATTAAATCATTGGCCTAAATAAGGTTTTTGCCTTATCTTTTGACATATTTTTTCATGTTACTCTTTCCTGTTCATTAGATAAATAAGCAGAGAGTTAACTTTGTAAGGTGCTTGGTGTTCTTTAATCTTACAGAAATTTTAGTGGAAGATAAAGAATTTTGCTTTAATTTCATGGCTTTTGAACATTTGGAGATTTGTAGTTTAAAATCTTATCTCTTTCTCTGTTATCTTGGGTACATATATTTTTAGTAGGGAGCTTAGGTAATGGTAAAAAATGGGAGTCTTAGCTATTACAGAAAAAAGGAATGACAAGGATAAATCTATGTTTTTGTTGTTTTTTTTTTTTCCATTTACTTTCATTAGTTGGAAGTTCTTGGTCAGCTAGGGGAAGAAGAGTCATTCTGCTTCTGCTGTTGTTGATACCAAAGCATATAAAGAGTTCATCTGGTTTTGTTTCTTAGTATACAAAGCCTGTATCTACTTTGCTTAGTCTTCTTTGCTCATTTCGACCTTCTTGTGCAAAGGACCTAGTAGTCCAATAAGGTATTCTATAAATTTGACAAATGAACATTATTGTTTAAATTTCTGTCATCTCTAAGCCTTATATTCTTGATTTAATTTGTCCCATTTCATGATTCTACCCTCTTCCTGGACTGTGAGTTATTAGAAAAGATAAAGGGGCAAATTAGTAAAAATATCTTTCCAAATGAAGGTAAAATAAAGACATTTTCAGACAGATAAAAACTGAGATAATTTGTCTCCAGAAGATCTGCACTATAAGAAATACTAACATGAGTTTTTCAGACTAAGGGAAATGGTACCAGACAGAACACCAGATTATCAACAGTGAAAAAGCACCACAATGGATAAAATATCTGGATAAAAATAAATGGCCGTTTTTTTTTATTGTTTGTTTGTTTTTAGTATCTTTATTTTATTTGTGTATATCAAAGTCTTTAAAAGAGTATTATCTTTTAAAAAAAAAACTTTTTATTTTGTATTGGGGTATAACTGATTTGTTAACAATGTGATAGTTTCAGTTGAGCAATGAAGGGACTCAGCCATACATATGCATGTATCCATTCTCCCCCAAACTCCCCTAGGAGTGGCATCCAGGCTGCCACATAACAATGAGCAGAGTTCCATGTGCTATATACACAGTAGGTCCTTGTTGGTTATCTGTTTTAAGTATAGCAATGTGTACATGTCCATCCCAAGCTCCCTAACTATCCCTTTACCCATTTTCTAAGCCTGAGTGTCTTTTTGTTTTGTAAGTTCATTTTCATCATGTCTTTTTAGAAAAAAAGATTTCACATTTAAGGGATGTCATATGATTTTTCTCTTTCTCTGTCTGACTTAACTTCACTCACTATGACAATCTCTCGGTCCATCCATGTTGCTGCAAAATGGCATGATTTCATTCTTTTTAACGGCTAAGTAATATTCCAGTGCATATGTGTACCCCATCTGCTTTATTCATTCCTCTGTTGATGGACATTTAGGTTGCTTCCATGTCTTGGCTATTGTAAACAGTACTGCAATGAATGTTGGGGTGCATGGGTCATTTGAGATCATGTTTTTCTCCAAATATATGCCCAGGAGTGGGATTGCAGGGTCATATGGTAGCTCTGTTTTTAGCTTTTTAAGGAACCTCCATACTGTTCTTCACACTGGCTGTAACAATTTAAATTCCCACCAACAGTGTGGGAGGGTTCCCTTCTCTCTACACCTTCTCTAGCATTTATTGTTTGTGGATATTTTGATGATTAACTGTGTTGAATGTCTTTTCAGGTGTCTCTTGACCATCTGTATGCCTTCATTGGAGAAATGTCAGTTTAGGTCTTCTGCCTATTTTTTTTTTACTGGATTGTCTGTTTTGATGCTGTTAAGCATCATGAGCTGTTTGTAAATTTTGGAGACTAATCCCTTGTCAGTCACATCATTTGTAAATATTTCTCCCAATCTATGGGTTGTCTTTTTGTCTTCTTTATTGTTTCCTTTTCTGTGTAAAAGTTTTTGAGTTTAAGTAGGTGTCATTTGTTTGTTTTATTTCCATTATTCTGGGAGACAGATCGAAAAATATACTGCTGTGATTTATGTTAGAGTCTTCTGCCTATGTTTTCCTCTAGTAGTGTTATAGTGTCCAGTCTCACATTTAGGTCTTTAATCCACTTTGAGCTTATTTTCATGTATGGTATTAAAGAATGATCTTATTTCATTTTTTTACATGTAGTGGTCCTATTTTCCTGGCACCATTTTTTAATACTGTGTATTCTTGCCTCCTTTGTCATAAATTGACTATAGGTGCATGGGTTCATTTCTGGTTTTTCTGTCCTGTTCCATTGATCAATATTTCTATTTTTGTGTCAGTATCATACTCTTTTGATGACTATAGCTTTATAGTATAGCCTGAAGTCAGGGACCCTGATTCTTCCAGCTCCATTTTTTTTTTTCAACATTGCTTTAGCTATTTGGGATCTTAAAAAGACTGTTTTAAAAGCAAAACTTATAGCAGCTTGTTGTGGGGTTTATAGTTTGTTTAGATGTAAAATATAGGATAATAAGAACAAAAAGGGAGGCAGATAAGTGGAATTATACTCTTATAAAGTTTTTATATTGTTCAAGTAATATTTGAAGGTAGACTGGTAGCTTAAAGATCAAAGTATAATCTCTAGAGCAGCCACTAAAAATGAACACAAGGAATAGCTAAAAAGGTGATATTGGAAGTAAAAATGGAATGCTAAAAAAGTGTATATTTCAGCCAAAAGAATAAACAAATAAAAAATAATTAGGATAAATAGGCAATATATACCAGGGTAGTAGAAACAAACTCAGTTATATTAGTAATTAAAGTTAATGGCCTAAGCATATCAATTAAAAGGGAGAAATTATCAAACTAGATTTTTTAAAAGGGAAGACTCAACTATATGCTGTTTGCAAGAAATGACATTTTAAACATAAAGTCACAGACAGATGCAAAATAAAGGGTGAAGTGTGTTCTGTGTGCAAACACTAAGCATTAGAATGCTGATGTGGCTATGTTAGTCAAACAAAGTAGACAGAGAATATCACAGAAGACAAAGAAATTTTATATTGAGAGAAGGAGCATTAAATCAAGAAGTTCTAACAATTCTAAATGTATAGGCTCCAAACAATAAAGTTTCAAAAACATAATGCAGAAAAATGACAGAACTAAAGGGAAAAACAAATCTACAACATAATTGGAGAGTTTAACATCTCTCTCACTTCTATGTAAATGTCTCACTTTTTTTTTCTGATTGTAACCTTGTGCTAAGTCCACAGAGCTAAAAATGTGGAAGTTCATGGCCAAATTTTCACAAGTCCCTTTGTTTATTGGTATAAATCTTGCATGGGTAAATGGCATGTTCAGTTTCTGTTTGCGTGCTGCCTCTATAAGTAACTCAGGTTTCTTTAAAGCCTACCCACTCATTTCTGAGCCTATGAAAAGAAGTCTGGCTTTTTTCTAACTTCTGTGCTTATTTCATATGTGCCAAAGTAGCAAAATCATTTAAAATTCATCAGCTATTTAATCTGTTTATTTTAAAATTTGTATTATCCACTAGCTGTAGTTTAATTTTGTCTTTATGTACTACTTGATAAGCATTATCAGTAAGTATAATATTTTATTGTTTAAGTATCTTTTTCTTTTCATTTTATGTGTGCTCTTTTTACTTTTGTTTAATGCATTTTTGAGCACTTACTATATTTAAGACCTATATTAGTTTTTCATAAAATAAGACCCTTGACTTGTTACAGAGCCAGGAATTGGAAGCCCTCTATTCATCCCTGCATATTGGTTCCATCTACCACCAAACAAAATTGTTCCCTCTTCTTGTCCCTTAACCCTTTGTATATTCTTGTGTTTTAGCATTATACTGTATTGTCTTCCCAGTTACACTGCAAACTTCTTGATGGCAGAAGTCAAATTCTGTAGCACCTGTACATGTAGTAGGCACATTCTGTCAAAGTTTGATTGTTGAAGGAAGAATGGATGGATACAGTAACAAACAAATGCTAGTAATCTTGTGATTAAACAGTTAGTTCTGAGAAGGCAATGGCAACTCACTCCAGTACTCTTGCCTGGAAAATCCCATGGACGGAGGAGCCTGGTAGGCTGCGGTCCATGGGGTCGCTAAGAGTCGGACACGACTGAGCAACTTCACTTTCACTTTTCACTTTCATGCATTGGAGAAGGAAATGGCAACCCACTCCAGTGTTCTTGCCGGGAGAATCCCAGGGATGGGGAAGCCTGGTGGGCTGCTGTCTATGGGGTCGCACGGAGCCGGACACGACTGAAGTGACTTAGCAAACAGTTAGTTAAGTCACTGACAAGGTAATAGTAAAGTCAGTTCCTAATGTACTCTTGAACTCTGATAGTCTTATAAAACTTGTTTGAAGATCAGTTTACCAAGCTGCCGGGGTATGTAAGAAGACACAGTGCAGGGCAGATGCTAAGTGGGAGACAGGTTTCTCCTGTAGTCTGTGAAGACCACTAGTGGTTCCAGAAGGCGAAGAGTCATTGGTGAGGTCTCTTTAGTGATGGACTGGTCTATAGAACTGTATTTAGGCATGCAGATCTTTGTGTTTACTCAAAGTAAACATTAGGATCTAGTTTTGTTATGGACCTTTCATACTTTGGGCTTCCCTTGTGGCTCAGCTGGCAAAGAATCTGCCTGCAATGTGGGAGATGTGTCCCTGGGTTGGGAAGATCCCCTGGAGAAGGGAAAGGCTACACACTCCAGTATTCTGGCCTAGAAAATTCCATGGACTGTATAGTCCATGGGGTCAGTAAAGAGCCTGATATGACTGAGTGACTTTCACTTTCTTTTCATACTTTAGGGAATTTTCATTGGGAAAATAATTATTTGAGACGAACACAAGTTGTTAATGATTTCCCTGGTGGCTCTGACAGTAAGAATCTCCCCACAGTGCAGTCAATCTGGGTTTGATCCCTGGGTTGGGAAGATCCCCTGGAGAAGGGAATGGCTACACACTCCAGTATTCTTGCCTGGAGAATTCCATGGACAGGGGAGCCTGCTGGGCTGTAGCCCATGAAATCGCAAAGAATCTGACATGCCTGAGCGACTAATGCTTAAGTTGTTATACATTCAGTAATACTTGTATGAGTGGGTCATAAAACCTGTGATACTTGGACTAGGATTTGTGACTATATCTTGAAAAATATGGGAAGACCCTTAAATGTCTTACTGTCCATAAGACACATCTTTCAGCTCAGAATATGATCAAATGAGTTCTAATTTCTTTATTGGTATTTAGTTATGTAAACTTAATATGTCAGAATATTCATGAAAAAATATTGAAGAATACTTTAATGAAGTTTAGTAAATGTAAATATAGAATGAGTCAATATAGGAAACTATTCATATCATTTCATTGTGTAACATTAAAACATTTTCTTTTCTTTCAGGGTGCTCTGGAACAGGGCTCAAATTCTCAGCTCATGGCTGTCCAATACACAGAAACCACTAGTATCAGGTAAGAAAGTGTGGAGGCTCTTGGTTAAGGAATTCTAAATGCGTAGTATTTCAGTAAAGTTGAAATGGACACTTTGCTTCCATCTTAAACTTGTTCTCATCATTATCTTATAGAAATAGATTGTTCAGATACATGTAGTAACTAATAGATCTCTGTAACCAGAATATTTCATTCAATTACTATGTGTATGTTAGAAATATATTCATTTTTTGACACATTATTATGATGGTGTATTATTTCTTCATTAGTTAAAAATGTTTTTAATTTCTCAGTTCAGTCACTAAGTCGTGTCTAACTCTTTGACCCCATGGACTGCAGCACTCCAGGCCTCCCTGTCCATCACCAACTCCTGGAGTTTACTCAGACTCATTTCCATTGAGTCGGTGATGCCATCCAACAATCTCATCCTCTGTTGTCCCCTTCTCCTCCTGTCTTGAATCTTTCCCAGCATCAATCAACTGACTCTTTTCAAATGAGTCAGTTCTTCACATCAGGTGGCCAAAGTATTGGAGTTTCAGCTTCAGCATCAGTCCTTCCAATGAATATTCAGGACTGATTTCCTTTAGGATGGAATGGTTGGATTTCCTTGCAGTCCAAGGGACTCTTAAGAGTCTTCTCCAACACCACAGTTCAAAAGCATCAATTCTTCGGTGTTCAGCTTTCTTTATAGTCCAACTCTCACATCCATACATGACTACTGGAAAAAACATAGCTTTGACTAGATGGACTTTTTTGGCAAAGTAATGTCTCTGCTTTTTAATAATCTGTCTAGGTTGGTCATAACTTTTCTTCCAAGGAGCAAGCGTCTTTTAATTTCATGGCTGCAGTCACCATTTGCTGTGATTTTGAAGCCCCAAAAATAAAGTCTCGTACTGTTTCCACTGTTTCCCCATCTATTTGCCATGAACTGATGGGACCAGATGACATGATCTTGGTTTTCTGAATGTTGAGCTTTAAGCCAACATTTTCACTCTCCTCTTTTACTTTCAGCAAGAGGCTCTTCAGTTCTTCTTTGCTTTCTGCCGTAAAGGTGGTGTCATCTGCATGTCTGAGGTTATTGATATTTCTCCTGGCAATCTTGATTCGCTTGTGCTTTCTCCAGCCCAGCGTTTCTCATGCTGTCCTCTGCATATAAGTTAAATAAGCAGGGTGACAATATACAGCCTTGACGTACTCCTTTCCCTATTTGGAACCAGTCTGTTGTTCCATGTCCAGTTCTAACTATTGCTTCCTGACCTGCATACAGATTTCTCAAGAGGCAGATCAGGTGATCTGGTATTCCCATCTCTTGAAGAATTTTCCACAGTTTGTTGTGGTCCACACAGTGAAAGCCTTTGGAATAGTCAATAAAGCAGAAATTGATGTTTTTCTGGAACTCTCTTGCTTTTTCAATGATCCAGCGGATGTTGGCAGTTTGATCTCTGGTTCCTCTACCTTTTCCAAATCCAGCCTGAACCTCTGAAATTTCACAGTTTACATACCGTTGAAGCCTGGCTTGGAAAATTTTGAGCATTACTTTACTAGGGTGTGAGATGAGTGCAATTGTGCAGTAGGTTGAGCATTCTTTGGGATTGCCTTTCTTTGGGATTAGAATGAAAACTGACCTTTTCCAGTCCTGTGGCCACTGCTGAGTTTTCCAAATTTGCTGGCATATTGAGTGCAGCACTTTCAAAGCATCATGTTTTAGGATTTGAAATAGCTCAACTGGAATTCCATCACCTCCACTAGCTTTGTTCGTAGTGATGCTTCCTAAGGCCCACTTGACTTCACATTCCAGGATGTCTGGCTCTAGTCTGGTGATCACACCATCGTGATTACCTGCATCGTGAAGATCTTTTTTGTATAGTTCTTCTGTGTATTCTTGCCACCTCTTCTTAATATCTTCTACTTCTGTTAGGTCCATACCATTTCAGTCCTTTATTGTGTCCATCTTTGCATGACATGTCCCCTTGGTATCTCTAATTTTCTTGAAGAGATCTCTAGACTTTCCCATTCTTTTGTTTTCCTCTGTTTCTTTGCACTGGTCACTGAGGAAGGCTTTCTTATCTCTCCTTGTTATTCTTTGGAGCTCTGCATTCAAATGGATATATCTTTCCTTTTCTCCTTTGCTTTTTGCTTCTCTTCTTTTCACAGCTATCTGTAAGGCCTCCTCAGACAACCATTTTGCCTTTTTGCATTTCTTTTAATCTCAAACTTGCTATTTAAAACTGAAAACTGCTTGAACCTAAACTGCTATTTAAAAAACAGTTTTTAAAAAATGTTTTAAAGTGAATTACAGTTGATCTTCTTTATTCATGCATTCTGTATTTATGTATTTCTCTTACTGGAGAAAATTTATTTTTACCCCCAGTCAGTACTCAAGGTACTTTCATGGTCATTTGCTTTCCCAGGTGAATTTCAGCAAACTAGTACTTTGGCTTCCTGTTTCAGCTGTCATACTATAAACACTTGTCCTTTCCGAGATATATTTAGTGCCATATTTTTTACATTCTATGATTTTTGCTTGTAAATTCATCATTTAAAATTGCCCCCAAGCATAGTTGTGAAGTGTGCTGCCTAGTGTTTGTAAGAGCTTGAGAAAGCTGTATTGTGCCATGTAGAGAAAATATGTGTTAGATAAACTTCATTTGTACACAGGTTATAACGCTGTTGACTGTGAGTGCTTTGTTAATGAGTGAACAGTATTTGTTAAAGAAAATGTCTTTAAATGGAAACATACAAAGCAAGGTTATATGTTGATCAGTTAACAGTAATGCTGTAGCTAAGGGCTCACGGGAACCTGACCTGTATTTCCCTTAGGAGAGTGGTTCAGTGTTTTCTCATTCAGAGTTCACGCTGACTTTACAGAACATAACTACCGTAAATAATAGGAGTTGTCTAGGCAAAATATTATAGTTAGAAATGGCCTATTGAGTACATGAAGTTATTTCAGAGGAAGTTTTTATGGCTCATTTTTAATTTCCTTTTAGGTCAATCTTTCCCTCCTGTTAATAAAAGTTTGAAGACATAGAAGAACCTATAAGAATTAAATATATATGATTTTTGTTTTTGAAGAAAAATAAACATTTTTTTACTCTCTTTAACTTTTGGATGTTAGCTTACTGTGGTAAACAATAAAAGACTCTGAAAAATATTAGTAAGATCTATATCAATACCATTTGAGTACATCTTTTGGGATATGATGTGGTTTGAGGTGTTACATTTTTAGATATAATTTTACCAAGGCACTGACATGATACTTTTAATATCTATGGCTAATAATTGTTGAGTGACTCCTATGGAACAGGACCCATAGGAGTAACATGCTTGGTACTAACATCTCTGACCCCAGTGACAGTCCTGAAAGGTTTATGTGGTTACCCTCTTTTTACTGATGAGGAAAATGAAGTTGCTCAGGGGGAATTGCTCAGGGATGGATTTCCCCCAGAATGCCCAGTTGAGGGGTGGAACAGGAATTCAGAGACAGGTATATTTGTTTCCAAATCCTAAGCTCTTTTTCACCTTTTGTACAGCCTCATAGGCAAGTGTACTTTCACAGATTTGACAGAATGGTGAAAAAGAACTTTTCTTCAGACTTAATTTTTGTTACCGAAATTTTAAAATCATGCAAACTGATGTAGAAGTCTATTTTCTGGTACTTCTGTTGTTTTCACATACTTTGCAATGCACTTGACTGTCTGGTACATTTTAGAGCCTTGATTAAGAAATGAGAGATTAGCTTTAGTGAACTAGATCTTTGCTTTTCAAAATGTTATTATAAAAATTGCTGCCAAAATGCTACTAATGTTTTGGTTGAGAGAGATTCTTATGATTCAGATATCACCTTAGATTAGGAAGCATTTTGAGAGGATAGAAATTCATCAGTTTAAGAGCACTTTGCCATTTTCTTACTTCAGCAGGAACTCAGGGAGTGAGCTACAGGTATATTATGCTTCACCCAGAAGTTATCAAGACTTCTTTGAAGCCATCCGCAGAAGGGGAGACACGTTTTATGTTGTGTCGTTTCGAAGGGTAAGTTCATTTTGAAAGAATAGAAGATATTTTTGAATACTTGCTGTACATAAGGCACTGGACTGAATACTGTGGAAGATAAAAAATATATGGGATAGGAAGCAATAGAAAATAAATTGTATGAGTGGAACACTCTAAGTGCTATAATACAAACTTGACTTTGAGCTGTTCAAGTTATGAAGAGGAACATGGAGTTGATGCCAGACAATATTTAGAAAATATAAGATGCTTATTGATTTTTATTCTTTGTTGTCCCTATAGCCATATTGTTTGTTTATAACTAAAGGAGAAGTAAAAACATAAAAATTTCTTTTTAGGCTTTATGGTGGTTTTCCCATTTGGTTATTAGAAAGTAGACTTCCTAAATTTTAGCTTAATATGAGTTATGGGCTGATTAATACATTACTTGTGGAATGTTTGGATATGTGTGACTGAGACTTTCTATTCTTTTCTCTCTCCTTCATTAAGCATTTACTCTTATTAGTGAAGAATGTGTAAGATAATTAGTCGCTTATGCAAAAGAAAGTGTTTATATGACCACTTCTGAATGTTACAAATGTTAGACTAAATGGGGTAAAATGCATAGCTTATTTTCATGCCATCTACTTTTCCTCTAAAATGAAAATACATTTTTCATAGACTTGCCATTTGAATATCTGTTAAAGTATTGTATGTTAAACCAGCAACACATGAATAGGTTAGAATTCCTTGGTAGTTTGTATCCTGGGTTTTCCTTTTTCTTTTTTTAAAGAATGTAGAGAGGCATGATAGAAATAAGCATATGCTGACAATAAACGATTCATTCTCTGATTATGGTCACAACTCACTATCACTGACATTTTCAGTTAATTCTTTTCCTGAAGTATAAACATCTACCGGCTCAGAATTTTGGACTTGAAGATTAGGATAGTCAAACATTTCATGTATGTGTGGTCATTAATCAAATGTATTAGGAGATGTGGGATACTGTAGTGAAGGTATCTCATAACTTCTGCCTTTTCTGAAGAATTCCCTGTGCTCAGTCTGTTCTCTCAGATGTAACTGGTGTATTTCTATACTGTACCAGGCTCAAAGTTCATTTTCAGCAGCAAGGGGGCAGCTGAAAACAGGGTTTCGGCAAGGCTCCAGCTGTACTGGCTGATGAGAACTTATTGTTGCTTTGGGTTGACACTGTCATGTTGGGGGGAAATGTAAATGGGATCCAGCACTATGAAGAAGAGACTTAATGGGTGTTAAGACTTGAAGGAATGTGTTGATGTATATATATAATGAATATAACCACAAAAGAAACACTGAAATAGCTGAATACTTTTTCATAGGTTTGGGATAATTTCTGTATTATTTGATGAAAACAGTACAGTATACATTAAAAGTAGCAATTGTCAAGCCACAGATTGACATCATAACTAGTAACATTTTTCTAGGGAGGAGAACAAGTATTTGTTATGAAGAAAATTATTGTAGCCTTAAAGAACTGTGTTTTTACAAAGGAAGATGAATACTGTTCTTTTTTTTTAATGAATACATTACATTTCTTACATCTGTAAAAGCTACTTCTCATTAGTTTGCTGTGAAAAGTGCTACTAGAAAATTATTTGTCACCCTCCCTCCAATCTTTGATGTTCTGGAAGGAACTGTCTCATGTTTAAGAAAACTGTTGGACTCTCTCACATTCTGTTTGAGTTTTTCATTTCCTAATTACTGATTTATCATATCTTAGTGTTTTGTATCAAGGAAAAGTGAGGATAAGCATGAACTTAACTAGATAACAGTTGAAGTTGTTAGAGAGAGATAGCATCCTTTTTTACTTTTTCTTGCTTTATTTTGTTTCAAAGTAGGGATAAGGAAGTTAATTTTATCATCATGACTATGTCATTGGACAAGAATTTGATTCTTAAATCCTGGGTTGTTCTTTTTGTTCTTGCTAAAGTGAAAATGAGAGACATAATGATCTCATGCTTACATGCTTAGTTTTCTTTTCCATTTTTTTTTCAGTATAAAATATTCTAACAGTTTTATCAAAAAGGCAAGTGGCATCATTTCTTGTGTAGAAAGATGTAGAAATCCCAATAAAAATAAATAAGGGGATAAAAGGAAAGATGTAGAAGTCTCACTCAGGCTCTTAATTTCATTGACAGAAGTTACTGTAATTGATACTGTGTGACTGCATTAGAAATTAAGAAGTATAGGAATTTTGATGCCCCCAGATTTTGCTTAGTATAAATGAAAATTAACAGAGCCAATAAGCAAACCATATTATTTTATTTTATAATTGGACATGTGTTTAACAAATATTTTAATATTTAAAAAAGTAGATGTAGCTATTGACTGTTTAGTATACCATTATTTAATAAACCAACTCTTACATTTCATAGCTTGGAATGTACACTCGTCCTCATGGAAAATTAGAATAGTGGCTTGTTGTCATTCCTGATTCAACAGCAGCTCCAGTAATTCCACTTTAGTCTTTTTCTCACATATCTTATTCAGACTCCCCAAACATAAAAGAGAGTTTGATTATATATATATAATTATATGGAATTTCTGCAGTAATCTGGCTCATGATCCATGGTCCATTCATTTGTGACCAAGGAAATAGGGTGGATTTCTTTAAATGTACCAGCAAGTTTGTGCAGAAGGAATAGCTTGGACCACTAGTCTGAGAAAAAGATTGCGATGAGCCATTAGAGCTTCATTAACTGTTTATTGTATCATATAACACCTGCTTTTGTAAAAAAAAGTTCCTTCTTTATTGGTCCCTAGTTTTTTGGTCTCAAAGGCTTGTCTTCTTATATGTATCACAAGCCTCTGAAAGACAGGAAGTGTCATATGCTTTTTTATTATTACAACTGACTCTCAGCACAATGCCAGTCACTGGTGTTTATTGAACAAAACAATTTTATGTATGGTTCACTAAAGGAAGTCACAGTGATGAAAGTTCATTGTTTTTCATAATCATTTAAGGTGTATATTTACATCTGTTTTGCTTAGAGTAATTTAAATCTATTTTGCTGATCTAAGAAGTAACATGGGCAGTGCCAAATTCCAGCAGAAAGTTCAGTTAGAGATGACCTGTCTTTGCTTTATTTATGGTTGTACTAGCCAGAGATGTATCAGCTTTGTGCTTATCTCTGAATCTAAACTTTAGAGCTAAGAAAAAAATCACCTTGGTGGAATTATTGGAGTGGATTGTTGTTAGACCTCATTGCTTTTTTTTTGTGGTGAAGGGTTGGTGTCTAGTATCTCTTCAGATTCAAGCAGCATGAACCAGAAACTTGTAACTTTGGACAAAGAGTAAGAAAGACTGTAATAGTTCAGAAAGATTGACTGGTGATGTTAATGATTCAAAATGTTTGCCAAAGGTTTATTCCCACGGAAGGCCATAAAGGAGAGTTTCACAGAATGACAATGACATTTTCTAAATTAATGCCTAAAGTAATTACTAATATATGCTTAGAAGAGTGGCATATTTTCTTAATGTATATGATTTATTTCTTGGAAATTTTTTAGTATATAACTTTATATAAAATCTTCAGAGGCAAGAGGAATTTCTTTAGTAATCAAAGGAAATTAGTGTATGAAGTCTGCTTCAAAAGGATACAGCTCCTTTTGTTTTGGGACTTCACAACTACACATGGATCTTGGAGTTTGGCCATTTACTTATCTCTGCTTGCATGGCCTTTTAGCCAGATTCCTTCTCTGACTGAAAAAAGAAGTGACTAAATGAATTTGGAAAAATACTTGCTATTTAAAAAATATGTCTTGCAAAGAATTAATCTCAAAAATATATGAGCAACTCCTGCAGCTCAATTCCAGAAAAATAAACGACCCAATCAAAAAATGGGCCAAAGAACTAAACAGACATTTCTCCAAAGAAGACATACAGATGACTAACAAACACATGAAAAGATGCTCAACATCACTCATTATCAGAGAAATGCAAATCAAAACCACAATGAGGTACCATTTCATGCCAGGCAGAATGGCTGCTATCCAAAAGTCTACAAACAATAAATGCTGGAGAGGGTGTGGAGAAAAGGGAACCCTCTTACACTGTTGGTGGCAATGCAAACTAGTACAGCCACTATGGAGAACAGTGTGGAGATTCCTTAAAAAACTGGAAACAGAACTGCCATACGACCCAACAATCCCACTGCTAGGCATATTCACCGAGTAAACCAGAATTGAAAGAGACACGTGTACCCCGGTGTTCATCACAGCACAGTTTACAATAGCCAGGACGTGGAAGCAACCTAGATGTCCATCGGCAGACAAATGGATAAGAAAGCTGTGGTACATATACACGTTGGAATATTACTTAGCCATTAAAAAGAATGCATTTGAATCAGTTGTAATGAAGTGGATGAAACTGGAGCCTGTTATACAGAGCGAAGTAAGTCAGAAAGAAGAACACCAATACAGTATGCTGCTGCTGCTAAGTCGTTTCAGTCATGTCCAACTCTGTGTGACCCCATAGACGGCAGCCCACCAGGCTCCCCCGTCCTTAGGATTCTCCAGGCAAGAACACTGGAGTGGGTTGCCATTTCCTTCCCCAGTGCATGAAAGTGAAAAGTGAAAGGGAAGTCGCTCAGTCGTGTCCGACTCTTAGCGACCCCATGGACTGCAGCCCACCAGGCTCCTCCATCCATGGGATTTTCCAGGCAAGAGTACTGGAGTGGGGTGCCATTGCCTCTCCACCAACACAGTATACTAATGCATATATATGGAATTTAGAAAGATGGTAACAATGACCCTATATTCGAGACAGCAAAAGAGACACAGATGTAAAGAACAGACTTTTGGACTCTGTGGGAGAAGGAGAGGGTGGGATGATTTGAGAGAATAACATTGAAATATGTATATTATCATATGTGAAATAGATCGCCAGTCCAGGTTCGATGCATGAGACAGGGTGCTCAGGGCTGGTGCACTTGGATGACCCTGAGGGATGGGATGGGGAGGGAGGTGGGGGGGAGTTCGCCATGGGGAACACATGTACACCCATGGCTGATTCATGTCAATGTATGGCAAAAACCACCACAATACTGTAATTAGCCTCCAATTAAAATAAATTTTTTAAAAAATATCTTTTCTTAGAAGCGAGAGACTTAAAAAAAAAAATCGTTATTTTAGAAGGCTTTTTTCCAAATAATTTGTTAGCTTACTTTAAGATATACTGTTATTCAGGTCTTAAGCACCTTATAAAAAATGGAACAGAGCTGTCAGAGGATCCACTTAACCTGAGTTTAGTTAATGATTATATCAAGAACATTATATGTCCATTTTCTTTTTCATTCATATACAAATAGGGATACCTTTAATGTATACAGCCATTATAGTTTACTTTCCCATTCCAGTCCCCTATAATGAAAAGGACATCTTTTTTGGGTGTTAGTTCTAGAAGGTCTTGTAGGTCTTCATAGAACCGTTCAACTTCAGCTTCTTCAGCATTACTGGTCAGGGCATAGACTTGGATTATTGTGATATTGAATGGTTTGCCTTGGAAACAAACTGAGATCATTCTGTCGTTTTTGAGATTGCATCCAAGTACTGCATTTCAGACTCTTTTGTTGCCTATGATGGCTACTCCATTTCTTCTCAGGATTCCTGCCCACAACAGTAGCTAAAATGGTCAGTTCATTCAGTTCAGTCACTCAGTCATGTCCGACTCTTTGGGACCCCATGAACCGCAGCATGCCAGGCCTCCCTGTCCATCACCAACTCCCGGAGTCCACCTAAACCCATGTCCATTGTGTCGGTGATGCCATCCAACCATCTCATCCTCTGTCATCCCCTTCTCCTCCTACCCTCAATCTTTCCCAGCATCAGGGTCTTTTCAAATGAGTCAGTGCTCCGCATCAGGTGGCCAAAGTATTGGAGTTTCAGCTTCAACATCAGTCCCTCCAATGAACCCCGCCAGGACTAATCTCCTTTAGGATGGACTAGTTGGATTTCCTTGCAGTCCAAGGGACTCTCAAGAGTCTTCTCCAACACCACAGTTCAAAAAGCAACAATTCTGTGCTCAGCTTTCTTTATAGTCCAACTCTCACATCCATACATGACTACTGGAGACACCATAGCCTTGACTAGACAGACCTTTGTTGGCAAAGTAATGTCTCTGCTTTTTAATGTGCTGTCTAGGTTGGTCGTAACTTTCCTTCCAAGGAGCAAACGTCTTTTAATTTCATGGCTGCAATCACCATCCACAGTGATTTTGGAGCCCAGAAAAATAAAGTCAGCCACTGTTTCTGCTGGTCATCTGAGTTAAATTCACCCATCCAGTCCATGTTAGTTTGCTGATTCCTAAAATGTCGACGTTCACTCTTGCCATCTCCTGTCTGACCACTTCCAATTTGCCTTGATTCATGGACCTAACATTCCAGGTTCCTGCAATACTGCTCTTTACAGCAGTGAACTTTACTTCCATCACCAGTCACATCCACTACTGGCTGTTGCTTTGCTTTGTCTCTGTCTCTTCATTCTTTCTGGAGTTATTTCTCCACTGATCTCCAGAAGCATATTGGGCACCTACTGACCTGGGGAGTTCATCTTTCAGTGTCCTATCTTTGTGCCTTTTCACACTGTCCATCGGGTTTTCAAGGCAAGAATACTGAAGTGCTTTGCCATTTCCTTCTCCAGTGGACCACATTTTGTCAGAACTCTCCACCATGATCCGTCCATCTTGGGTGGCCCTATATGTCGTGGCTCATAGTTTTGCTGAGTTAGACAAGGCTGTGGTTTGTGTGATCAGATTGGTTAGTTTTCTGTGCTTATGGTTTTCAGTCAGTCTGCCCTCTGTTCGAGAAGGATAAGAGGCTTATGGAAGCTTCCTGATGGGAGAGACTGACTGAGTTAGAAACTGGGTCTTGTTCTGATGGGTGGGACTATTTCCCTACCTGTTATTTACCTGGGGCCAAACTATGGTGGAGGTAATGAAGATAATGGTGACCTCCCTCAAAGGTCCCATGTATACACTGCTACACTCAGTGCCTGCAGCCCTGCAGCAGGCCACCACCAACCCATGCCTCTGCCGGAGACTCCTGGACACTCACGTGTAAGTCTGGATCAGTCTCTTGTGGGGTCACTGCTCCTTTCTCCTGGGTCCTCTTGTGCTCAAGGTTTTGTTTGTGCCCTCCAAGAGTTTGTTTCCCAGTCCTGTGTAAGTTGTGGCAGCTCTATGGTGGGATTAATGGCGACCTCCTCAAGGAGGACTTATTCCATACCCACGTCTGCTGCACCCAGAGCCTCTGCCCCTGCGTCAGCCTACTGCTGACCCATACCTCCACAGGAGACAGTTAAACACAGTTCTTAGTCTAAGTCTCTGTGGGGTCTCTGGGTCCTAAAGCAGGGCAAAGTCTAATAGAGTTTTACCAAGAGAACGCACTGGTCATAGCAAACACCTTCTTCCAACAAAACAAGAGAAAACTCTACACATGGACATCACCAGATGGTCAACACTGAAATCAGATTGATTATATCTTTTGCAGCCAAAGATGGAGAAGCTCTATACAGTCAGCAAAAACATGACCGGGAGCTGACTATGGCTCAGATCATGAACTCCTTTTTGCCAAATTCAGACTTACACTGAAGAAAGTAGGGAAAACCACTAGACCATTCAGGTTTGACCTAAATCAAATCCCTTATGATTATACAGTGAAAGTGAAGTCGCTTAGTCATGTCTGACTCTTTGCAACCCCATGGACTGTAGCCTACCAGGCTCCTCAGTCCGTGCAATTTTCCAGGCAAGAGTACTGGAGTGGGTTGCCATTTCCTCCTCCAGGGGATCTTCCCAACCCAGGGATCGAACCTGGGTCTCCCGCACTGCAGGCAGACTCTTTACCGTCTGAGCCACCAAGGAAGTGACCAATAAATTCAAAGGATTAGATCTGATAGAGTGCCTGAAGAACTATGGACAGAGGTTCGTGACATTGTTCAGGAGGCAGGCTTCAAGACCACCCCCAAGGAAAAGAAATGCAAAAAGACAAAATGCTTGTCTGAGGAGGCCTTACAAATAGCTGTGAATAGAAGAGAAGTGAAAGGCAAAGGAGAAAAGGAAAGATATACTCATTTGAATGCAGAGTTCCAAAGAATAGCAAGGAGAGATAAGAAAGACTTCCTCAGCGATCAATGCAAAGAAATAGAGGAAAACACTAGAATGGGAAAGTCTAGAGATCTCTTCAAGAAAATTAAAGATACCAAGGGAACATTTCATGCAAAGATGGGCACAAAAAAGGACAGAAATGGTGTGGACCTAACAGAAGCAGAAGATATTAAGAAGAGGTGGCAAGAGTACACAGAAGAACTATACAAAAAACATCTTCATGACCCAGAAATCACGATGGTGTGATCACCAGCCTAGAGCCAGACATCCTGGAATGCGAAGTCAAGTGGGCCTTAGGAAGCATCACTACGAACAAAGCTAGTGGAGGTGATAGAATTCCAGTTGAGCTATTTCAAATCCTACAAGATGATGCTTTGAAAGTACTACGCTCATAATGCGAGCAAATTTGGAAAACTCGGCCGTGGTCACAGAACTCAAAAAGGTCAATTTTCATTCCAATCCCAAAGAAAGGCAATGCCAAAGAATGCTCAAACTGCTGCACAATTGCACTCATCTCACACACTAGTAAAGTAATGCTCAAAGTTTTCCAAGCCAGGCTTCAACGGTACGTGAACTGTGAACTTCCAGATGTTCAGGCTGGATTTAGAAAAGGCAGAGGCACCAGAGATCAAACTGCCAACATCCACTGGATCATCGAAAATGCAAGAGGGTTCCAGAAAAACATCTACTTCTGCTTTTGACTATTCCAAAGGCTTTCACTGTGTGGACCACAACAAACTGTGGAAAATTCTTCAAGAGATGGGAATATCAGACCACCTGACCTGCCTCTTGAGAAATCTGTATGCAGGTCAGGAAGCAACAGTTAAAACTGGACATGGAAAAACAGACTGGTTCCAAATGGGAAAAGGAGGCTGTGTACTGTCACCCTGCTTATTTAACTTATATGCAGAGTACATCATGAGAAATGCTGGGCTGGATGAAGCACAAGCTGGAATTAAGATTTCCGGGAGAAATATCAATAACCTTAACTTTGCAGATGACACCACCGTTATGGCAGAAAGCTAAGAAGAACTAAAGAGCCTCTTGATGAAAGTGAAAGAGGAGAGTGAAAAAGTTGGCTTAAAGCTCAACATTCAGAAAAGTAAGATTATGGCATCTGTTCCCATCACTTCATGGCAAATAGATGGGGAAACAGTGACAGACTTTATTTTCTAGGCCTCCAAAAGCACTGCAAATGGTGACTGCAGCCATGAAATTCAAAGACGCTTACTCCTTGGAAGAAAAGTTGTGACCAACCTAGACAGTATACTAAAAAGCAGAGACATTACTTTGCCAACAAAAGTCCGTGTAGTCAAAGCTATGGTTTTTCCAGTAGTCATGTATGGATGTGAGAGTTGGACTATAAAGAAAGCTGAGCACCGAAGAATTGTTGCTTTTGAACTGTGGTATTGGAGAAGACTCTTGAGAGTCCCTTGGACTGCAAGGAGATCCAACCAGTCCATCCTAAAGGAGATCAGTCCTGGGTGTTCATTGGAAGGACTGATGTTGAAGCTGAAACTCCAATACTTTGGCCACCTGATGTGAAGAACTGACTCATTTAAAATGACCCTGATGCTGGGAAAGATTCAAGACAGGGGGAGAAGGGGACAACAGAGGATGAGACATGGCATAATTGGATGGCATCACCGATCAATGGACATGAGTTTGAGTAAACTCCGGGAGTTGGTGATGGACAGGGAGACCTGGCATGCTGCAGTCCATGGGGTCTCAAAGAGTTGGACACGACTGAACGACCGAACTGAAGTGAACTGATTATACTTTACAATCCCCTTTCACATATATAATCTTGGTTCTGTACATATAATAAAGTATTCCTAGTTTTATTTTACACATGGAAATATTGAGGCACAGAGAGATTAAGTAGCTTCTCTAAGGACACAAAAAGCGTATGCAGTAGAAATAGCAATAATTGAGGTGTTCTAATTTAATACAATGATTTTTTTTCCTTTACTTTCTGGTGCTGCATTTTAGATATATTGCAGCATATTTAAATAGCAACATTACTCTGTTCCTCCAAAGCCAAGCGTGTTTTGTTGCCAAATCTGCTGGTTAGTTTTGCTGGAGTTATTATATAACAGTTAAAATATTTTGTTTGTTAATTACCTTACTGTAGATTAAGTACTTTATTAGGTTACATTTTCATAATAGTAAAGAATAACTTAATGGTCTGAAAGATTACAGTATCGCTTCAGATTTGAAACCAAGGGAATAGAGTAAGTAGGCTTTGAGTGTTTCTGGTTTCTTTTTAAAACAGTTGAGGGAAAAAAAAAATCTTTGCTGTGTCTTGAAAAGGAAATACTTTAGCCAAAATAGACAATATTTTAGTGATTGGAATACTAGAACTTCTCATAGAAAAGAGTGGTTTTTGTGCGTGTGTAAATGCATTTTATTATGCATTCTGTATATGGCATGCCAGATTCTTGAGATGAGAAACTTTGATCTCAAGCTCCTTGTTAAATATGAGTTACTGTTGTGTGGTTTTAGGGGATTTAGTCATTTGTTCCTTGGCTCTGTAACAGATTCCTACTAACATTAAAAAAAGTTTCTGTTATTTGGACTTTTCAATTATAAACTGTAACATAACTTGTTTTATGTTTGAAAAATGACTGTTCAATAGTCTCTATAACTAGACTTGTAATTAGAATAGCCATGGACACAAGAACTTATAACTCTTGATTTCAAGTCTTCAAAATTTTCAGGATGGTGGGCAAGTCCATCTGAGTCGTGATAATTTTGCAACCTTTTGTTATTAATGTGCTATATTTAGTAATCTTTATTTCATGATGTGTTTTCACCTGCATTTGTTTAAGCTCCTTTTATAGATTGCAAGCTTTCTCTGGGCAGGAATAAAGTTATTCCTCTGGTCTTCTTACAAAGCCTGTTGTAATGCACTGCAGACTGTGTAAAGCAAGTCCAAAATAAATGTTAGGTCTCAAACTGCTATTTATTTGTGCCTTTTTGACTTATTTTTAATGTCCTATTGTTCAAAAGATTATTAGAGATGAGATTTCCAGAAACAAATAAGGAAATTTTTCTCAGTGAATGTTTAAAATTACTTTTATTATTTGAATAACTGTGGAAAAGTTTAAATATATAGTCTACTTTGATGTGGATAGATTTTTAGCTATAGAATAGAATGACTTCTAAAGTTACCCCTATTTTTCAGGTGGAATTTGATAATTGATAAAGTTTTGATAGTTTCCTTCTCACCAAACTTCAAATTTTTCATAATGGAGTAAGAAAACATTCCTGAAAGCAAAACTGCATTTTAAGAAAAAATATTTCTTCACATCATGAATATGTGAGGGAAAATGTTTTTTAAATAACTCATAGATGCAGCCTTTAGTGACTTGCATTCTAACCCCCATTCTGCCACTTACTATTTGATTTTGGACAAATCACTCATCTCTCCTAATTTCAGTTTCCTGATCTGTAAAATGATTAAGTTAGAGCATATTTGCATTTTCCTTCTAACTCTAGAAATCTGAAATCTATAGTCTTCTATTTGTGTGTGTATAGGTATTTGTGTGTATATGTGTTTCACGGTCCTTTTAAAGATCTATAGTATTGTGTTAAAAACTCTTTAAAGTTACTAGAGTGACTCAGTCTGTTGGAGTTAGAACATTTTAAAGGTTTTGAAAAGCAACCGTAACAAAAACAAAATGTCAAGTTACAAGATAGACCCATAAGTTAATGAGTTTGATTTTTTAGTTGCTAGTGACCTGATAATTTATCTAATAATGGTTTTATAGTGCTTATAATATGCCAATCTTTAATCCTGAGGTAGGTACAATTATTATCTTCGTTTTACAGATGAGGAGCCTGAGGCACAGAGAGGTTGCTTAATTTGTCCAGCGTGACATAGTTTGGAAGTGACTGAGCCAGCATTTAACTCACAGAGTCTGGTTCCAAAATCTGTGTTTCCAGTCACTTCCCAATGTTGCCTTTCTAGAACTTTTAAGTCCAAGTGCCTTATTTTTCAGAATATTCAGCTTGGATTTTAATTCAAGATTTTATTAATTCCACTCATCTGTCTGTTCAAAACGTAGTTTGAATGCTTCTGGTTCATTTTCCAAAGAACAAGACCAAAGATAAAGCACTGTGGAAAAGCAGGACCCATGCTATGAAGAGTAATATTGTAGGAGAAACAGAGCTACCAGGGAAATACAGAGGAAATGATTAGAGATATAGAAGACAAATTGGAATGGTACTACAGATGAAGGGGGGAAAAATCTATTTTAAAACATGGAGGTCAAGGAAGAAGAATTCAAAAAGGAGATGGTCAGCAGTATCAGGTGTTACAGAACTCACTAAGAATGAGATGAGGAAAGCCCATTTGGCCTGTATAAACATGGAAATAATTGGTGACTTGAAGAGTGTAGTTATGGTAGAGTAATCAGGACAGAATCCAGATTAGAGGCTGAGAGAGATTGTGAAGGAAATAAAGTGGTGGGCTTGGTAAACTTGGCACTGAAGGGAAGGGGAGATAGCCTGGATACAGGTAAGGGGAAGGGAACTAAGGTGTGTGTTTGTGTGTGTGTGTGTGTGTGTGTGTGTGCACGTGTGTATGTTTAAGGACAGGAGAGATATAAAGTAAAGAGAGATTTGTTGTTGTTCAATTGCTAAGTCATGTCCGACTCTGTGGCCCCATGGACTACAGCACGCCAGGCTCCGCTGGCTTCACTATCTCCCAGAATAGTCACAGAGAGACTGTTATGATTAATTTATATACATATAAATATAAGAATGGAGTGCATATTTTATTTTTTTGACAGATGTTTTAAAGGAAAATAAACATGTCAGTGTTTGTTCCTCATCTGTATTAATGTGTTTCTATTTAACTCAGAGCATGGAGGAAGTTAAAGAAAAATTTTTGATTTGCAGTAGGACTACAAAAAATAAAAGGAAAAGTGGAATTAAAACCAGATTTCTACAAAATAAAATCATATTTAAAGTATTCCTTGAGAAATCAAAATTGTTCTAAATCTTAAACAGGGAGCTGGTTTTTAATAATGGTAAAATGTTTTTAAAATTTCTAATTTAACTAATGCATAGATGGTCTTCAAGTTTTTCCTCGAAAAGTTGGAAAACTAGCAAAGTAGACTGTTAAATCATTTTATGTTTAAACAGAATTTGGTGCTAGCTTTTTGATGCTGTCATAAAACTTAATTATGGACGAAGCAGTTATTATAGTTAGGAAAAGTTGTTGATTTACAATCTGACTCAGGAGTAAGGTTTGAAATGCTTATGTCCTTCCCTTCCCCATACGTGGTGATTTCTTCATTTTGGACTGTGATTTGTTTAACTTTGACACCATCAACAAATCTGAACACTGACATGTAGTTGGTTTTTCTTGAAAGATCCTAAGGCTTTAATAGGTGTGTGGTATTTATTTCAAGACATTGATGCTAATCTGTAAAGAGTCTGTTGTGGTTGGGCTTTGAGGAGTTTTCCAGTTCTTAATGTAGAATCACACTGGAAACCAGCAGGATAGATGATTAGCTGAGACCAGAGTGTGGTGTACGTCTAACTAAAGAATTATACAACTGTTTGCTTAATGTCTGTTTCCCTCTTCAGGCCTTAAGCACCTGAGGGCAAGAACCATCTCCATCTTAGTCATCACGCTATCCATAGTATCCAGCCTAGTATCAGGCATAGAGCAGGTATTCAGTAAATATTGGATGAATGAACAAACTGGATATCAAATCCATTAGTTTGACGGATGGATTCTAAATTAGTTTATAACATCACCATAATGTGATAAACAATTTGTGATAGACCAGCTTCTTGATTACTTTTATCGGGGCCATCTAGGTCTCATGGTAAATCTAGAAATCAGTCTTTGAAAATTAGTAAATTTAAATGCATTTTATACTGCATAGGTAATATAACCAATATTTTATAATAATTTTAAATGGAATATAATTTATGAAAATATTAAATGATAGTGTATACTTGAAACTAATAGAATACTGTAAATTAACTGTTCAATAAAGGGAAAAAAATTCTTCAAGAAAAGCTTGTCAATCTAATCTTCCATAGCCTATATTTTAAATAATTTATATAGTGTCATCTATGTCCAATTATAGTACACCTAGAAGTAAATCTTGAAAATAAAATATATCATACAGAATAAGCAAGCCTCTGTTAAAGTTTTATAGCTATTTTTCTTCTCATTCTGTTAGTGAACAGAAATTCAGTCACTTATTCTGTTGAGTATGAATCTGCCTTGGACGGGGTGTTTACTTTAAAGTTCCTTAAAGAGACTATTGCATTCTTCCTGTTAAATGTGCTTTGAATTAGTAGCTCTTGGTTATCTATTCTTGTGGAGATACAAGCAGTATAAAGAAAATGATACATAGTCAAAAAATTTTTCCTTGGCTTTGGAATGAAAAAACATCCAACTCAGAATTTTGCAGACATTTATCTCATCAAACATTTATCCACTAATTTCCTATATATTTGACTTTGATCTTCAGGCTCCTATTTTGCCTGAAAAATCAGGCCTCAGACTGAACTGAGTGATAAGAAAGTGGAGGTTCTTAGACTGATGTAGATCAGAGGTTCTCAAACTTTTCAGTTTCAGGAGTCCTTTATATTTCCCCAAAAGATTTCAAAGAAACATTATTGAGAAGAGTGGCATGGTTTTATATTTTTATGAATCTCTTTAATATCTGGCTTAGTAGAAGTCAGCTGGATTCTCATATGTGCTTCTGCATTAATCATTTCCTTTCGGCTGAAATATATGAGGAAAACCTGACCTCACACAGATAATGTAGTTGGATACGGAAGGAATATTTTCAAAGCCTTTGCAGATAATTGTGGGTATTCTTCTTTGATGCCATACCAAAATTCAACCAGAGATAGTTTCTTCAAGGGTACTTTAAGTGTAGAAGCCAAATATAAGGACTTTTAGCACTCTGATGCATTAAAATCCATTGGTTTTATCTTGCCCTTTAAATGGATCTTTTCTCCATGCATGATTTTATAACATCACACATTGGCCATTTGCAAAAATTTGGCTCATTGATATATACAGATCTTCCAAATGTTGACATATTTTATTATATAATATTTTTAAATCATACTGTTTAATACCACCACAAGTCTTATCTGAGAAGTCTTTAAGTATTGTTGTCGTTCAGTTGCGCAGTCGTGTCCGATTCTTTGTGACCCCATGGACTGTAGCCCACCAGTTTCTTCTGTCCATGGGATTTTCCAGGCAAGGATGCTGGAGTGGGTTGCCATTTTCTCCTCCAGGGGATCTTCCCGACCCAGGGACAAAACCTGCATCTCCTACACTGGCAAGTGAATTCTCTACCATTGAGCCACACAGGAGGCCCCAGTGGTGCTAACTCTTAGCATCCAATAAACATCCTTATAAAGAAAGAGAGTCTTTAAGTATTAGGAAGCTATTAAGTTCATGGTAGCAGATGCAAGTTTTTCAAAATTCTATTTTTTGCTTGAAGGCTCAGATTTCATCACTGCCAAAATATTGTCAGTTGTTTTCCTTGAAGCAGCAATCTCCTTTAACTCATTTGTCTATCAAATACTCAAGTCAAAATAACTATTTGTCTGACATCCTTTTAAATAAAACTGATATTACATTAAAAAGTTGCTAGGGAGTTCACTGGTGGCCTAGGGGTTCAGATTCTGGGCTTTCATTCCTATGACCCAGGCTCAATTCCTGGTTGGAAAACAAATCTCACAAGCCATGTGGCACAGCCAAAAAATAAGGTTTTTTTCTGGTTTTTTCTTTTTCTTTTCTTAATTAATTAATTTATTTTAATTGGAGGCTAATTACTTTACAGTATTGTAGTGGTTTTTGCCATACATTGACATGAATCAGCCATGGGTATACATGTGTTCCCTATCCTGAACCTCCAGCCCACGTCCCTCCCCATCCCATCCCTCAGGGTCATCCCAGTGCCCCAGCCCTGAGCATCCTGTCTCATACATCGAACCTGGACTGGTGATCTATTTCACATATGATAATATACATATTTCAATGCTATTCTCTCAAATCATCCCATCCTTGCCTTCTCCCACAGAGTCCAAACGTCTGTTCTTTACATCTGTGTCTCTTTTGCTGTCTCACATATAGGGTCATCATTACCATCTTTCTAATTTCCATATATATGCGTTAGTATACTGTATTGGTGTTTTTCTTTCTGACTTACTTCGCTCTGTATAATAGGCTCCAGTTTCATCCACTTCATTAGAACTGATTCAAATGCATTCTTTTTAATGGCTAAGTAATATTCCATGGTGTATATGTACCACAGCTTTCTTATCCATTTGTCTGCTGATGGACATCTAGGTTGCTTCCATGTCCTGGCTGTTGTAAACAGTGCTGCAGTGAACATTGGGGTACACGTGCCTCTTTCAATTCTGGTTTCCTCAGTGTCTATGCCCAGGAGTGGGATTGCTGGGTCATATGGCAGTTCTATTTCCAGTTTTTTAAGAAATCTTCACACTGTTCTCCATAGTGGCGGTACTAGTTTGCATTCCCACCAACAGTGTAAGCGGGTTCCCTTTTCTCCACACCCTCTCCAGCATTTATTTGTTTGTAGACTTTTTGATAGCAGCCATTCTGCCTGGCGTGAAATGGTACCTCGTTGTGGTTTTGATTTGCATTTCTCTGATAATGAGTGATGTTGAGCATCTTTTCATGTGTTTGTTAGTCATCTGTATGTCTTCTTTGGAGAAATGTCTGTTTAGTTCTTTGGCCCATTTTTTGATTGGGTTGTTTATTTTTCTGGAATTGAGCTGCAGGAGTTGCTCATATATTTTGAGATTAATTCTTTGTCAGTTGCTTCATTTGCTATTATTTTCTCCTGTTCTGAAGGCTGTCTTTTCACCTTGCTTATAGTTTCCTTCATTGTGCAAAAGCTTTTAAGTTTAATTAGGTCCCATTTGTTTATTTTTGCTTTTATTTCCAGTATTCTGGGAGGTGGGTCATAGAGGGTCCTGCTGTGATTTATTCCAGAGAGTGTTTTGCCTATGTTTTCCTCTAGGAGTTTTATAGTTTCTGGTCTTACATTTAGATCTCTGATCCATTTTGAGTTTATTTTTGTGTATGGTGTTAGAAAGTGTTCTAGTTTCACTCTTTTACAAGTGGTTGACCAGTTTTCCCAGCACCACTTGTTAAAGAGATTGTCTTTTCTCCATTGTATATTCTTGCCTCCTTTGTCAAAGATAAGGTGTCCATAGGTTCGTGGATTTATCTCTGGGCTTTCTATTCTGTTCCATTGATCTATATTTCTGTCTTTGTGCCAGTACCATACTGTCTTGATGACTGTAGCTTTGTAGTATAGTCTGAAGTCAGGCAGGTTGATTCCTCCAGTTCCATTCTTCTTTTTCAAGATTGCTTTGGCTATTCAAGGTTTTTTGTATTTCCATACAAATTGTGAAATTATTTGCTCTAGTTCTCTGAAAAATACTGTTGGTAGCTTGATAGGGATTGCATTGAATCTATAGATTGCTTTGGGTCGTATACTCATTTTCACTCTATTGATTCTTCCAATCCATGAACATGGTATATTTCTCCATCTATTTGTATCATCTTTTATTTCTTTCATCAGTGTTTTATACTTTTCTATATACAGGTCTTTTGTTCCTTTAGGTAGATTTATTCCTAAGTATTTTATTCTTTTCGTTGCAATGGTGAATGGAATTGTTTCCTTAATTTCTCTTTCTGTTTTCTCATTGTTAGTGTATAGGAATACAAGGGATTTCTTTGTGTTAATTTTATATCCTGCAACTTTACTGTATTCATTGATTAGCTCTAGTAATTTTCTTTAGGGTTTTCTTTGTAGAGGATCATGTCATCTGCAAACAGTGAGAGTTTTACTTCTTTTCCTATCTGGATTCCTTTTATTTCTTTTTCTGCTCTGATTGCTGTGGCCAACACTTCCAAAACTATGTTGAATAGTAGTGATGAGAGTAGGCACCCTTGTCTTGTTCCTGATTTTAGGGGAAATGCTTTCAATTTTTTACCATTGATGATAATGTTTGCTGTGGGTTTATCATATATGGCTTTTATTATGTTGAGGTATGTTCCTTCTTTTCCTGCTTTCTGGAGGGTTTTTATCATAAATGGATGTTGAATTTTGTCAAAGGTTTTCTCTCCATTTATTGAGATAATCATATGGTTTTTATCTTTCAGTTTGTTAATGTGGCATATCACATTTATTGATTTGCAGATATTGAAGAATCCTTGCATCCCTGGGATAAAGCCCACTTGGTCACGATGTATGATTTTTTTTAATATGTTGTTAGATTCTGTTTGTTAGAATTTTGTTAAAGATTTTTGCATGTATGTTCGTCAGTGATATTGGCCTGTAGTTTTCTTTTTTGTGGCATCTTTGTCTGGTTTTGTTATTAAGGTGATGGTGGCCCCATAGAATGAGTTTGGAAGTTTACCTTCCTCTGCAATTTTCTGGAAGAGTTTGAGTAGGATGGGTATTAGCTCTTCTCTAAATTTTTGGTAGAATTCAGCTGTGAAGCCATCTGATCCTGGGCTTTTGTTTGCTGGAAGATTTCTGATTACAGTTTCGATATCTGTGCTTGTGATGGGTCTGTTAAGATTTTCTGTTTCTTCCTGGTTCAGCTTGGGAAAGTTATACTTTCTAAGAATTTGTCCACTTCTTCCAAGTTGTCCATTTTATTGCCATACAGTTGCTGATAGTAGTCTCCTATGATCCTTTGTATTTCTGTGTTGTCTGTTGTGATTTCTCCATTTTCATTTCTAATTTTGTTGATTTGATTCTTTCCCCCTTTTTTTTCTAATATGTTTGCTTTTTATTGTTTTTAAAACAAATGTACATAAAATAGAATTTACCATTTTAACCACTTAAGTGTACAATTCAGTGTCATTGAGTACATTCACAGTGTTGCTCAACCATCATTGCTGTCCATTTCTAGAACGTCTTCATCATCCCTAATCTTTCTTTTTTTTATTTTTTTTTCCATTTATTTTTATTAGTTGGAGGCTAATTACTTTACAATATTGTAGTGGTTTTTGCCATACATTGACATGAATCAGCCATGGATTTACATGTGAATCAATTCTAATGAGATGGATGAAACTGGAGCCCATTATACAGAGTGAAGTAAGCCAGAAAGATAAAGACCAATACAGTATACTCCCTTTTTTTCTTGAT
Source organism: Dama dama (assembly GCF_033118175.1). NCBI lineage: Eukaryota > Metazoa > Chordata > Mammalia > Artiodactyla > Cervidae > Dama > Dama dama. Next base: position 9,227,670 of record NC_083700.1, on the reverse strand, counting down.
GAGTCTGGCTAATGGTTTGTCTATTTTATTTATCTTCTCAAAGAACCAGCTTTTAGCTTTGTCGATTTTTGCTATGGTCTCCTTTGTTTCTTTATCATTTATTTCTGCCCTAATTTTTATGATTTCTGTCCTTCTGCTAACCCTGGGGTTCTTCCTTTCTTCTATTTCTAGTTGCTTTAGGTTTAGAGTTAGGTTATTTATTTGATTTTCCTCTTGTTTCTTGAGGTAAGCTTGTATTGCTATGAACCTTCCCCTTAGCACTGCTTTTATTGAATCCCATGGGTTTTGGGTTGTGGTGTTTTCATTTTCATTTGTTTCTATGCATATTTTGATTTCTTTTTTGATTTCTTCTGTGATTTGTTGGTTATTTAGAAGTGTGTTGTTTAGCCTCCATATGTTTGTATTTTTAATAGTTTTTTTTTCCTGTAGTTGACATCTAATCTTACCCCATTGTGATCAGAAAAGATGCTTAGAATGATTTCAGTTTTTTTGAATTTACCAAGGCTAGATTTATGGCCCAGGATGTGATCTACCCTGGAGAAGGTTCTGTGTGCACTTGAGAAAAAGGTGAATTTCATTGTTTTGGGGTGAAATGTCCTATAGATATCAATTAGGTTTAACTGGTCCATTGTATCATTTAAGGTTTGTGTTTCCTCGCTAATTTTCTATTTAGTTGATCTATCCATAGGTGTGAGTGGGGTATTAAAGATTCCCACTATTGTTGTGTTATTGTTAATTTCCCCTTTCATACTTGTTAGCATTTGTCTTATATATTGCAGTGCTCCTTTGTTGGGTGCATATATATTTATAACTGTTATATCTTGTTCTTGGATTGATCCTTTGATCATTACGCAGTGTCCTTCTTCATCTCTTTTCACAGCCTTTATTTCAAAGTCTGTTTTATCTGATATGAGTATTGCTACTTCTGCTTTCTTCTGTTCTCCATTGTGTGAAATATCTTTTTCCAGCCCTTCACTTTCAGTCTGTATCTGTCCCTTGTTTTGAGGTGGGTCTCTTGTAGACAGTATATATAGGGATCTTGTTTTTGTATCCATTCAGCCAGTCTTTGTCTTTTGGTTGGGGCATTCAACCAATTTACATTTAAGGTAATTATTGATAAGTATGATCCTGTTGCCATTTACTTTGTTGTTTTGGGTTTGAGTTTATAAACCTTTTCTGTGTTTTCCTGTCTAGAGAAGATCCTTTAGCATTTGTTGAAGAGCTGGTTTGGTGGTGCTGAATTCTCTGAGCTTTTTCTTGTCTGTAAAGCTTTTGATTTCTCCTTCATATTTGAATGAGATCCTCGCTGGGTACAGTAATATGGGCTCCAGGTTTTTCTCTTTAATCACTTTAAGTATGCCATTCCCTTCTGGCCTGAAGAGTTTCTATCAAAAGATCAGCTGTTATCCTTAAGGGAATCCCCTTGTGTGTTTTTTGTTGTTATTTCCCTTGAAGCTTTTAACATTTGTTCTTTGTGTTTGATCTTCATTAATTTGATTAATATGTGTCTTGGGGTGTTTTGCCTTGGGTTTATCCTGTTTGGGACTCTTTAGGTTTCTTGGACTTGGGTGCCTATTTCCTTCCCCATTTTAGGGAAGTTTTCAACTATTATCTCCTCAAGTATTTTCTCTTGGCCTTTTTAAAAAAGTAGTTTGTAGAGCTCACAACTCAAACAGTACACAAGGGATTTTCCTTTGGACAATCATACTTAGGATGCAGCAGAAATGTTTTATCTTTATTTCCTATTTTGTCTTAGAATATTAAGAAGAAGTCTACTCAAGGGTCAGGATTTAATAAAGTTAATAACTTTTATTGCTTTATCAAGGATATCCTTAAACTGACTTTGTGTGTGTTGTGTATATGTGTATGTGAACATGAGGTGATGAATAACACATTGAACTCTAATAGTTTGGTGCCCATGTCTTCATTCAGGCTAAAGTGTCAGAATTGATTTTGTATCATCAGTATAAATATCAACACAGTTGTTCCAGGATAGATGAGATTCAAAACCATTATTCAACACTGAATATTTTAGCATTGCTTCTGTTTGTTGCTTCATAAAAGGTTTTTGTTGCTGATTATTTGGTGTTCATACTGAATGAATGTAAATAAAATATCAACTGTGTAGTTTCTTTCATTTATTGAGCAGGACAATTCTACAGTAGAAATATTAAATCAGTCTTCATATTTGCAACCAATCTTTAATTTGATGGGTTATTATATGACTAGAAAGTAGCAGTGCCATAACTTCTTTCACTGACTTTTCATCAGGCAGGCACTGAGCGGGGTCAACTATCCAAGACGTTTTTAGTCTCTCAGGTGTTGATTGTATGTATTTCTTCAGCCAATGCATTATAAATTTACCATGTAAGATATTTCAGTGGTCCTTAAACTTTACATGATTGGCCTTAGAATAACCTTAAGTTATGGGTCTTAACCTTTACAATGCTGAGTTATATTCCCTCTATACATCCTTTGTGGAGCGTTTTTATCATGAGTGGATGTTGAATTTTCTCAAATGCTTTTTATATATCTGTTGAGATGATCATGTGATTTTTATCCTTCCTTTTGTTAATGCAGTATAACACATTGATTTCCAAATGTTGAACCATCCTTGTGACCCTGGAATAAGTCCCACTCCATCATGGTGTCTGATCTTTTCTATGCTTTTTTTTTTTTTAATTTGTTTTGCTAATATTCTCTTGAGAATTTTTGCATCTAAATTCATCAGAGAGTATTGGCCTATAATTTTCTTTTTTTGTGGTGTCTCAGTGCTTGGTGTTGGTATCAAGGTGGCCTCATAGAATGAAGGTATTATAAGAAAATTTGAGGTATTATGAGAAAACAAGTGTGGCAGAAGACTTAGTGAATAATATGGGGGATGAGTTTGAGTTATGAAAATAAGGTTGGAGAGACTGGAAGGTGCCATATCACACAAGGACTGTGAGCTATGGTAAGGAGTTCAGTTTTATTCTGAGGGCCATTTAAGGCATTTAAGCAACTGAATGACATGAATGATTTAGAAAATATGGAGATTGAATTAGTATTTCTAGTATAGAATTGTTTTTCTGCTATATAAATGAAAGAACCTACACACTTGATGTTTTATTTACGTTCATTCAGTATGAGCACCAAATAATCAGCAACAAAAGTCATTTGTCAACAAATACAAGCAATGCATCTCAAGGGAATTGGTTTCAGTGAGCCCAGAGTCTTGAATCCTCCCATGTATAGAAAAACACTAAATTTCTTAACTTGAGACATCTGGTTTTCATTAACTAATAATACTAATCTTTTGACATCCCAACTACCAGGTCTTTGTTGCAAAATCTCCTATATGCCCTGGCTCCTTCCTTACCTCTTTGGAGCAGTTTCTCAGAACTTAATCTTAATCTTAAATCCTCAGTTCTGTCTGCCAAATAAAATGTAATTTTCAAATTTTAGGTGGTGTATTTTTTTAGTCAACAAAGGGAACAGAGAAAAGGTAGTTGTTTTCTTAATTCCAAGATAACAATTTAAAATTTTCAAGGAATGAACTAGTGGATAGTAAGAGAGCAGTGTTATTAGAAGATGAAGTCCTTGAGGCGGGGCAGATGGGTGGAATTTATGTCACTGTCCTTTTGCTAGAAGGTGAGACCTTTCTTGTCTTGTGGTAGAAGCCAGGCAATTTATAGGTAGGACGTTTTGTTCTAGGAAGACAAGACCCCTCTGATGGCTTCTATTTTCCACTGAAGGATTTAATACAGTGTGATCAGCTGCAGGTGAGGCTGTTGGAGGAGGTATAGGGGATTTGAGGAAAGAAGAGTGGGCAGGTGTGAAATAGCTGTCTTGACTAATAGTGTGTCTGCCAAAGAAACAGGATTGTCAGGCCATGGTGGGTGCCAGTTTGCAGTATAAAATAAATGAAATCTCTGCAAGAAAGTGCTTGGTGTGGGGTTACACTATGTCTTATTAATAAGACATTGCCGTTGCACTCAAGGAATTTATAATATAAAAAATGAAAGACAAATAATTACAGTACAGTACTGTGCAGGGAACTCTTCCTGGTGACTTAACAGCTGAGAACTGACTGTTCTGAGATACTTTACCTGTAACTATTACATCATAGCTCATGGTGACAAAAATAATTGTAGAGGGTGTAATAGTCACAACTGTATTTATGTCTTGATGCAGTAGCTTGTTTGCTTTCTGCAAACATCATCAAGCACCTCATTAACATGTTGAGATGCTGTGAGGAAAAGGGCCATCCTTCTCTTCGTTCTCCCTCTTTTTCCCCCGTCATATCTTTGTTTAGTTGTAGTTGTTGGAAGCTAGAAAATTAGAAGAATTTGTAGATGCAGCCTAATAATACTGTTTTGTTTTATTTGGCATGTTCTTTTTATCATTTCCTAACTGTTTTCTAACTAATTTTTTATACTGTTGTAATCAGGAATATTTGAACATTTAGTGTTTAACTTGGATTTCTGCTTCATGGCCTTCTGAGGAATTAGTCTTGTGAGCAATCAGGGAACCATAGCGTTTGGAAGACTCTCTTAATATAAGAAAAAAAACCTTGTGTCTGGATTGAATTTGATTTTCTGCTATATGAAGCAAAGACTTATTCTTTAACATTTATAATTAAAATTGCTAGTGAGATTTTGTATATCATGTAATGCCATTTTTTTAATGTGAAGGTTAGTGTTCTCCATTATTGAGATATAATTGATACATAACACTGTGTAAGCTTAAGATGTATAACATATATCTTTAATCATTTTATAATATATATGCACATACATATTATATTAGTTATTAGTTAATATTATTAAATAATTAGGTTAGTTAACACATCCATCATCTCACATAATTGCTTTTTTTAATAGTGAGACCTAGAGAGTGTCAGCAATTTTCAAGTATATAATGTGGTATTATTAACTGTAGCTATATATCTCTAGATCTCTAGATCCTATTCATCTTATAACTGGAAATTTGTATCTTTTGACCAACACCTCCCTCATTTCCCCCACCCAAGTGCAATCATACAGTTATTATCTTTCTCTGACTTTACTTAGTATGATAATCTTTAGGTCCATCCATATTACTGCAAATGGCATACTTTCTCTTTTATGTATGACTAATATTCCGTTGTATATGTATACCACATCTTTTTTTTTTATTTTATTTTTAACACCAAAAACATTTTATATTGCGGTATAGCCAGTTAACAATGCTGTGATAGTTTCAGGTGAGCAGTGTGGGGCCTCAGCCACCATATACATGTATCCATTGTCCCCCAAGCCCCTTCCCATCCAGGCTGACAGATAACACTGAGCAGAGTTGCATGTGCTATACATTAGGTTTTGTTGGTTATCCATTTTAGATATAGCAGTGTGTACATGACCATCCCAGAGGCTTTAACGTCCCTTCCCTCCAGCAACCGTGAGTTCATTTTCTAGGTCTGTGAGTCTCCTTCTGTTTTGTAAATAAGTTCATTTCTATCATTTCTTTTCAGATTCCACATATAAGGGATGTCACATGATATTTCTCCTTCTTGATCTGACTTACTCAGTATGACACTCTCTAGGTCCATCCACATTGCTGCAGATGGTCTTATTTCATTCTTTTTAATGGCTGAGTAATATGCCATTATATATATATATAAGCACATATACACATACACATATATATATATGTACACACATACACCACATCTTCTGTATCCATTCATCTGTCGATGGACATTTAGGTTGCTTCCATGTCTTGGCTATTGTAAATGGTGCTGCTGTGAACATGGGGTGAATTAGAGTTTTTGTCTTTTCTGGATATCTGCCCAGAAGTGGGATTGCTGGATCATATGGTAACCTTGTTTTTAGTTTTTTAAAGAACCTCTGTACTGTTCTCCATACTAGGATTTCCCTTTTCTTGTAGCTGAATAATATTCCACTTTGTGTATATTACATTTCCTTTATCAGTGCATTCATCCATCATTAGACACTTAGGTTGTCTCCATGTCTTGGCTATTGTGAATAATGTTGCAGTGAACACTGGGGTGCAGATATCTCTTTGAGATATTGATTTCATTTCTTTCAGATATTCACCCAGAAGTGGAATTTTCCATCATATAATAGCTCTATTTTTAATTTTTTGAAGAACCTTTATACTGTTTTCCATGGTGGCTTAGTTGTTGTTGTCTACAAAAATAGAAAACCACATTAATGAGATATAACTGACATATAGGAGGCTGTGCATACTTAATTGCACATGTTATTTTGATAAATGTATATATCTGTGAAATCATCACCATAGTCAAAATAATCAGCACGCCCATCATTTCTGATGATTGTGAAGTGAAGTTGCTCAGTCGTGTCCGACTCTTTGTGACCCCATGGACTGCAGCCCACCAGGCTCCTCCATCGATGGAATTTTCTAGGCAAGAGTGCTGGAGTGGGTTGCCATTTCCTTCTCCAGGAGATCTTCCTGACCCAGGGATTGAACCCGGGCCTCCCGCACTGCAGGCAGATGCTTTACCATCTGAGCCACCAGGGAAGCCCAATTCTGATGGTTACTCTTATGTAATTTCTCCCCACGCACTCTCCCCCCTGTCATAGGCAATCACTGATCTTCTTTCTGATATAATACTATAAATTCATTTACATTAAAAAATAATTTTCTATGAAGAAATCATACAGTATATATTTTTTCCTTCCACATAATTACTTTGAGAATCATCTTTACTGTTGTATTATCAATAGCTCATTCCTCTATTGCTTAGTATTCCATTGTAGGGATATAACAATTTGTTTATTCATTCACCTTCCACTTTTGGCTAATACAAATAATTGTTAACTATAATTACCATGCTGTATCTTATATCTTCAGAACTTATTCATCATATCACTGGAAACTGGTACACTTTGAGCAACATGAGTTTACAGTTATCAACATGAGATAATGCTACTATGAATATTGGTGTACATATGTCTCTGTAGAGACATATGCTCTCACTTCTCTTATGGAAATTAGGAGTAAAGTGGCTGGGTTATACAGTAGGTATGTGTTTATCTTTTTAAGAAACTATCAGACTATTTTCCAAAGCGGTTGTACAATTTTACATTTTTACCAGCAGTATATGAGAGTTTCACTTCCTCCACATTCTCACCAACACTTGATATGATATGGCCAATCTTTTTTATTTGAACTTTATTTATTTGAACATTCTAATAAATGTGTCATGGTATCAGAGATCAAATTGCCACATCCGTTGAATCATCGAAAAAGCAAGAGAGTTCCAGAAAAAATCTACTTCTGCTTTATTGACTACGCAGAATCTTTGACTGTGTGGATCACAACAAACTGTGGAAAATTCTTCAAGAGGTGAGAATACCAGACCACCTGACCTGCCTCCTGAGAAATCTGTATGCAGGTCAGAAAACAACAGTTAGAACTGGACATGGAACAACAGACTGGTTCCAGATAGGAAAAGAAGTATGTCAAGGCTGTATATTGCCACTCTGCTTATTTAACTTATATGCAGAGTACATCATGTGAAATGCCAGGCTGGATGAAGCTCAAGCTGGAATCAAGATTGCCGGGAGAAATATCAATAACCTCAGATATGCAGATGATACCACCCTTATGGCAGAAAGTGAAGAAGAACTAAAGAGCCTCTTGTTGAAATTGAAAGAAGAGGGTGAAAAAGTTGGCTTAAAGCTATGGTCCCATCACTTCATGGCAAATAGATGGGGAAACAGTGGAAACAGTAAGAGTCTTTATTTTTTTGGGCTCCAAAGTCACTGCAGATGGTGATTGCAGCCATGAAAGTAAAAGACGCTTGCTCCTTGGAAGAAAAGCTGTGACCAACCTAGACAGCATATTAAAAGCAGAGACATTACTTTGCCAACAAAGGTCCATCTAGTCAAAGCTATGTTTTTTCCAGTTATCGTGTATGAATGTGAGAGTTGGACTATAAAGAAAGCTGAGCACCGAAGAATTGATGCTTTTGAACTGTGGTGTTGGAGAAGACACTTGAGAGTCCCTTGGACTGCAAGGAGATCCAACCAGTCCATCCTAAAGGAAATAGGTCCTGAATATTCATTGGAAGAACTGATGCTGAAGCTGAAACTCCAATACTTTGGCCACCTGATGTGAAGAACTGACTCATTTGAAAAGACCCTGGGAAAAATTGAAGGCAGGAAGAAAAGTGGACAACAGAGGATGAGATTATTGGATGGCATCACCGACTCAATGGACCTGAGTTTGAGTAAGCTCCAGGAGTTGGCAATGGACAGGCAAGCCTGGCGTGCTGCAGTCCCTGAGGTGGCAAAGAGTCAGACACAACTGAGCAACTGAACTGACTGATCTCAGGTTTTAATTATATTTCCCTAATGACAAATAATTTTAAACATCATTTCATGTGCTTATTTGCCATCCATATATCTTTTTTGCTAAAGGATCTGTCCAGATCTTTTGCCCATTTTTAATTGGGTTGTAATTGTTTTTCTATAATTGATTTGAGAGTTCTTAAATATTCTAGATACAATTCCTTTGTCAGTTACTGATTTGGATATATTTTCTCCCAGTCTGTTGTCTTTTCGATTTCTTACCAGTGTTTTTAAAAAAGCAGAAATCTTAATTTTGATGAAGTCCAATCTATCGTCTTTTTCCTTATTTTTATGGTTCTAAGAAATCTTTGTCTAACCCAAGGTCACAAAGATTTTCTCATATTTGCTTCTAAAAGTTTTATAGTTTTAGGTTTTACATGTAGGTCTGTGATCCATTTTAAAGTACTTTTTGTATATGACACAGGGATGGGTCAAAGTTCATTTTTTGCATATGGGTATCCAGTACTATATAATATTCAATACTGTGTTTTCGTCCCATAGTTTTTTTCCTCCTAGTTTTGTTGGGATAAAATCGACACACAGCACCACATAAGGTGTACACAATAATGATCTGACTCACGCACACCGTGAAATGACTATCATTAAGTCTGTTGAATGTCCATCATCTTATATAGTACAAAATTAAGTAAAAACTTTTTCCTCGTGTCCAGTAGCTTTTAATAGAAGAATTAAAAGAAAGCCAAGCTTAAAAGGGTATGTGCCTAGTCACTGAGTCATGTCCAACTCTTTGCAGCCCTATGGACTGTAGTTTGCCAGGCTTCTCTGTCCATGGGGATTCTCCAAGCAAGAATACTGGAGTGGGTTACCATGCCCTCCTCCAGCGTATCTTCCTGACTGAGGGATAGAACCCAGGTCTCCCACATTGCGGGCGGATTCTCTACCACATTACAGGTGGATTCTTTACCAGCTGAGCCACCCCGGAAGCCCAAGAATACTGGAGTGGGTAGCATATCCCTCCTAAAGGGGATCTTTCCTTCCCAGGAATCAAAGCGGGTCTCCTGTGTTGCAGGCAGATTCTTTATCAGCTGAGGTATACTAGGCTATTTTCTTTGTGTTATCCCTAAAACTTTCTTGTTGTCCATTTTGCTGAAACTTCTTAAAACAGTATCCTGTGATTGAACTCCTTAAACCTCAAGTTTCCTGTCTTTCTACTTAACCAATGAAATGTTATTTATATACTCTTTTGGAAACATAACATATACTGTAGGTAATTATAGCAAAAGTGTAATGGGTAGCAGAAGATATTGCCAAACCAAGGTTCTGGAGCCCAGACGAAATAAACACATAACATGTGCCAATACAGATCTCAGTGCTAGGAAATACACAGAAAAGTAAGTGAAAGAGGAGCTAAAAATAAAGTTTTTTAAAGAACTGTCTACTACTTTGTGTCTAATCTACTATGTTTTTCTCCCTTTTTTAGTAAAAAAGACCTATAGCATTTGACCTTAGAATTATTCTTTTAAAAATACATGTATTATGTATGTATGAATATGTGTATGTATGTGCATACACATGCACATACAGATATTTTAGGCATTGGCTTAAAGAATAGAAAAGTAACCGAGGGTATAGATAGTTTATCCTTTACCACTCTGCAGCCTTATTCAGAAATAAGAAAAAAAATTTCCAATCAGCTATGAGTCATCATAATTTTTAGTGTAGTAGAGAAAATAACTTTGGAGGTGCTGAGACAGCCTTTTTTTTTTTTTGTAGGAAATCATGTAGCATGGGCTTTAGAGTCAAATGTATTTGGATTTCAACCAGCATTGTTCTCTTGCTTACAAACTCAAAGATTTCAGGGAAATACTTTTCAGAGCCTCAGTGTCTCTAATACAGTAATAGTAATAATTCTCTCTTTTTCGGCTAAGAAATTTTATATAAAAAATCAGGTACTATAATAGTGCTTAACACATAGTAGGTGTTCAGTATACGTCTGTTTTCTCTGTCATCAGGGGACTGACCTTTGAAGCCTGTGACTACAGTTTGAAGAACCTATAAATGGATAGGACAAGGGGAGAGAGTTTGTTTTCAGTAGATACAGCACAGTCATCCATGATCCCGTACCACCCCCATCCCCCCATAAAGATTCATTTTTTTGCCATTATCATTCAGCAACAGATAGAAAACTAACATATTGGAAAGAGTGTGAAATCTGCAAGATGTTACAACAGTGACTTTCATATTACTATTCATTATCTAATTAGGTTTTTTGAAGGCTTTATTTAGATAATTTAGACCTCCCCTTTATCCCTTTTGGGGGTAAAGGGAATTGTAATTTGAAAGGAAGAGCTCTTCCAAGCAGAAAGATAGCTAGACTCTCCCTCAGTAGTCTACAGTCTCTTACAGGAGTCTTTTAAAAAGTGGTTTCCTAAGTTAATTATATTTCCATGTTCATTTCATGTGATGCCTGTGAAACTACATACTTAGATTACAGACAGAAAATGAAGTAACAGAAGACTCCAGGTTTTCTGCTGTTTTTAGGATTTATTCAAATTGACTGGGTCACATTCATTTTGATGATTTTAGTAACATCAGCTGATAAGTGAAAAGAAACTGTCATCTTTAATCTGACCTTTCCATATTGATATCAGATAGGAACCATATGCCTGGTATGGATGTGATAGGTCATCCAGAAGATGTAGTAAATATTACGTATTTGTAGCATAAAACTAGTCTTGTTTTCCTATAAATTTCAATAGCACACATAAAATCTTCTATAGTTTTTGAAACAGTTAACATCAGCATAGGTTTAGTATTAATAGACATTACTGCACAAAGTTCTCATTTTGTTGTTCATTTTTAGAGGAAACCTGTTACCTGACATTTTTATATATAATGGAAGCTCATAGGTTTTTTAAATATATATATATGTAATATATATATATATTTATTTATTTGGTTGCACTGGGTCTTAGTGGGGTCTTTAGTTACAGCATGCCAACTCTTAGCTGCGGCATGTGGAATCAGTTCCCGGACTAGGGATCAAACATGGGCCCCCTGAATTGGGAGCTCAGAGTTTTAGTCACTGGACCACCAGGGAAGTCCACCATAGGCTATTAAATAGATCAATAATTAATGATAAAATAATTTGAATTCTGATTATAAATAGTTCAAATCTATTCTGATGAAACAACTTAAGACTGAGGCTTTGGGGTCAGCTTTTTAGCAATGAAGTTTATCTTGCATATTTTTTAGTAAAATAAGTATATGTACTACTTACCATACAAAAAGAGGTGATCAACCTAATTTCTGTTAATATATGATTGCTAAGCTTTTTGAAAACTATTATCTTCCTAGAATTATTTTACCAATTTTGTGTTCAGGTTACATTCAGAAAGCGTAGTATCTCCTTAAGCAAAATATTTACTAGAACCAAAATAAATCCAAATTCAATTGTTTTTATCTGTATTTTTTTTAACTTCACTGCAATTTGGTGTAGTTGACCCGAGTTGAAAATAGAAAGCTAAGGAGTTATATTTTCCATCTATCAAAATATGAATCTTTTCCTCTTGTAAAAAACATATATTTTAAGAAGGTAAATGGAAGTGATAAATACCAAAATCCAAATTTTTTAAAACAAGTAGTGCCTCTTTTGTTGCTCTTTAAGAGAAAACATAAATATGAGAGATAATCATAACATAAAATGTTTTTTCTTCAGATATTTAAGGTTTTAAACTTTATTCATACTAAGTTATGACTATTTGAATAATTACCTTACTTTCATAATTTAAAAGTTTTTTCAAATGCAGTTAGCCTCAATTATTTAAATCAAGAGATTTAAACAACTTTACTGTCATTCAGCCAACAAAATATTTATTGGGGAGCCATTATGTTCCAAGCTGTTCTCACTGCGAAGAATCCAATAAACAAAACAAGAAAAGCCCTTGATTTTATGTTCTAGAGACTGGAAACAACAAATAGAAAATATGTAATAGAATTTCAGTTTGTGATAAGGGTTAAGAAGAAAAATCAAAGTGAGAGGACAGAGTAATTTTAAATGAACATAAAGAAAATAAATTTTCCCAGGTTGAAGCATATACATTCTTTGGCTTGGTTTTTGAAATGTACATTTGACTATTTCTGCTGGTGAAAATTATTTACAGAAATTAGAAACTCATCATACATATTATTATATACTAATCAAAAAATTTAGCCCCAGCCAGTGAATTTAGCATTTATAAATGGAAGTGTCTGTGGAAGAATAAAATCTTTAGTTAACCACTACTTTACTTCTAGCAGTGAAGTCTGCAGCTCATGAAATTTGTAATTCTGGAGTGGTTTCAGCTTGCCCCAGCCCCTGGGGAGTCTGTTGATATAGCACCGAGTTACAGATTATTATTCAGCTATAGAAGTTTTATACTTGGGCATTTTCTTACATCTTCCTCTGTCAGTCAGTGAAATCTTGTATATTTGCCAAATAAAATAAATCCCATACTAATAAGAAGCTATAAGTAAACAGTAGGAGCATGAGTCAGAGCCAGCACCACCCGTATTCCTTGTGTGTGTACCTCTCTAGTACTCCCTGATATGTTCATTTTGCACAAACACGTAGTAATGCATAACTACTGTTCTAAAGCACCAACTCCAGATATTTATGTAAGAGCTCCTTTTTAGAACTAAGCAATACTGTGATTGGTAGAATTCTGGCATATTACCAAAGTCAAAAGCAGAATGTAAAACTCTGCATGCTGTTGATGGGAGAAAAAAGAAATGTATTTCCTACTTTCCCTGTAAATCCCTAAAGAGTTCAGCCCAGAAAACCACTGTTAGATCTCTAAAATGGATTTTTATTTGATGTAGGATAGTTCAGCAATTTTTCAGGGGAAAAAGAAAAAAATCAGTTGCTTGAGAATCTCATCTCTTTTGCTAGTTAGGTCCTGTCTGATAAATTTTATTCTACTTCCTTCATTAATTTATTCAGTAAATATTCATTGAACACTTACTGTTACCTGGCACACAGAAATTAAAGAACTAAAATGCTTATCCTCAAAGAACTTATGGTGGAGAAAAGTGACATGTAAATCCAAACTTAACAATACTGTGATAGGAACTATAAAAGAGATACCTGCAGAATACTTTAAATATAAATAAAACTACTATTTATGAAGAATTTATTGTCCTAGATGCTTTATATGTTATTTCATTTAATCCTTTCAACAGCTTTATGAGGTAGATCTTATACTATTTAACCTGTGCCAGAAGCACTAACTTCCATCTAACAAGGAAGCAGGTGGTATCAGGAAAAGTTCTTGAGTTGATCATAGCAAGATGAGTAAGACAGAGAGTGAGAGAAAAATGATGCAGTGTGGCATTTTACACAGAGAAAGATGAATATGTAAAAGTATAGGACATGTTATTGGAATATAGCGTTGGTTCTGGGAAATAAAAGATGGCAGGAAACAGGTCATGAAAGAACTTGTAGGCTATGCTTAAGGAATTTGAGAGAAATCTGATCAAAAACACATTTCAGGAAGATAACTCTGGAATTGTTCACATAAGGCATTAGAAGAGGATTTTTTACTTCTAAAGGAAGAAATTCTCTGCCAGCATTGACTTATGTTTATTAAGTACATATAAGCATAAAACTCAAAACATCCCCTACTTTTAGTTTACAAGTACTAAACCAAAGTAATGTAATTCTATTATATAATATATATATAAATTAAATATAAATATTACAAAAATAAAATTCAAATCAACAACATGAGTTTATGTCATAGACCATGTTCTTGTGTAAGTCACTACTGATAAGTGAAGTGCTGACTCTCATGGTGCAAGTGCTTTTAATTTTTAATTAAACATTTCCATATTATTAATTCCAATTAATTCTCCCACAGGTGTTCTCTACTTGAGCCACTAAGAAAACCTTTTGCTCTATTGGATTAACAGTTATTTGGGAGAAGGGAAAAAAGGATAATCATACCTAATAGGCTCCTTTCTCAGAAGGAAATGGCAACCTACTCCATTATTCCCGCCTGGGAAATCCCATGGACAGAGGAGCCTGGTGGGCTCCAGTCCATGGGGTTGCAAGAGTTGGACACAACTTAGCAACTAAACCAGCACCACCTAATAGGCTCCTCTTGGTACTATCATAATCATAAAAATGTAATTGCTGGGCCCCAGATCACATGGCAGTTATAATATGATCCAGAATATGGTTACATCAATTAATTTATCATCAAAATGAAGACACATAAATAATTATAGGGAACCAGTGGACTTCAGTTTGAAAAATACTGAAATAGAAGATTAATTGTTCATCCAGGACATTATTTTTTTTAATTAATTTATTTTTGGCTGCACTGGGTCCTCGTTGCTGCATGCTTTCTGTAGTTGCAATGAGCAGGGACTACTCTTTGTTGTGGTGCACGGGCTTCTCATTGCAGTGGCTTCTCGTTGTGGAGCACAGGCGCTGGGAACACAGGCCTCAGTAGTTGCAACATACAGGCTCAGTAGTTGCAGCTTGCAGGCCCTAGAATGTGGGCTCAGTAGTTGTGGTATATGGGCTTAGTTGCTTCGCAGCATGAGGAATCAATCCTTCTGAAACAGGGATCCAACACATGTCCCCTGCATTGGCAGGCATATTCTTATCCTTTGTATCACCAGGGAAGTCATCCAGTACATTACTGATGCAGGCATTTTGTAAACAAGGAAGCTATCAGTGACTTGGATGGAGAGTCACTGGCCATAGCATCTTAAAAAGTCATGAATCTAGGACCTGAAAATCAGTGGATTTTTGTTAAAATCAGTGATTTTAAGGACCCTTGAAAGTAGACATCACTGTCTCCAAACTATCCCAATTATGTAATTTGTATGTCAAGACTGTATATTGTCACCCTGCTTATTTAACTTATATGCAGAGTACATCATGAGAAATGCTGGGCTGAAGGAAGCACAAGCTGGAATCAAGATTGCCGGGAAAAATATCAATAACCTCGGATATGCAGATGACACCACCCTTACGGCAGAAAGTGAAGAAGAACAAAAGAGCCTCTTGATGAAAGTGAAAGAGGAGCGTGAAAAAGTTGGCTTAAAGCTCAACATTCAGAAAACTAAGATCATGGCATCTGGTCCCATCACTTCATGGCAAATAGATGGGGAAAACATTGGCTGACTCTATTTTTCTGGGCTCCAAAATCACTGCAGATGGTGATTGCAGCCATGAAATTAAAAGACACTTACTCCTTGGAAGGAAAGTTATGACCCAACCTAGACATTATATTAAAAACAGAGACATTACTTTGCCAACAAAGGTCCGTCTAGTCAAGGCTATGGTTTTTCCGGTGGTCATGTATGGATGTGAGAGTTGGATTATAAAGAAAGCTGAGCACAGAAGAATTGATGCTTTTGAACTGTGGTGTTGGAGAAGACTCTTGGGAGTCCCTTGGACTGCAAGGAGATCCAGCCAGTCCATCCTGAAGGAGATAAGTCCTGGGTGTTCATTGGAAGGACTGAGTTTGAAGCTGCAATTCCAATACTTTGGCCACCTCATGTGAAGAGCTGACTCACTGGAAAAGACCCTGATGCTGGGAGGGATTGGGGGCAGGAGGAGAAGGGGATGACAGAGGATGAGATGGCTGGATGGCATCACTGATTCAATAGAAATGGGTTTGGGTGGACTCCGGGAGTTGGTGATGGACAGGGAGGCCTGGTGTGCTGCGGTTCATGGGGTCGCAAAGAGTTGGACACGACTGAGCAACTGAACTGAACTGAACTGAAGATAAGAATAATGTGAACTTGCTAAAGACATGGCTTTTGCAAGAAGGGGTTCTATCTAGAAACACAGTTTCAGTCAAGGTAGCCAATAAACCTTTGTGCTTACTTCACCTATGCCCTCTGTGATACGGACTCTAAATACTGGTGATCTGAGAAATTCAAGCCATTAAAAAAAGATACTTATATTCAACTGTGTAGTACAATTAGTCATCACTGCTAAATAGTAAGACAGTGAACAAGAAAACTGTATCTTGTTTTGTTTGTCTAGAATACACCATTCTACTCCAAGGAGTAAAGGGAGATTTTGGACTGTTGATAAACCCTCCTTCATAATAGCTAACATTTATTGAACAATTACTATATTCCAGGCCCTCTGCTAAACTCTTTACATGTATTAACTAATTTAATCCTCAAAATAATTTTATAGATGTTATTACAGATGAAAAAAATGAAGCACAGAGAGGTTAGATAACTTAACCAGGGTCACAGTGAGTAGCGGAGCTAAGATCTGAACGTGACTAACTTCAAACTTGAACCACAATGCTATATTGCCAACTTGACTTCCCTGGTGGTGCAGACAGTAGAGAATCTGCCTGCAATGCAGGAGACCCAGGTTTGATCCTTGGGTTAGGAAGATCCCCTGGAGAAGGGCATGGCAACCCACAAGAGTATTCTTGCCTGGAGAATTCCATGGACAAAGAAGCCTGGCAGGCTTCAACGGGGTCGCAAAGAGACACGGCTAAGTGATTTAACACATTCACTTCCTCTCACTTCATTTAAAGCCATGGTCATGTTAGATGTGGAGACTTGATTCTGACCAAAAGGCACTGCACACCGTTTATTTCTGTACCTTTACTTAACAGCAGTCTAGGAAGAAGAAGGAAGGAAGAGGACGTGATATATTTCCCAGGCCTAGAAATTGCTCACTTGGGGATATTCACATGTGGTAAATGAAACCATTTGGTCTAGATAACATAAGATCCATTGCAACCCACAGTTGAAGAATTTTATAAAGGCATAAATATTATCACCCACCAGAGTCTTAAGATTATCTAGATTTAGCCCCACTGATGATATTTCTTCTAACTTTCATAGACAGAAATCAGTGGGGGGAAAAAAGCGTATTTTGAAAGATTAAATTCCAATCCATATCTCAAGCTTACAGTTGTCTCCAATAGTTGATACAACAACAGTTGTTTAGTTTTGTAAATGGAACTTACACTTAGCACCACAGAATCCCATCTTCACAGGGCATAGTTTCAGATTTGGAAGATATTTAAAGGACAAATCAATCCATAGATCTGCTGATATTCCTAAAAGACGAGTGGGGTGCCTGTTATTGGCTTCAGTTCGTGATGAACCCCACTGGGCTGTGGAGAAAGGAGAAACTGGCCTGAACGAGACAACACTCTCTACAGCTGTCCCTAGCCTTCCTCCACCTGTTACACTCAGTGTTCATTTCACGGGTCAACTCAAGGCATGCAAGTGCATTAAACAGTCTTCATAACTGACTGCTCATGGTTGATCGCAGAAGAATAATTAGGAGCTGTTACTTTCCTACAACTGCTACTTTCATTAACAAGACCAGAAAACATTACAAATAAATAAAATTCTTACATCACATCAGAAAAAAGAGTAGTTGAATCCCCCAAAGGATTTTATATTTTACTGTTAGACAAGTAAATAATTTCATATAAATGGCTACATTAATCACTTATAAACAGAAAGAAACTTCTCTCCTTTTTTAAAACAGCAGCTGGAAGAGAGGGGATATATGCATATGTATGGCTGATTCACTGTGCCGTCCAGCAGAAACTGACAGAGCAGTGTAAAGCAACTATGCTTCAGTTAAAGCAGAAAAGCAGCTAGAAATGTTTTCTCTTTGAAGACAGAATAACCATTTGTTAAACCATATTTATTGACACCTTTGAGGATGTTATTGGTACAAAAAGGAATTTCCATGCTGGCCCTATTGTAATCTTTTATAGCCAAAGTTATGAAGAAAATCAACATTTGGGAAATTGTGGTCATGTTTGAAGATCTGCTTTTTCTTTTCTGTTTGACAGCTCTATCTAAATTCTCATAACTTGAATGTAAATATGTGTATGTAAAAAATGTGTGTCTATCTAAATCACCTCTTAGGAGAGGTTTACTATAAGTATAAATAGAAATTATTTATCTAAGCCTAAAAAACTTGCATAATACTGAATTCTGCTTTTTCTCATCTTGCCACATCTAAAACTATCACCATGTTAATTTTACTTTCTTAGACTTTCTTGATGCTTCTCTTCAACCCTATCACCACCCCCAATGAGGTATTTTTTTTCCATTTAGATTATGGTATCTTAAGTGTCTTACATATATAGTTGAAGCTGTGATGCGCTCCCCAGATCCCTGCTCAGAACTTAAGTTTTTATTTCCCAACTGCAAGAAGTCCTGCCTCCAAAGAGCCCTCTTCATAACTGCCTTGACCCCATCTCAGGATACCCCTGAAGGGCATTTCCCAGCTCCCCATGGGGTCCGTCATGGCTCTGAGACTGCATTGAAGTCCAGCGTCTCCCAGTTCTGTCTCTTCCTTTCCATAGGTGTTTATCTTAAGAACACTCCCCAATAAACTTCCAGTAAGCAACTTCTCTGCTTGCTGGGGGACCCAACCTGTAACAACATATTTGTCTTGTTGATATTTTCCTTTTGGTTCTAGATTTTCTGAAGTTCTAGTTAGCTAAAATCTTACTATGTCAAGATTATTTCATCAGGCATGTATTGAGCACCTGTAAAGGAAATGAATTAAAACTTGGCTCCTGTCCTGAAGGAGTTTACAGCCTGACCGAAGTGACAATTACATTTGAAACTATACTATAGCATCTTTAGAATAATCCTTTAAAAAAAAGCAAAACCCTAAATTTCAATAATTTTAGAATAAAAGTGAGTGGCATGGATTTTACTCTGTGGGTTACAAAGAACAAAAGGAAAATATTTCAGAGAAAAGAAAATGAATATAAATAAATAGGGTGAAAGTTTAGAAGGCTATAGGGTTTGTCTTTATGATTCCAGAAACCTTTAAGGAAAAGGTAGTTTTTTCACTTATTTTGAATTAAGTTGAAACTTACAGAGAATTTATAAGACTAATACTGATCTCTCATACAATCTATACAGAGTCATCAATTTTTATCATTTCTCCACATGCTTCAGCATTCTCATTCTCTATACAAATGCACACACTGACAAACATACACACTCTTTTTCTGAACCATCTGAGAATAGGTAAAATACATCATACCACTTTATCCCTTAATACTGTAGTGTGTATTTCCTAAAAACAAGGATATTAACCTCTGTAAGCACCATACACTTATCAAATTCAGGAAATCTGTTACTTTAATCTACAGTCTAGATTCAACAGTAATTATTCACCAAAATGAATTTTAAGAAAAGTTCTGTAACTTAACATTTGTGATTTAAACTAAAAATTATATGAAGTAAGCCATAGAAGAGCTCAGAAGTTTTCTAACTTGATTAAAAATATAATAGTAAACTCACTTCTGACTTTCTATGTATGCTTAGTTGCTCAGTGGTGTCTGACTCTTTGCGACCCCGTGGGCTGTAGCCCACCAGGCTCTTTTGTCCATGGGGATTCTCCAGGCGGGTTGCCGTGCCCTCCTCCAGGGAATCCTCCCAACCCAGGGATCGAACCCGCGTCTTCCACATTGTGGGCAGATTCTTTACCGACTGAGCCGCCAGGGAAGCCCTCTGACTTTCTAAGGGGAAAGCATGGATAGCCTCAGATTACCTGTAAAGATGTGATTTAAGGCTCTTCAGAAGTGAGCCTTGCTCTTGGGAGCCCATTTCGTGCGGTGACTTTCAAAAGAGATCGTGTATTCTGGATCTAAGGACTGTGGATTTCCTTGACCTGTGTCTTCACAGCTTAAGTTTAACGATTTTCTTTGGAACTGTCTTCCAGCCCGTGGGGGCCAGTAAATGGAGGATGGGCCACCCAGATAACTAGATCCGGCTGGGCCCCCTCCCCACCTACACACATGTGGCCAAGGCGCCATCGGGAGTGGTCAGCGTGTGGCTCCGCCTCCGCCGCGTGCCAGTCCGCAGGGACCCTGGGACGTCACTTCAGCCTAGCGGGCCCTGGTCTGTTGGGAGTTGGTGGTGGCACCGGAAGCCCAAACCCGTATCCGCTCCAACATTCGACGCCCCTGGCGGTCATGGCTTCTCCGCTGAAGCTAGAGCAGGACATGCAGGGGAAAGTAGATTCATTTCGGGCCCGCATCGCCCAGGAGGCCGAGGATCTAGTGTCCACCTTCTTCCCTCAGAAGCTCTCGGAGCTAGATAGTCGGGTCCAGGAGCTCCGCCTGCAAGACTTGTCCAGAATCCGTTCAGTGCCAGCCCCAGAGAGCCTCATTGCCCCAGACACTGCTGGTGATGGGCCCAACCGGGACCCGCCGCCTCTGCAGACCCAGCCCTCCATCAAGGTACTAGCACTGCCCAGCGGCGAGGGACAGCTTCTGCGAAGCAACCAGCATCTGGTGGAGTTGATTGAGCGTGTGAAGCCTGAGATCGAGCTGCTGAGAGAGAAATGCAACACTGTGCGGATGTGGGTGCAGCTCCTCATCCCAAAGGTGGAGGACGGCAACAACTTCGGAGTGTCCATCCAGGAAGACACCGTGGACCAGCTGTGGACCGTGGAGAGCACAGCAGCCTCCTATCTACGCCGCTTCTCCACCTACTACAACACCCGGGCCAAGCTGTTGTCCAAGATAGTGAAATACCCCCAGGTGGAAGATTATCGCCGCACCGTAGCGGAGGTCGACGAAAATGAGTACCTGAGTGTGCGCCAGATTCTGCTCCACGTACGGAACCAGTATGCCACTTTGCATGATGTAATCCTCAAAAACATCGAGAAGATCAAGACCCCTCGGAGCACCAACACCGACAACCTTTACTGAGGACCTTTCTACACCCCACTTTCCTTTAGGAGTTGGCAGTTCAGGCAGCCAGAAGGCTGGTTATCTACAGGTGATGAAACGACTGGAAATGTGCGTTACTCTTTAGAGACAGTTTCATATAGCTTATCCCCATAATGAATCCTCTTGGTGTAATTTTTATTTGATTTTTCTTTGGGGAGAAAGAATGGGATCAAGCCATCTGGTTGAAGGTGGTAAGGTTGGTCAAGGAGAGAGGATGGCCATTTTAAAAACAGCTTCATAGATGATTGTTGGCCAAGGTTTCTTTTTTTATGGCATTGGTGATATTGAATGGTTTCAGGGGTTAAAAAAAAAGTTTTAAAGAAAGTTCAATGAAGCTTTTCTTAAGGCTCTGCTCTGTTACTTTGTTCAAACCTCAGAAATGCTCCTTTTATATCATCTTTTGGTTTTTGCAAGAAAAGGAGTTTAAAGGGATGCGTTTAGGTCATTGTATGCTTTTAATTTAGCAAATTGAAATAAAAATCATTTTTTGATGGCCTGTGTGCTTATCTGAACTTTAATTTTCAGATGTATAGTTTTCCCCCTTCTCAGCTGGACTCATACCTTTGGTATTTTTCAACTCTGATGTATAAGAAAAATGAGCATATAAAAAGGGATAGATCTCAATTGTTCCTAAGAAATGGGCATTTATACCTCCCTTAGATTGAAGAGAAATCTGTGAAAATGGCTTCCTGGCACAATCTTCTGCCATCTCAGCATCATCTGTTTTCCTTTTACACACAATTTAGAGTTTCTTCTGTGTATCCATTTGTTTAAGTCCCTGCTAAGTCCTTCAAGCTTTATATCGCTGCCCTCAACTGATTTTCATCTCCTGTACCCTTTTGTCCCTTAAGATATTTCTTATTTCTTAAAAGTTTTCCTGTCAAATTATATGGGTCATTTTTAAAATCTGAAGTCTCTAAAATGTGACTGGGTTTTTTTCCTCCTTCCTGCTTTTGCTGTCCGGTTTAGGGGAAACCATTGTCATCTTCTCAGTGGTGATCTGTATTGTTGGTATATTTCAAGTCCAGCATTTCCAGGTTTCATTTGCAGGTAAGGTAAATTACTATACCCTGAGTTACCTTAATGCATCAGAGAATTTCTTGCAGTTATTGACATGATCAATTTTTTCTTCCATGGTGGGTTTTTTTTTGTTTGTTTGTTTTTGCTTTTTTTCAGAATTCTGCTTTATCTGGTGATGAAGATACTTTAGCCATTTGAAGTATATTTATTGAAAACTTTTTCAGTGGGACTTCCCTGGTGGTTCAGGCGGTAAAGCGTCTGCCTACAATGCGGGAGACTCAGGTTCAATCCCTGAGTTGGGAAGATCTCCTGGAGAAGGAAATGGCAACCCACTCCAGTATTCTTGCCTGGAAAATCCCATGGACTGAGGAACCTGGTAGGCTACAGTCCATGGAGTCGCAAAGAGTCAGACCCGACTGAGTGACTTCACTTAACTTTCTTTCACTTTTTTTTTCAGTATTAGTATTACTTGAGGATCTTCATCACTCAGAATCAGCATTTGTGGGAGTTATATAGTACACAATTGGAAAAAGAAAGAGTGGGAGTTACTTCTGTTGCATTTTTATATACAGGAATAGATTATTCCCGTGTACAATTGACAGCTTCATCTCTTTTTCCCATTGAGCTAACAGTGCCCTGAATCCTTATGAGAGTTTTAAGACTACGCATAATAAGTTATGACCTTAATCTTTTAATGTATTTTATAGTACTGCTTTCATGCAATAAATTATTTCTCAAATGAGTTTTTGGTAGGGAAATTATGAGGGATTAAATTTATTTTTGTGAGAAATGAGAATGTATTTCCCATTGGAATTTTTCCCACATAATATAAGACCCTCTGAAACTAGGTAACTGTCCAAGTCAGAGTCTAGAATCTATTATTAAAACTTGCTTGTAATTCTACTCCCCTCCCCTTTTTTTTGCAATATCTTTATAAGAATGTACTCCTTGCTATAAGTGAAACAACCTTCAGATCTTGCTTTAGATAGGATCAAAACCTGATTATCTACTCTTTGCATTGATCCTAATCCTCCCCCACTCCCCCCTTTCCCCATTTAATGAATTAAATCACTTTTGAAGGAGACTTTTTAATTTAGGAGTTTCTTTTCGACAATGCATTTTGGTTGCCAGGGGTGAAAACCAGCATGAACCTTTATTGTACAGACTTGACTCTAAAGGCTGCTGTAAAAACATTTCCTGTTTAACAGTAAGAATTGTTTAGTATGTAAAGCAGAGATGTTTTCTTTTACATCTTCTTTAAAAAAGAAATATTTCTTATTTTGAATTACACCACATTTCTAGTGGGTGGTTTTGTTTTTCTAAGTGAATAGTGATGTTCATTACGTTTTTTTCTGGGGTGGTGTCGAAGTCTGTGCAGGAAGGGCATGATGATTTTGGGCACCTCCTGCTTTTTCATTTTCCTTATCTTTTTCACTTGAAGGAGTAAAATAGCTGTTTCTTCATGAGTGAAGTGAATTAGAGACATAATCACCTTTAAAAACTTTATAACATATCCTTATAACTGGGCCTGTATTACTAAAATATACATGAATATGTATCTATATTAACCTATATAGATGAGAAAAGATTGTAAACTGATTTAGTAGAAGCTTTATTTTCAAAGTAAACTTCTAAAAAATGATGCCCTAAGATAGAACAAGTTTATTCTTTTGTTTAACTTCTGAAAAGCCTGCATCTTTCAAATTGGACCTTGTAAAACAACAAAAGATATTGCCTAATAGAAAGAATTCTGGTTGCATTTAACATTCTTCCTCAAGAGTTCTCTTTATTTCCCTTGTAAGTTATTAGATTTGATTCAGATTAAGTGCCAGGAATTCTACGTCAGTCCGTTTGACAGGCATTTAATTGCATGCCATTGTGTAATAGACAGCGTGAGGAAGTCTTGTTGCTTGTTTTTCAACCATAGTTAATCATCTCAGGTTTAAAATATCTGTTCCATACATGATACCACCATCATCTTGCTGGTTCCTTATACTCTTAAACTGTCAAACCCTATGCCATATGCCAGTTCAGTTCAGTCGCTCAGTCGTGTCCAACTCTTTGCGACCCCATGGACTGAAGTACAGCAGGCTTCCCTGTCCATCACCAGCTTCTGCATCTTGGTCAAACTCATATCCATTGAGTCAGTGATGCCATGCAACCATCTCATCCTCTGTCGTCCCCTTCTCCTCCTGCCTTCAGTCTTTCCCAGCATCAGAGTCTTCCAGTGAGTCAGTTCTTTGCATCAGGTGGCCAAAGTTTTGGAGTTTCAACTTCTTGATGCTGATCCTATGTGAGATTGAAATAAATTGTCTCTAATATCCAAGCATATCTTTTACTAAGAAAATATGCATGTCCTTTTTAGTTCAGATTTTGGTATTTGCATTTTTCTCCGTTCTAACACTGTATCAAACAAATTTGGAGCTGGTGCCTACTTCTGCAAAAATCAAGCCCTTTATGATTTCTCCTTGCACATGGTTGCAAAAGCTTTTATTGTAATGAGCCTGTTTCAGGACTGGTATCAAAACATGGTAGCCAATATGAACCATTTGCTAACTGTTAGTTCTTAAAGCGTCTTTTAAACTCCTTTTAAGAAAACAGCTGAATTGAAAGAGTGTGTGTGTTTTATGTTTTGTTCTTAGGAAATGGTTTGAAAAACTCATTTGAAATTAAATAATTTAAGTTTTAAATTCTTTTTATGATTCATGAAAGCTTCTAACTCAGATTTGATTGGAAATTCTGAAATTGGTAGATCTGGTTTTTAGAGCTGAGTGACATACCTTTCTTAAGCCATAGAACTGATACAGAAGAGGCTCAAAGTTCTTAAGTTTTGGAACTTAGAAGGTTTTTTTTAAATTATCAAATTGTTTATAAATTCTTTGGCTATTAGAAGCAACTTTTTAAATAGTCTTTATGAGGTTTTCATATTTCTACAGAACTCTTACCAAATAGCCTCAGCCATTAATAGATAACTGTGATCAATTTAAAATGTTTTTTCAGTTTCAAAAGGACTATCTCAACGCTCAGAAATTTGAAAAACAAGCAGGGAGAATCCACTAGTTTAATGAAATTATTGAAGCTCATGTATGGGTTTCATTTATTTTAAGAAATACATCTTATGTTATTGCAACAAAGATTATGTATATTTCTATAGAAGATAAGCATTTATATTTAAATCAAGTTTTACTAACTAGAATTTCAATTGGCTGTTATCCCCCAGATTCAGATAGCAGTAGATAAACCCCCTTTAATTTTGTCTTTCAAGGATTCTTAAGGCTCTGTTACCTAGCTGTGGCAATGATATGCATCTCGGATAAGGGTTTTGACCACAGTGTGGAAAATAGAGATCAAGTAGCGAGGAAGAGTGTGCCTAGATTACTGTGAGAATGTCTAGATACTTACATTAGGATTTTACTCTGATTTTGATTTGAGGTTCCATAGTGGAATTAGCCATTTTATTGTTTAGTGTTTATCCCATTCCCCCTCAAAAAACATTTTTATTACCTCTGTAAATATGCTCAAGAAAGCGCTCATTGTCTTGTACTGATTAGATGAGTTGTTCTTCTTACAGTGATTTGGTATGAGTAGGAGGGAATCCTGCTTCCTTTGTCAACATTTAAACATTTCTGAAAGATGCTATTGTGCACTGACATCAAGGCATTTTTTAAAAATTACTGATCTTTTTGAAAAAACAAAGGACTCAGTCAGTTACAGAAACAGGTGTTGGACCACCCTTGTTCGCTGCATTACAACACTGTAGTGGTAACACACAAGTATCTGCCCGCCTTGAACTGAAATTATCCGTGGGAAATAAAATAGAAATGTAGAAGTTTCATGACTTACCTTTTCATCAACAGTCATAGGTGTTTAATATTAGATGATTATATATTTGTATATGTTTTTTCTTTGCTTTCTTTTTTGTGATAAGTCTTTAAGTTCCTAAAGTTAATTAGCAGAATTTTATCAGTGAAGCTTAGTGATCCCAGTCACTCAAATTTAAACTATTTCAATACTAAACTGAACTTAATGAATTCTCTCACATGGAAAAAGTCGAGTGTTATTTTCACTTGTAAAAAACTATCAGGAGCTAATGAACAGGAACTAAACCCACCTACAGAATTAAGTTCCTTTTATAACTTGGCCATTTATTTAACTTTGTTATTTAATCTCACTCTCAACAAAGTTTTGCAGCATGACCTTGGAAATACTGTTTGCTTCAGATAATACAGCATTTTGAAATTCTTGAATAAATATATAGCTTCCAATTAAGGTTTTTGATGTACTTTTGCCTCCTTAATTTTACAGATGAAGAAATTTAGATTCAGAGAATTATATAACATCACACAACTTACATGGCAGAAGTCTAGAAGCCAAATCATCTTCCATTTCAGGCTAGTGCTTTATTCACTGCACTGTACTGCATCTTCATTTTCAATAAATGAGATGATAGTGTGTTTAAAGGGAATTCTAGAAATGTGCAAACCAGTAGCCACAAATTAACATATCACTACGACGTGATGTATTACTTTATTCTATGAAACTTAAGAGAAGTTGAAATGTTTCTAAACCAGAATGGGCTGTAGTATTTTTACTAAAAGATTATGTAAAGGTATCCAAAACAATCTCTAAATTTATATGGTAACTGTAACTTTATTTTGGTCATAGAAATGACCCTTACTAAAAACCCAGGAGTTTCAGTACCCCCATTCCACTTCTCCTGAGGAGATATTCTAAACTATCAGCCATGCCATTTGTGTTGGTGGTGGTTTAGTCACTAAGTTGTGTCCGACTCTCATGACCCCATGGACTGTAGCCTGCCAGGCTCCTCTGTCCATGGGATTCTCCAAGCAAGAATACTGGAGTGGGTTGCCATTTCCTTCTGCAAGGGATCTTCCTGACCCAGGAATCGAACCTGGGTCTCCTGCATTGCAGACAGATTTGTGTTGGAGGGAGCTGCTATTACAACATTTGGAGATAGGTGGGGAGAAATATAGTACAAGATTTTATTTATTTCATTTTTGAATATATGGGTTTAAAATATCTTACTGACCAAGTCCCCTACCCCCCCATTGTTTACCACCAAAGAACTGCTAAGTGGAGTTGTTATGGCTCTGTCCCTAATAACCTACAGAATAAAGGGGGAAAACAGAGGAGCGGTAGGTTTTTGTTGGAGAGGAAGGCTCAAAGGACCATTTCCCAAAAGAAGTTTATCCTCTAGAGCATCACAGTGTTCATTATAGTAGCTGTTAATCTTCAAATGTAACTGGTCCGAATGGAGATGTGTCATAAGAGTAAACTACACACCAGAGTTTGAAGACTAAGAGCTTGAAGAAAAAAAGTAAAATAGCTCAATAATTTTTACACTGATCACATAGAAATTGAATGATAGTATTTTGAATATGTTGGATAAAGAAAATAGATTATTAAAATTAATTTCACCCATTTCTTTTTACTTTTTTTATTGCTAGAAAGTTTACATGTGACTTGCATATATGGTTCACAACATATTGACCTTAGGCAACATGCTTAGAGCTAAGATTTCTAAGTTAATTGGGTTGAGTCTTGAAGCTGAATCAAAACCTTCTATGGTGACATATTATGGGAACATTACCTGAAGACACTGATTTGTCATCTTTTCATAATGCATGGTAAAAGTGAATCAGGACTTCTCAGAGTTCAACTTGTTCTTGGAACTTGGAGTGCCTAAAGGAGTGGATGGCCAGCATGCCACTTAAAACATATCTTCTAAATATCTTATCTCTTATCCACACTTACGATGAGAGCCTAGAGTACTAGCCTTCTGTATTGCTAATTCAGGGTGATTCCATATGCTTTAGAAACCTAATAGATGGTAAGGTTGACATCTTATTTTGAAGATTGACTTTCCTAACAGTTTTTACCTGGCTGAAGGAATAATGTACCTCTGGTACCTACAGATACCTTTAGGCAAAGTCAGGCTCATCCTCAAGGAGCAGCATTTGAACACTAGGTGAAATCCAGAAAATTGCACTGAATTCCTGTAATACTGTTTCTTTGTATTATTTTTATGTGTACACGTATAATACCTTCTCTAGGTAAGTTTCTTGAGAATAGTGAGGGACTTTTTTTTATTCACTCTTTATCCTTTTGGTGTTTTGCATATAATAAGTTTATAAAGAATTTTGAATTAAATTTAACTGAGCCAAAACTTGATCAAACTAAAGAAAATTATTTTCTCATAAGACATATATTAATAGTAAGTGAGGTACTTTGTTACAATTGAACATGTTTGTGGATGTATACCCAGGAATATGTAACAATGATAGACATCTAAAAATTTGATTCATAATTAAAGACCAATTTTAGGCTTCTAATTAAACATTTTTTAATCACAATAATATAAATGGTTTAAAGTACTTTTGGCAATTCTCCTTCAATATTCCCAGTGATTTCATTAAGCCTATTCACCCTGCAACAGCTGCAAGTTATTCCAAACATCTGTACTGAATTCCCATGCTGTATGAGCCCATCTGAAAACAACTCTCTCACCCCATTAACAGCATCAGTAATTCTCTTACTACTTTTCTAACCAAGAGTTATGGAGAAATAAGTCTAGTATATCAAAGAGTGAAAAGTTTTGTTTTTCAAAATTGATTCTCTGTGATCATGAGCATAATGCTTTACCCTTCCAGATTTCTGATTTTAAAAAGTTAATTTCTTAAATATTTAAAGGTACATAGTTTATTAAATAGTCAAGGAAGAATTCTCTTAGATTTTAAGTTTTATTTGCTAATATAAAGACTTAAAATATTCTGGTTAAAATTATTTCATAAATTTTAAACAGTTTAAAAAGTATGGTGAGCTCAAGACATCACTGTCTTATTCTTCAGCTTCTTTAATGTTAGTGAATGTTTTTCTCTGCTTTTTTCCTTCATTTTCTGCTGTGAGACAGGCAAAAAATTATTGAACCCATTACCTTTGTATTTCATAGTTTACTCCAGTACTTCTTTAAGGCACCCATCTGGAACTAAAGAAATTTGACAGACTGAGATGGTTGCTCTTCTGTAGAGGAGTAGTGAAAAAGGCCATTTTATGAGCTTCATGAGCTGAGAGTTAATGTTTTCAATAAACCAATAAGTTCAATATAGTCCTTTGTATTTAAATTTCAGCTTATTGCATTGCATTATATTAAGTCCAAAAGACCACACAGTATGGTAGGAAGTTTAAATGTTACTTAAGAATCAAATTTCTGTTTATACTTTTAGAAAGAAGATTAAGAGTAATGGCAAAAAATGAAGTCAAAATAGCTTGATTAAAGGAAGCAAATAATTGTAGTTTATTAAAAGAATATCTCCTTAATCTTACAGTATGTGCTAATTTTTTGCTTTGCAAGTACATAAATTTATGTATTACCTGAGATATGCTCATTCTGTAGAAGTTTTATGTAAAATTAATGAACTTTAGCCCCATAAGAACATTTAAAAATTAAAACTGATGTTTGAAAAATGAGAATTTTGATAATTCCCATAGGAAAGACTATAAGAAATATTGTATCAGAAAGAAATATTACTCATTACTCATTTTTTAAGCTCTTTCATTTCTACCTCAGAAACCATTTAAGTTTTTTCAAAAAGGTTTAACAACAGTCCTGCCTAGAAAATACATTTGAGACTTTTAGTATTATTTCATGGTGATACTATTCTAAATATATGTTTATAAAGAGGCAGTAACTAGATTTACTCTGAAATTATTTCTGAAATTTTTAGCTACACTGTCAGATTAATGGCTAACTTATTTTCTTTTTTAAATTTAATTTTTATTTTATTTTGGAGTATAGTTGATTTACAATGTTGTATTAGTTTCAGGTATATAGCAAAGTGATTCAGTTATAGGTACATTCTTTTTCAGATTCTTTTCCTGTATAGGTTATTGGAGAATATTGAGTAAAGTTCCCTGTCCCATACATAGACTGGTCCTTGTTGATTATGTGTTTTATATGTAGTAGTGTGTATGTGTTAATTTCAAACTGATCTCTTCTCAGTAATTTCAAGAAGAAGTATTATTTCATTAAATAATCAAATTGCCCCTGTCTGTTGATTAACCTATACTGAAGATTTACAAATCTATTATTTTGTTCAAGTGTATGTGAAACTCTTTCTGTACAATGCATTTATTACCTTACATATAGGAATACTTTTGCTGTATAACCCTGGTAACATTGTTATGATGTTTTAGTATAAAATTACTAGTAGAGAGACCACTATGTCAATCACCTGTACATTATTCCATCCTGTTAACCAACAGAGATCCTTAACTGTCATAAAATAATTTCCTTGTTTGTCATACATATGAAGTATTTGAGTGTAATTGCATGAAGTAATTTTTAAAGTCAGTCAGTCTTGAGTGACCAAGCATATTCCTCAGTCCCAACATTCCCCCCTACCCCCACGCCCAGTATACCCTCACCCCCAGTATATTTTAGGCAAGCCTTAATTTGGATTTCTGCTCATAGTTTTGGCAGTCCTAATGTGTGTAGCAGACAGCAGCTTTTTTTAGATTTGAACTTACTCTTGAATCACTTATGAATAAATGAATGAATAGATAAATAAATGGCTAAAGCAGGTACTCACCTGAAGTTTGGTGGTTTCAAACCACTGTCTGTCAGTTCAGTCTCTCAGTCGTGTCCGACTGTTTGCGACCCCATGAACCGCAGCACACCAGGCCTCCCTGTCCATCACCAACTCCCAGAGTCCAGCCAAACCCATGTCCATTGAGTTGGTGATGCCATCCAACCATCTCATCCTCTGTCGGCCCTTTTTCCTCCTGCCCTCAATCTTTCTTTCCCAGCATCAGGGTCTTTTCAAATGAGTCAGGTCTTCGCGTCAGGTGGCCAAAGTATTGGAGTTTCAGCTTCAGCATCAGCCCTTCCAATGAACACCCAGGACTGATCTCCTCTAGGATGGACTGGTTGGATCTCCTTGCACTCCAAGGGACTCTCAAGAGTCTTCTCCAACACCACAGTTCAGAAACATCAATTCTTCTGCACTCAGCTTTCTTTATAGTCCAACTCTCACATCCACACATGACTACTGGAAAAACCATAGCCTTGACTAGATGGACCTTTGTTGACAAAGTAATATCTCTGCTTTTTAATATGCTGTCTAGGTTGGTCATAACTTTCCTTCAAGGAGTAAGTGTCTTTTAAATTCATGACTGCAGTCACCATCTGCAGTGATTTTGGAGCCTAGAAAAATAAAGCCAGCCAGTTTCCACTGTTTCCCCATCTATTTGCCATGAAGTGAAGTACAAACCACTGTACTGTAATTTTATTTTTCAAATTTTGATTTTATTTTCTAGAAAAGTTTTATATTCAGGGCGTTGTCATCCAGTTGTACTTTGATCATTCTTTGACTGTCCACAATAGAGTCATACATTTATTTCCTCTTTGTGAACAAAGAAAATCATTTAACAATTCTCAGTTTTTCTCATGAATAAGGTATATCATGGGAGCTTTGAAATAGTAGATTCAAAGATTTATAGGACTGTTTTCACTACTCATAACTTAAAACATCTAAGAATAATTCCTAATATATAAATTACCTATACTTATTTTGACATTGATGTTTTGATATGTGACTGTGTTAGAATTGTTCGTGCAAATGCACTTTAAATCCTGTTAATAATATTGAAATAATTATGTTGAAATTAGTTTATTTTACTTACAGTCATCCCTACTTTTTTTTTTTAAATGTATTACTTTTATTTTTTTTTCTGTTGTATCCCTTATGTCATATTTTATTTTTATTTATTTATTTATTTATTTTTTTGGGGGGGGTTTTGTCATACCTTGATTTGAATCAGCCATGGATTTACACGTATTCCCCATCCCGATCCCCGCTCCCACCTCCCTCTCCACCCGATTCCCCCGGGTCCTCCCAGTGCACCAGGCTGGAGCACTTGTCTCATGCATCCCACCTGGGCTGGTGATCTGTTTCACCATAGATAGTATACATGCTGTTCTTTTGAAATATCCCACCCTCACATTCTCCCACAGAGTCCAAAAGTCTGTTCTGTATTTCTGTGTCTCTTTTTCTGTTTTGCATATAGGGTTATCGTTACCACCTTTCTAAATTCCATATACATGTGTCAGTATGCTGTAATGTTCTTTATCTTTCTGGCTTACTTCACTCTGTATAAGGGGCTCCAGCTTCATCCATCTCATTAGGACTGGTTCAAATGAATTCTTTTTAATGGCTGAGTAATATTCCATGGTGTATATGTACCACAGCTTCCTTATCCATTCATCTGCTGATGGGCATCTAGGTTGCTTCCATGTCCTGGCTATTATAAACAGTGCTGCGATGAACATTGGGGTGCACGTGTCTCTTTCAGATCTGGTTTCCTCAGTGTGTATGCCCAGAAGTGGGATTGCTGGGTCATATGGCAGTTCTATTTCCAGTTTTTTAAGAAATCTCCACACTGTTTTCCATAGCGGCTGTACTAGTTTGCATTCCCACCAACAGTGTAAGCGGGTTCCCTTTTCTCCACACCCTCTCCAGCATTTATTGCTTGTAGACTTTTGGATAGCAGCCATCCTGACTGGCGTGTAATGGTACCTCATTGTGGTTTTGATTTGCATTTCTCTAATAATGAGCGATGTTGAGCATCTTTTCATGTGTTTGTTAGCCATCTGTATGTCTTCTTTGGAGAAATGTCTGTTTAGTTCTTTGGCCCATTTTTTGATTGGGTCATTTATTTTTCTGGAATTGAGCTTCAGGAGTTGCTTGTATATTTTTGAGATTAATCCTTTGTCTGTTTCTTCATTTGCTATTATTTTCTCCCAATCTGAGGGCTGTCTTTTCACCTTACTTATAGTTTCCTTTGTAGTGCAAAAGCTTCTAAGTTTCATTAGGTCCCATTTGTTTATTTTTGCTTTTATTTCCAATATTCTGGGAGGTGGGTCATAGAGGATCTTGCTGTGGTTTATGTCGGAGAGTGTTTTGCCTATGTTCTCCTCTAGGAGTTTTATAGTTTCTGGTCTTACATTTAGATCTTTAATCCATTTTGAGTTTATTTTTGTGTATGGTGTTAGAAAGTGTTCTAGTTTCATTCTTTTATAAGTGGTTGACCAGTTTTCCCAGCACCACTTGTTAAAGAGGTTGTCTTTTTTCCATTGTATATCCTTGCCTCCTTTGTCAAAGATAAGGTGTCCATAGGTTCGTGGATTTATCTCTCGGCTTTCTATTCTGTTCCATTGATCTATATTTCTGTCTTTGTGCCAGTACCATACTGTCTTGATGACTGTGGCTTTGTAGTATAGTCTGAAGTCAGGCAGGTTGATTCCTCTAGTTCCATTCTTCTTTCTCAAGATTACTTTGGCTATTCGAGGTTTTTTGTATTTCCATACGAATTGTGAAATTCTTTGGTCTAGTTCTGTGAAAAATACCGTTGGTAGCTTGATAGGGATTGCATTGAATCTATAGACTGCTTTGGGTAGAATAGCCATTTTGACAATATTTATTCTTCCAATCCATGAACACGGTATGTTTCTCCATCTGTTTGTGTCCTCTTTGATTTCTTTCATCAGTGTTTTATAGTTTTCTATGTATAGGTCTTTTGTTTCTTTAGGTAGATATACTCCTAAGTATTTTATTCTTTTTGTTGCAATGGTGAATGGTATTGTTTCCTTAATTTCTCTTTCTGTTTTTTCATTGTTAGTATATAGGAATGCAAGGGATTTCTGTGTTTTAATTTTATATCCTGCAACTTTACTATATTCATTGATTAGCTCTAGTAATTTTCTGGTAGAGTCTTTAGGGTTTTCTATGTAGAGGATCATGTCATCTGCAAACAGTGAGAGTTTCACTTCTTCTTTTCCTATCTGGATTCCTTTTACTTCTTTTTCTGCTCTGATTGCTGTGGCCAGAGCTTCCAACACTATGTTGAATAGTAGTGGTGAGAGTGGGCACCCTTGTCTTGTTCCTGATTTCAGGGGAAATGCTTTCAATTTTTCACCATTGAGGGTGATGCTTGCTGTGGGTTTGTCATATATAGCTTTTATTATGTTGAGGTATGTTCCTTCTATTCCTGCTTTTTGGAGAGTTTTAATCATAAATGAGTGTTGAATTTTGTCAAAGGCTTTCTCTGCATCTATTGAGAGAATCATATGGTTTTTATCTTTCAATTTGTTAATGTGGTGTATCACATTGATTGATTTGCGGATATTAAAGAATCCTTGCATTCCTGGGATAAAGCCCACTTGGTCATGGTGTATGATTTTTTTAATATGTTGTTGGATTCTGTTTGCTAGAATTTTGTTAAGGATTTTTGCATCTATGTTCATCAGTGATATTGGCCTGTAGTTTTCTTTTTTGTGGCATCTTTGTCTGGTTTTGGAATTAGGGTGATGGTGGCCTCATAGAATGAGTTTGGAAGCTTATCTTCATCTGCAATTTTCTGGAAGAGTTTGAGTAAGATAGGTGTTAGCTCTTCTCTAAATTTTTGGTAGAATTCAGCTGTGAAGCCATCTGGTCCTGGGCTTTTGTTTGCTGGAAGATTTTTGATGACAGTTTCGATTTCCTTGCTTGTGATGGGTCTGTTAAGATCTTCTATTTCTTCCTGGTTCAGTTTTGGAAAGTTATACTTTTCTAAGAATTTGTCCATTTCATCCAAGTTGTCCATTTTATTGGCATAGAGCTGCTGGTAGTAGTCTCTTATGATCCTTTGTATTTCAGTGTTGTCTGTTGTGATCTCTCCATTTTCATTTCTAATTTTGTTAATTTGGTTCTTCTCTCTTTGTTTCTTAATGAGTCTTGCTAATGGTTTGTCAATTTTGTTTATTTTTTCAAAAAACCAGCTTTTAGCTTTGTTGATTTTTGCTATGGTCTCTTTAGTTTCTTTTGCATTTATTTCTGCCCTAATTTTTAAGATTTCTTTCCTTCTGCTAACCCTGGGGTTCTTCATTTCCTCCTTCTCTAATTGCTTTAGGTGTAGAGTTAGGTTATTTATTTGGTTTTTTTCTTGTTTCTTGATGTAAGCCTGTAATGCTATGAACCTTCCCCTTAGCACTGCTTTTACAGTGTCCCATAGGTTTTGGGTTGTTGTGTTTTCATTTTCCTTCATTTCTATACATATTTTTATTTCTTTTTTGATTTCTTCTATGATTTGTTGGTTATTCAGAAGCGTGTTATTTAGCCTCCATATGTTTGAAGTTTTAACAATTTTTTTCCTGTAATTGAGATCTAATCTTACTGCACTGTGGTCAGAAAAGATGACTGGAATGATTTCAATTTTTTTGAATTTTCCAAGACCAGATTTATGGCCCAGGATGTGATCTATTCTGGAGAATGTTCCGTGTGCACTTGAGAAAAAGGTGAAGTTGATTGTTTTGGGGTGAAATGTCCTATAGATATCAATTAGGTCTAGCTGGTCCATTGTGTCATTTAAGGTTTGTGTTTCCTTGTTAATTTTCTGTTTAGTTGATCTATCCATAGTTGTGAGTGGGGTATTAAAGTCTCCCACTATTATTGTGTTACTATTAATTTCCTCTTTCATACTCGTTAGTGTTTGCCGCACATATTGCGGTGCTCCTATGTTGGGTGCATATATATTTATAATTGTTATATCTTCTTCTTTGATTGATCCTTTGATCATTATGTAGTGTCCTTCTTTGTCTCTTTTCACTTCCTTTATTTGAAAGTCTATTTTATCTGATATGAGTATTGCGACTCCTGCTTTCTTTTGGTCTCCGTTTGCATGAAATATTTTTTTCCAGCCCTTCACTTTTAGTCTGTATGTGTCTCTTGTTTTGAGGTGGGTTTCTTGTAGACAGCATATATAGGGGTCTTGTTTTTGTATCCATTCAGCCAATCTTTGTCTTTTGGTTGGGGCATTCAACCCATTTACATTTAGGGTAATTATTGATAGGTGTGGTCCCGTTGCCATTTACTTTGTTGTTTTGGGTTCACGTTTATACAACCTTTCTGCATTTCCTGTCTAGAGAAGATCCTTTAGCATTTGTTGAAGAGGTGGTTTGGTGGTGCTGAATTCTCTCAGCTTTTGCTTATCTGTAAAGCTTTTGAATTCTCCTTCATATCTGAATGAGATCCTTGCCGGATACAGTAATCTAGGTTGTAGGTTATTCTCTTTCATTACTTTCAGAACGTCCTGCCATTCCCTTCTGGCCTGGAGGGTTTCTATTGATAGATCAGCTGTTATCCTTATGGGAATCCCTTTGTGTGTTATTTGTTGTTTTTCCCTTGCTGCTTTTAATATTTGTTCTTTGTGTTTGATCTTTGTTAATTTGATTAATATGTGTCTTGGGGTGTTTCGCCTTGGGTTTATCCTGTTTGGGACTCTCTGGGTTTCTTGGACTTGGGTGGCTATTTCCTTCCCCATTTTAGGGAAGTTTTCAGCTATTATCTCCTCGAGTATTTTCTCATGGCCTTTCTTTTTGTCTTCTTCTTCTGGAACTCCTATGATACGAATGTTGGGGCATTTCACATTGTCCCAGTGGTCCCTGAGGTTGTCCTCATTTCTTTTGATCCTTTTTTCTTTTCTCCTCTCTGCTTCATTTATTTCCACCATTTTATCTTCTACCTCACTTATCCTATCTTCTGCCTCCGTTATTCTACTCTTGGTTCCCTCCAAACTGTTTTTGATCTCATTCATTGCATTATTTATTTTTAATTGGCTCTTTTTTATTTCTTCTAGGTCTTTATTAAACATTTCTTGAATCTTTTCAATCTTTGTTTCCAGGCTATTTATCTGTAACTCCATTTTGTTTTCAAGATTTTGGATCATTTTTATTATCATTATTCTAAATTCTTTTTCAGATAGATTCCCTATCTCCTCCTCTTTTGTTTGACTTGGTGGGCATTTTTCATGTTCTTTTACCTGTTGGGTATTTCTTTGCCTTTTCATCTTGTTTAGATTGCTGTATCTGGAGTGGGCTTTCTGTATTCTGGAGGTCTGTGGTTCCTTTTTATTGTGGAGGATTAACCCAGTGGGTGGGGTTAGACGATTGGGTTGTCAAGGTTTCCTGGTTAGGGAAGCTTGCGTCAGTGTTCTGGTGCGTGGAACTTGATTTCTTCTCTTTGGAGAGCAATGGAGTGCCCAGTAATGAGTTTTGAGATGGGTCTATGTGTTAGGTGTGACCTTGGGCAGCCTGTATGTTGATGTTCAGGGCTATGTTCCTGCATTGCTGGAGAATTTGCGTGGTATGTCTTGCTCTAAAACTTATTGGCTCTTGGGTGGTGGTTGGTTTCAGTGTAGGTATGAAGGCTTTTGGACAGTCACTTATTACTTAAAGTTCCATGTAGTCAGGAGTTTTCTGGTGTTTTCAGGTTTTGGGCTTAAGTCTCCTGCCTCTGGATTTCAGTTTTATTCTTCCTGTAGTCTCAGGACTTCTCCAACTATACAGCCCTGATAAGAAAACTTCTAGGTTAATGGCTAAAAGATTCTCCCCAATTAGGGACACCCAGAGAGGTTCATAGAGTTACATGAAGAAGAGGAGAGGGAGGAGGGAGATAGAGATGAGCAGGAGGAGAAAAAAAGGGGACTCAAGAGGAGAGAGACAGATCTATGCAGCTGTCTGTTCCCAGAGTGTTCTCCGTAGCCCAGTCACCTACAAAGATTCACAGAATTGGATTGGGAAGAGAAGGGGAAAGGAGGAAGTAGAGGTGTTCTGAGGTAGAAAATGGAGAGTCAAGATTGTGAGAGAATAATCTTCGATTTAAAAATAGGGCTTCTCTTCTTTTTTTTTTTTGTAAGGTTATAGTGTATTGAAAATGAAAATTAAGGAGTAGTAGAGGAGTACTAGAGGACTTTAAAAGAAATAAGAGAAAAAGAAAAATAGAAAATAGAAGAGAAAAAGGAAAGAAAAAAAAGAGAAAAAAAATTTTTTTTCCCTAATTAAAAAAAATCGTAAAAATCTATGGAAATGAAAGTTAAGGAGTAATGGGGGAGTAATAGGGGATTTTAAAGGAAAATAAAAGAGAAAAAAGAAAAAAAAGAAGAGGAAAAAAAAAAGAAAAAAGTAAAATTATATCTAGGAGTTTCTCTGGAGCTGTTGTGGTCAGTGTGGGTTCGGCTCAGTTTCAGATAGCTCCTCGTTCCAGCTTACGCTTCTCGATATCTACAGGCCCCTTCCGGTGTAGTCAGTGTTTTCTAGAGGGATTTTAATCTGTTGCACCAGTCCCTTCTGAAGCCGTTCCCTTTGTTTATTTGGCTTCTGTTTGCCGGTCTCTTCAGAGCCTCATTTCCGCCCTGACACAGGCGGGCGGAGGTGGACTCATTCAGGTAGCTAGTTCCGTCGCTCTGCGGGGAGGGGCTGGCGCTGCGGGGAGGGGCTGACGCTGCTTTCTCCGTCTGCGCCGCTCAGGCTCCCGGCTGTTCTATATGGAGCGCGCCCCGGGCTGCGCGAGGTTCCAGCCCTCGGGTGTTCCACAAAAGCGCGGAAGGAAAAGCTGCGCCTTCTCTCAGTGCCTTCCCCGTCAGAGCGGTCCAGGCAGCCAGGGGCTTGGTGGGCGCACTCTCCCCAGGTGTGGCGCGCCCCCTCCCTTCCGCGGACCCAGTCTCAGTTTCCGCTGGCGCCAGTCGGGTGCGCGCGCCTTCTGCCCTCCGCGTCCCCAGCCCCAGTCCCCACCGCGCGGTCGGGTGCCTGCGCCCTGTGTCTCGCCGCGACCTTCCCCTCCCCCCTGCCTTCTGCCTCCGGCGGGGCTGGGCCGGTCCGCAGCCTGCGAGCTCTTCTCTGGACTTTCTCGGTCTCTTTGTTCTGCGAACGGCTGGTGGTGTGTTCGGGCCGGTTAATTTACTCTCCCTCTCTTGGTCTCCCACAGTTCAAGTTGGCAACTCACAGAAGCTCCCTCCGATTGTCCTCAGGGCACTCAGGCCCGGACCCTACCCCAAGCAATGCTGCCTAAGACTTGCCGGGACGGATCTCCGTCCTTAGCTCTTTTGTCTCACGTTTTATCTTTTATATTTTGTCCTACCTCCTTTGGAAGACAATGGGCTGCTTTTCTGGGCGCCTGATGACCTCAGCTAGCGATCAGAAGTTGTTTTGCGAAGTTTGCTCTGCGTTCAGTTATTCTTTTGATGAATTTGTAGGGGAGAAAGTGGTCTCCCCGTCCTACTCCTCCGCCATCTTGGCCCATCCCTACTTCTTAACGTTCGTATAATTATCTATCATTCATATAGGTTTGAAGCTATGAAGATTATCTCAGATGACAATTTTTCTCCAGTGTATTTATCATCCTGATATTATATGATTTAGAGTTATGTTAAAGGTAGCGTATGCTTCCTGAACATACACCAAAGACAGACCAGAAGTACACAAAAGAGAAATTGGAAGTTTTATGTTATAGACAAATATGATTTGTTTGATAATTATGTTTGTTAAGTCTCTGGTGAATGTTGATTTCCTTTTATTTAGGGACATCCCAGAAACCTATCTGGGTACGAGCAGAATGAGCATTCTTAGCAATTTGATAAACTGCCTTTCTAGAATGAGTTGTATTTCCTAATTTGGAGGTCTCAATGTCATTTTTCTTGATGATTTTAAAAACTTTTGATTTATTCAGTATATCACACAAACAAACAATTGTTTGGTATACTGAAATAAAATTGTTATTGACAGAGCTTGGTCTAAATCCCAGCTGGGCCTCAGTTTTTTCAAATGAGGGCACAGGCTATAAAATCTCTGAGGTCTCTTTCTG
This sequence comes from Dama dama, assembly GCF_033118175.1. Classification (NCBI taxonomy): domain Eukaryota; kingdom Metazoa; phylum Chordata; class Mammalia; order Artiodactyla; family Cervidae; genus Dama; species Dama dama. The sequence continues at coordinate 9,187,884 of NC_083700.1, read as the reverse complement.
CCTTATGGCTCCATGCTTTTGCCTAGTGTAATTTCTGTCATATTTTGGTTGGCTTTTTGCATGTAATAGCAGACCTTTAAGAATATCTCCCACATGAGACTTGAGACGTGAGATTTGTGGAGTCAGGAAGGGGATGATCATAAAGTCTTCAAAGACAAAGAAAGTATGAGCTGAGTCATGTAAATAGAAAGGTATTCCCAGCACTGAATAATAAAGATTAAGAGCAATACAGACACAGGGATCCTCACTGCCAAGTTAAGTATACTTGAAAGAATGTGGGGTTCCCAGATGGTGCTGGTGGTAAAGAACCTACATGCCAATACAGGAGACATAAGAGATGTGAGTTCTGTTTCTGGTTTGCAAAGATCCCCTGGTAGAGGGCATGGCAACCCACTCCAGTATTCCTGCCTGGAGAATCCCATAAACAGAGAAGCCTGGCGGGCTATAGTCCCACAAAGAGTCGGACAGTTCTGAAGCAACTTAGCACACATCACCTCAGTTAAGTATGTATTCTATATATATTCATTTGAATGTTCCATATATAGCAAGAATTGTGAAATAGAAAAGGGAAATTTTAGATTGCTTTGGATTTTTTTTTAGTATTTTAGAAAGCTGCAGTTTGGTATCTTTGCTTAATAACTGTATGTTGACACAAAGAAAGGGGTTGGGTTAATCGACTGAGTCACTTTTCCCTCCTTTATCATTTAATATTCACTTCTGAGACACTCGCCTTGGTGTGTTTTTTTTTAATAGTATCTATTGTTTTCCTAATTGTTAAATTTTTATTTTCCTTTTTGATTAATGGCTCCTATTTATAATTAGCCTGATACTTCAATCAGCCATTTCAGATTGTCATTCTGCTCATCTTTTGAGTTCTGTATTAGCTGATGATTTTTCATGATCTGTGAATGTTAGAGCTCACAACCATTTGATTAGCCTAAAGAGCATATCTGTTGTCATACTTCCTAATAAAAATCTTTGCTTGTTGTAAGAGAAAAGATTCAAAACTCAGAGAAAAAAAATCTCCCTCCCCCGCCCAAAAAAACCCCTTCTATTAGAATGAGGAACATTATCTTTGTATGGTATCTTGCCTAAGGTCTCCCATCTATTCAGTCTAATTATGAGGTAGCTCAGTTGGTAAAGAATCCACCTGTGATGCAGGAGATCCTATTTCCATTCCTGGATCGGGAAGATCCCCTGGAGAAGGGATAGGCTATCCACTCCAGTATTCTTGGGCTTCCTTGGTGGCTCAGATGGTAAAGAATCTGCCTGCAATGTGGGAAACCTGGGTTTGATCCCTGGGTTGGGAAGATCTCCTGGAGAAGGGAACAGCTACCCACTCCAGTATTCTGGCCTGGAGAAGTCTTATGCACTGTGTACTCCATGGGGTCACAAAGAGTCGGACATGACTGAGCAACTTTCACTTTCATGAGGTACACTCTTGTATGTGACCTGATATTCCAGGTCTGGGCTCAGCACATCTTACTTCCTCTAGTGCTTCACCATATTAGCACTTGTGCAGACCTCACATTGGATAAGGCAATGGCAACCCACTCCAGTATTCTTGCCTGGAAAGTCCCATGGGCAGAGGAGCCTGGTAGGCTGCAGTCCTTGGGGTCGCGAAGAGTCGGACACGACTGAGCGACTTCACTTTCAGTTTTCACTTTCATGCATTGGAGAAGGAAATGGCAACCCACTCCAGTGTTCTTGCCTGGAGAATCCCAGGGACGGTGGAGCCTGGTGGGCTGCCGTCTGTGGGGTCGCACAGAGTCGGACACGACTGAAGCGACTTAGCAGCAGCAGCAGCAGACCTCACATTAGAGAGTGAACTACAGCTTAGATTCTTATTACATTGCTTTGAGTGTTTCCATAGGTAAGGGTTAGGCAGTATCTTAAAATAGTAGCTTCTGCTTCTTAGGGGCATCTGTTTAGTAGCTGAACTCTGATGAGAAACGTAAGTGATTTTCGATTTAATGTGGTCTTCTCCAGTTGTATTCCTCATTTTACGGTTTCTGGTGAAGAACATATTTTCTGTTTGGGTGATCTAAACTTTCTCCTTTCTCTGTTCTATGCATGTGTGTTTTCCTTTGTTTCATTTCTGTCATCTTTACAGTTAAGGAAGTTTGTAAAGAAACATTATAACATCTCTAGACAGATAAGTCTTCTTTAAATGAGTATATTTCATGTTCTGTTGACTTGAGTCCCTTTAACAATAATAGAAAAGATTGACTCACTTACTTTTTTTAAGTTTCAGTTAGTTTCTATTATTTGCCCAATTTATTCTAGTGCTGTGGATACAAAAATTCCAAACATTTTTAGCTCTTTGAAGTCATCTTTGTAGTGACCAGCCGTAATTCCTTTCATTCCTAATAATGTTGTTGTTGTTATTAGTCGCTAAGTGATATCTGACTCTTTGCAACCCCATGGACTGCAGCATGCCAGGCTTCACTGTCCTTCAGCATTTCCTAGAGTTTGCTCAAACACATGTCTATTTTGTCGATGATGGCATCCAACCAGCTCATCCTCATACATCCTGGTAGTATATCTCATCATATTATGAATATAGATCAGTAATAGTATTTGTTTTGGTGGTATTTAAGATGTACTAGGAAAAGAGTGCATTTAATTGTTGGCAAGAGATTAAGATTAAAAAAAGATATTCTGAGGATATTGTTGTTCAGTAGCTAAGTCATATCTGACTATTTGAGACCTCTTTGACTATAGCACACCAGGCTTCCCTGTCCTTCACCATCTTCCAGAACTTACTTAAACTCATATCCATTGAGTCGATGACACCATCCAACTGTCTCATCCTCTGTCATCCCCTTGTCCTCCTACATCTTTCCCAGCATCAGAGTCTTTTCCAACAAGTCAGCTCTTTGCATCAGGTGGCCAAAGTATTGGAGCTTCACCTTCAGCATTAGTCCTTCCAATGAATATTCAGGACTGATTTCCTTTAGAATGGACTGGTTTGATCTCCTTGCAGTCCAAGGGACTCTGAAAAGTCTTCCCCAACACCACAGTTCAAACATATCAATTTTTTGGCGCCCCCATCTTCTTTATGGTCCAACTCTCACGTCTATATATGACTACTGGAAAAACCATAGCTTTGACTCCATGGACCTTTGTTGCCAAAGTACTGTTTCTGCTTTTTAATATGCTTTCTAGGTTTGTCATAGCTTTTCTTCCAAGGAGCAAGCGTCTTTTAGTTTCATGGCTGCAGTCACCAGCTGAGGTGATTTTGGAGCCCCAGAAAATAGTCTTTCACTATTTCCATTGTTTCCCCATCTATTTGTCATGAAGTGATAGGAACGGATGCCATTATCTTAGTTTTTTGACTGTTGAGCTTTAAGACAGCTTTTTCACTCTCCTCTTTCACCTTCATCAAGAGGCTCTTTAGTTCCTGTTTGCTTTCTGCCATAAGGGTGGTGTTATCTGCATATCTGAGGTTATTGATATTTCTCCCAGCAATCTTGATTTCATCTTGAGCTTCATCCAGCCTGACATTTTTCATGATGTACTCTGCATATAAGTTAAATAAGCAGGATAAGTAGAAGTATATGAGAGGAGCTAATGTGGACTTAAGCTTGGGAATGAAAAGGGGGCATATTTTGTGCTGAAGGTAAGAGAAACAAAGGAGTCCAAGATGGTTTTAGATTTCTGTTTGGATAACTAGATAGAAATTGATGAGTTAACAAAAGTAGAAAACCCAGGAAAAGATAAATTTTAGTTTAAGAATACTGTTATAGATATTCCAGTGGAGATGTTTAGTGAAAAATTGTAAATATGGATCTTCAGTTAATGTTTGGGAGGTTTGAGTCAGACATATACTTTAAGTCATGGGTTAGATGAGAATGCCAAGTAATAATATGGGTTGAAAAAAGATTCACCACTAAGAAACACCAATTGTTAATGTGGAATGTGGTGGAAGAGAAGGTAACAACAATAACATTGGAGGGAAATGAGAACTAAGAGAATTTGAGGAGGGAAAGTTGCATGTCAAATGCTGCAGAGAGAAATCTAGTGTGAGGACTCGATAAAAGCAAGTGGCTTTGACAATTAGAATGTATTTTTTTGAGGAGAGTTTCAGTAGGATGGTAGTGACAGTTTTCATTACTTTGGGCATCAAATGGGAGATGAGGAAGCCCATTGATTTATGGCTCTATTGTAGTTTACCTATCTAAAATAATGCCATTATTAATTTAGTTAATGTTTTTGAAAAATGTTAGGTCAGACATTAAATGGCAATGTCAAATATGTCAGAAGTGGAATTACAGCTCTGTCCTAGCAGTGTTTCTTGATTGTAAACAACAGAAACCTACTGTAACTTAAAGCAGAAACTACTGACATTAAGCAGAAAAGGAATTTATTGGAAGTCTATTTGGTAGTTCACAGATACCATGGAAGGCTGGAGAATTCAGCTTAGAATGTGGTGGGAACCAAAGGAAGCCACACAGCAAAGAACACAGCCATTGTCTCAGCTCACGAAGCTGGGTTAGGACACCCCACAGATTGCTAGCACCACTGTCAGTGGCAGGCTCTTCACTGCTGTGAACAATCTGTATGTCTCTGACTCTTTCAGATTTAACAGGAGTATCTGATTGGCCAAGCTTATGTCACATGGCCATGCCCTAGTTGCCAAAGAGCTGGGAGAGAGGCTTCGTCTCCTTGCTTCAGGTTTCTGTAGCTGAAGATATTTTCTGCACAAAAACCCACTCAGTGGTAATATCAACAAATAGAAAAGCTTTTGGGATGCAGGACAGCCATAATCACCAGCTAGTACTGTAAAAACTAAGTGCCAAGTCTTAAAGACTTAGGGAAACTAATTTGAAATTCGTATGACTAAAATGAAAAATACTTATTAAGCTTAGGAATGTAATCTATGGCTTGCCTTATCAATATTAAATATCAAGAGTATTAAATTAAAAACTTGACTCTAATCTCTCCTGCTTTGTACCTTATAGTATAGGCCCTTCGGTGTCCTCTCTCTCCAGATATCTGGGCCCCCATACCCTACCCTGGGATTCATGATGGCAGCCTGGGCAAGCTAAATGGAGGCAACGTTATTGAACCTGGTAGTAGGAGCACATGTCTAGGAATGAGATTAGTCTTGGCTAGACCTGAATGGATGTGAGGAGCAGCTGTGACCCTTTGGAGGGGGAGGGAGAAAAATAACCACTTTGCAGAAGAGAAAATTGGGTTGAGGCTGGGGTGGGGGAAAGTGCTTTGGGCCACAGGGGAAGCTGAGTGGCTGGGCCAGGCCAGGGGTTGGCTGGGGTAGGAGAATAACAGTGGAGGGAAGCAGAGGAAGGCACATGTTGTACAGATAGTAGCTGCCCAAATTCTTCAAATGACTAGGCCTGTGAGGAACTTTTTTTTTTTTTTTGGTACTAGGATTTAACTTGATTTTTAAATGTGTTTCCTTGCCAGAAGACCATTATGAAGTCTACCCACAGAAGAAAAGACCCTCTATCTATGTAATTCAAATAAAACTAGACTTTTTTTTTTCTTACCCTTTTAAAAGACTAATTTTGGCATAGTGACACATCCGAAAGAAGTGCAAATCCAAAAGTTCAAAAACTTGATAAGTAATGTAGCCTTTTAATGGAGTCTCTTGAAAAAACTGGAAAGGAAATATTAATAGACAGGAAAACATCCTCTTCCCTCCAACCACCACGCCCTGCCCCCAACACACAGTCACTGCCTTAGTCTCTCTTCTGTCACACAAAGCTCACAGCTCAGGCTAGCCCTCTTTACTCAATTCCTTTCTATCCTCCCAACTTCCAGACTTCTCCCCCCCTGCTAAACTAATACTTTTAAAAACATGTAAGCCAATGTAGCTTCTTCCAACTCTCCTCTCCACCTATAACCTCACCCCTCCCACACACACTATCAGCAGTGCTAAAAACAAAAAAATCCTTAGAAGCAGCACAGAGATAGGAGTAGAAGCTCTGAATACTTCTGTTATTTCTCTCTCGCCAGTTTTTTAAATTAAAAAAAGTGAAATATCAGAGTGTATTCCTTCCTTGGTTGAATTTATAGAGAATATCTATGACAGTTGACACCAGTGTTAGTGAAAAAGAATAATGAGAGATCACAATAGAAAGACCAAAATCAGTGGGGACCAAATCACAGAAGAGCTTTGGTTTCTATGCTCAGGACTTTAGATCAGCTGTAAGTGCCTGTCAGCCTCAGTTTCTTTCATTCAGCTGTGGGCAGTGGTTCTCCACTGTGAGGTGGAGCGGAGTAAACCTAGACAGCAGTGTCACTGCCCACTTTGTAGTTTGCCTTGTCAAGTCGTCTTTCCTAAGATGTACTTTATGGATGTTTTACAGCCCCTCCTATTTCTTTGCGTGAAACCAAGATCAAATTTGCTTTGGAAAGAAAAGGACCAAGATCTGTAGTGAAGAGTGTGGAAATATCCAGACACTGAGAATCATTCCAGGAGAGATACCTTTAGAAACATAAATTAAGTAGGACTCCTCTTCTTCCATCGCAGAAAGTTGTAGAGTCATAGATATGAAGGAATCAGCTAGAATCATACCCCCCCCCCCCGCCATGTTCCCGTCCCCTGTTTACACACACAGGGCATTCGAGACTACTCTTGTACAAGTGAAAGTGAAAGCCACTCAGTCGTGTCCAACTCTTTGCAACCCCATGGACTATACAGTCCATGGAATTCTCCAGGCCAGAGTACTGGACTGGATAGCCTTTCCCTTCTCCAGGAAGTCTTCCCAACTGTGGATCAAACCCAGGTCTCCTGCATTGTGGGTGGATTCTTTACCAGTTGAGCCACAAGGGAAGCCCAAAAATACTGGAGTGGGTAGCCCCGGTGGATCTTCCTGACCTAGGAATCGAACCGGGGTCTCCTGCATTGCAGGCAGATTCTTTACCAACTGAGCTATCAGGGAAGCCCCAAACTGGGGAATGAGGGCATCAATCCCGCTACCTCTCACATGCTAAGTGAGCGCTCTACCATTTGAGTTAATCCCCTGTTCCACTCTTGTACAAGTTTACCTCATTTCTAGAGCCTCTGCCTAGAACTTTTAAAAAAAATTTTGGTCTCGACCCAACATTTTTCCCACGAAAAAATAAAGTAATTCTCTTAGATACCAATATTTAACTTTTTGCTTGAAGTGTTTACTAATTAATCTCTTTTTTCAGAAAACTTGATTCAATTTTCTGTAGACACAAACCCTTCCTCCGTCCCATCCCTGTCCTTTGCTTTGGTAGCATATCTGTAGTTTGCAATTTAATTCTCAGGATATTCACTTCCTGCCAGTAGTCCTGAGTAAAGTCAATTTTTAAAATAAGACATCTTGTAAACATTATGTCTGACAAACTCTCATGTGGTTAAACTCTATACGTTTAGTGTTTGATCTTTCTCCTTAATAAGACATTTTTGTGATTGCTACACTCTCAGCACACAACAAATGATGATTGATAACAAGTTTCAGGAATCGTAATGTATTTTCCTAAATCACACATGGTCCACCTTTGAAAAAGCTCTGTATTATAGCTGAAAAAGTTTTGAAGTTTGATGAGCTCAGATAGGAAATAGGAAATATAAGAAGAAGAAACAGGAAGAATAAGATCAGAGACTTCCTAGCACTCTACCTATTCAAGGCATGTAACCAGCATTTTGTCTAAGAGCTTTCTTTAGGGAAAACAATCCCACCCTGGTTTAGAAACACTTTCCCTGAAGCTCTCATCAAGAGAGAAGAATGATTGGGAGGTTGCTGTCTTATTCTTGGGAAAATTTACAAGGAATCATTTTGACTGTGAAACTCAAAACTAATTCTGGATTTGAAAAAGAGAGGCATATGTAACTGTGTTGTTGTTCAGTTGCTAAGTCATGTCTGACTCTTCATGACCCCATGTAGCACACCAGTCTTCCCTGTCCTTCAGTATATCCCAGAGTTTGCGCAAATTCTTGTCCATTGAGTCAGTGATGCCATCCAACTATTTCTTCCTCTGTTCCCTTCTTTTGCCCTCCGTCTTTCCCAGCATCAGGGTCTTTTCCGATGAGTTGGCTGTTCGCATCAGGTGGTCTAAGTACTGGAACTTCAGCTTCAGCAACAGTCCTTCCAATGAATATTCAGGGTTGATTTCCTTTATGATTGACTGGTTTGATCTTCTTACTGTCCTAGGGACTCTCAAGGCTCCTCACCAAATTATGAGGTTGACCCTTATGAAATTACTGAGATTTGACTCACCATAAAAATGACAGTTTTGTATGGTTCAATCATGCCCTTTTTGTGTGAATAAAAGAGTTCAGCGTAGAGCCTAATCTACAGAGTGAAATAAGTTAGAAAAAATAAATATCATGTATTAATGCCCATATATGGAATTTAGAAAAATGGTACTGATGAACCTATTTGCAGAGCAAGTGGAGATGCAGATGTAGAGAACAGACTTATGGACATGAGGGGGGAAAGGAAGGCGAGAGGGGGAAGAATGGAGATGGTAGCATGGGAACATGTACGCTAACATATGTAGAATAGATAGCCAGTGGGAGTATGTAGTGTGGCTCACGGAACCTAACCCCGGCTCTGTGACTACCTAGAGGGGTGGGATGGGATGGGAGGTGGGAGGGAGGCTCACAAAGGAGGGGACATATGTATACCTATGGCTGATCCAGGTTGATGTATGGCATAAACCAACACTATTGTAATTATCCTTCAATTAAAAAATTAAGAAAAAAAAAGGAGTTCAGCATCAGTTGGGGAGTTTGGGGGGCTTCCTGTAGAGTTTGATATGAGAACCATTGCTTGTGGCAATACTTGAGTTTGTACTTATTAGGATTTCAAACTAACTTTTTCTTTGGTGACCTTGCCTGCACTATATCAGATTTGAATTTACTGTCAAAATTTTCCTCTTGTCAAAATGTAAACCTTGGCTCACTTTTGAGCCATCTTTTGTGCTCTAATAGTTTTGATTTATTTTTCCTCTGGCTGACATGTGTGCTAATGGTGCAGATGCAAACTTTACATTTCCTTTTATTGGTCTGTAGTTTTATTGCAAATATTAGTGGCACAAATACTGCATTCATATTAGCTATTTCTATTAACTGTAGTTTGGGGATGAGTAATGTATTTTACTTATGTTATTACTATGATGGGAAGATCTACATCATAGACATTTTAATAGACTTTTAAATGATTACACTCTACTTAATTTTACTACCTCTAATTTTTTTTTTTTTTTGCAATTCTATTTTCAGGATATGTCAGTATGTGTGTCTGTGTGGTTTAATGATTTCAAATTTCCTAATTGCCTTTGCTTTATAATTGCTTTAAATGAAAGGACAGATTTGGTTCCTGATCAACAATTAATATAACTACTAGAAATTAACATTAGCTCAGAATGTTGTGAATTGATAAGTAACTAGGAAAAACTGACTTTAATTACTGCTTTGGCCTTCAGTTTGGCGGTTTGAAAGATATTTGGTAAGGTAAATGAGGCAGTGATACAGGACACAAAAGATAGGAACATATTGATAGATTAGAGAAAATTTAATACAAAGCTATTTTTCAAATGTGGATAGATGCTCTTTTTATTTTTCATCTGTTTTTAACAGTTTTCTGGGTTGGAAAACCAACCCCCATCTCTGTAACACAGTTTACGTGGTTCAAGTTTAAAATATCAAGAGGTCATTGTTATTAACATGGACCTGATTTGCAAGACTTTTTGACATGTTGATCTAAGTGAAAGCTGCTCAGTGTCACAGGTACTGCCTGTTGCAGCCTGCCTTTCCCTCATCCGTCGGAGACATCGTTAGATATTAAATACCTTCTTTTCTGGGCTTCCCTGGTGACTCAGTGGTAAAGAATCTGCCTGCCAGTGCAGGAGACACCTGTTCAATCCCTGGCCCGGGAGAATCCCACATGCCGCAGAGAAACTAAGAAAACATAGACCACATCTATGAAGTCTGTGCTCTGGAGCCCAGGCACTGCAGCTCCTGAAGCCCGCTCAGCCTAGAGCCTGTGCCCTGCAGCAAGAGAAGCTGCTGCGGGGAGAAGCCTGGGCACACTGCGCCTAGAGAAGAGCCTGCCTGGCAACAGACCCCGCAAGCCGGATGAATGAATCGTTTAAACACGCTCCCTTCTGCCAGGAGACTGCAGCCACGGTCAGTTCCCCAACATGGGGAGAGCTGTGCTCCCTAGTGAAGCAGAGACTAGGGGTCATCTGTTAATGAACAGAACTGGTTAAAGCAGGGGACCTTTTGCTTTTAAGATATATATGTGTGTGTGTCTGTGTGTTTTACTTTATTTCAGTTAATTATATAAATGTGCGTTCATTTGCCAAACTTTGAGGTAGGGCTGGTTCTTTTTGAGTGCACATCTACTGAAGTTCCATGTTGTCTTTCTTGCAATAAACTCTACTCACTGTGTGCACGCTGAGTCTCTTCAGTCGTGTCTGACTCTTTGCGACCCTATGGGCTGTAGCCCTGCAGGCTCCTCTGTCCATGGGATTCTCCAGGCAGGAACACTGGAGTGAGTTGCCGTGCCTTCCCTCGGGGGATCTTCCTGAGCCAGGGATTGAACCTGCGTCCCTTTCTTCTCCTGCATTGGCAGGCAGGTTCTTTACCACTAGCGCCAGTTCGGAAGCACTCCACCCACAGTGCTCTCTATTCACACTGTTTTATCAGTTACGTAGTAGTTTCTTAAATTACACAATTAGTAACAAATGCAATTAGCAAAAGTAGTTTTGGAGAAGTAACCCAACTAGTCATGAATGTTCAGTGTGTTAGGAACATCCATCAGTAAGTTTTAGAGGGGAAGTGGGAAGGGTCATTTAACCTAGTGAGTTAGTTTGATTTAAGGTCAGTTTCTACCTAGACAGATATGAAGAATCAACATTAGACAAAACTTGATAGGACCTTAGTTTGAATGTGCTTTTCCATCATACCCTCCAGCTGGGCAAAATGTGGTCCTGTTCTTTTGATAAGTTAGTCTCCAATGCTTTAGCTCTTTAAAAAAAAAAAAAAGAGAGAAGAAAGAGATAACTTTGGATGCTGTATTATGCACTAATAATTTTGTTTTTCTAACAAACTGCTTGGAAGAGGGAATGGGGAAAGCTGTATGAACATAGTGTATTTTTTCATACACAATATTGTATAACATTGGAAAACTTATTCTGACAGTGAAACGTTTTGGTGTTTTCCCACCAGTATTTCTCTAACTTCCTCTGAGAATAACAAAGCATTGATTATGGTATTTGTCCACATAGTTTTCTCCCCAAAGATATTCCTTGGTATCTCAGTCCTATAAAGGCTTTTTAGGAGTCCATTTGAAGATATCTTAAAGGTAGTGACATGGTTTTGAAAGACTGTGACAAAATAATTTATCTCTATGGCAACATCTTTTTTCTACTTTTTTTTACTTAAAGTAACTTCACCTTTCTTGCAGTTGGAGTATATTAACTGACTTACTAAGAAGGAAAGAATTTAGTTCAGATTCATCTAATTGTACTTGTACTTTTCCAGGATTGAATTTCCTAGAAAATTTCTTTAATAAATAATTTAAAGAGGAGGGGAATATTATCAAGAAGGCCAGATAACAAATGTGATTTTTTTTTTTACACTGTTAAAGAGTAAAGCTGTTTTTGATTACTTTAACCCTTATTGAGGTTTCTCTTGAGTACCACTAGTATTATTTCACAAATTTATAATATAACTAGTAATTGGAGTTGTTTTAGTACAAGTGACAGAAAAATCCAAAATAGTAGTGACTTAGACAAATTAGAATTTTGTTTCTCATATGGAGGTCTTCTGGTATCTCCTTGACCATTAGGATCCCTTGCTCCTTCTTACTGCTTCATAAATCTCAGATTGCAATTTCCGTATCGTGATCCCAGATGGTTCCCCAGTTCCAGCAGTCACATCTGCATTCTAGCTAGCAGGAAGAAGACAGAAAAGGAGGAAGTTTGCCTTTCAGCATCACCACCCTGACAAAGCTGCATGCGCCGTTTCTCCTTACAGCCCGCTGACCAGGACTTGAATGTGTGCCTTCACTTAGTTGCACAGGAATATAGTCCTTTTTCTGGGTAGCTGCGTGCCCAGCTAAATGATACTAGACAAGGAATAGGAAGAGGAAAACATACTGAGCACAGTGCTGTTCCCGCCACAGTTAGCATTCTTTGCCTAAGAAAAACTTGAATATATGTTCTTTGAAAGAAAATGTCCTCTGTAGCACAGTGCTGAGCACATGGTGGGTTACTATGCTCAGTAAGTTTTTTTTTATGAATGGTGAGAAGTCAGTAAATGTTTGTTGACTGATTCCTTTCTTTCTGAAGATGTCACTGATAGGATTAGTGAAATGCCATCAAACATGAGATAAACATAGTTGGAGAGAACAAATGATTGAAGATTCACTGTTATGGCAAGAAACATCTAACTTGAGGAAGTGAAAGTAAATGTTAAATGAAGCAACTACACTGCTGTAGGCATGTGTGTGTACAAAGTATTTTTTAATATAAAATAGGCACAGTTAGAGTTTGTGGGTGCATGCTAAGTTACTGCAGTCATGTCCAACTCTTTGCAACCCTATGGACTGTAGTCCACCAGGCTACTCTGTCCGTGGGGTTCTCCAGGCAAGAATATTGGAGTGGGTTGCCATTTCCTACTCCAGGGGATCTTCCCAACCCAGGGATAAAACCCACATCTCTTTTACCTCCTACATTGACAGGCGGGTTCTTTACCGCTAGCGCCACCTGGGAAGCCCAGAGTTTGTAGTGTACCAGCTTTGATTCCCTGCATGTCTAACCTATAGGTCTCTCTGTAAACATGCCCTTTATAGGTTTTCCTCCCAGTTTGCAAGCCTTTAATAATTAGAGGTAGGGAAGGTTAACTTTAATAGTTTTTATGAGTTCAAGATGTGATTTTTTTCTTTTTCACAAATAATGTGTTTTTTTGGTTTTCTGCTGCATAAGTAACTGCTTTGTTTGAAATTTAATGAAGAGAGAAAGTAGGAGGCATTATGTTCTGAAAATCATGTTTAAAAATGTTTGATATGACATCTAGATCCTAACAGGAAACTCAAATTTAAGTCTGAGCCTGACCTTAACCCATGACCAGTGGAATCAAAGTATGTTTATTTTTACAGTAGCCTTAATTTGGGGCTTGTAAGTTTGTTGGTTTGTTTTCTCATTCAATTTGGGGGATCCTGAAGCAGTATTTTAATTATAGGAGTTTAGCTATTTATAATTTTTATGGCATGAAGATCAGCAAATTTTGTTTTGTCTTGGCTATCATATGTTATCTTACTTTCAGAAACGTGTGATCTTTGTGTCTAACAATGCACTTAAAAAAAAAAAAAAAACTTTCCCATGCTGCAGTGCTGGAATTTTAACAGAACAATCACACTCATCTTTTCCCCTCTGTTTTTTTTGTTTTTTAAAACTAAACATGTTCTCATGGAGATGTTGCCTTGAATTAGACAAAACATAAGCAGTTACTGGAAAAGTTTACTGTACAGTTCTGTTCATGTACATTAATTTCCATTTGTTTTTCACAATCTAGATTTTTTTTCTTAGCTTTGCTGATACTTACGTTTCATAATCACATTGAGTTAAGTTGCATTGAATTTTTTATCACTCTCAGCTATGTCAAATCCTACTTTTTGATGAGTCCTTCCATAGAGCAAGTTTGTTGAATGAATGATGAAACGAAGGAACAAGAAAAGAAAGCAAGAGGAGTTAGACTGTGGCTCAGCTCTATCTTAGTTTAACCATGCTCCCTTAAAAAACACTACTGTATACTCTTTTCTCTTTTTCCTTTTTGCTGTGACAATTCCTATGTTTTTACTAGGAAGAAAAAGTGTCTGAGTTATTGAAAGCAGTAGTTAATATCAAAGTCAAAGTCATTTTTAACCAGCTTTTCCATACCTACAAAAGACATATATACCTTTTCCTAAACACTCATTCTTCCCTGTTTTTGAAGCCAAAATCCTCTTGGTTCATTCTTACTTCAGCTTCAGTATTTGTGTGTTTGGAAACTAGAAACCTCAGATGCTCTGGGTCATTTATAGATGATCAAAAGTTGGCAATATTACATTTGTGTGTATGTACTCAGTCATGTCCGATTCTTTGCAACCCTGTGGACTGTAACTGGCCAGGCTCCTCAGTTCATGTTATTTTCCAGGCAAGAAATGCTGTAATGGGTTGCCATTTCCCTTTCCAGAGAATCTTCCTAACCCAGGAATCAAACCCATGGCTCTTGTGTCTCCTTTATTGGCAGGCAAATTCTTTCACTTGGGTCACCTGGGAAACCCCAATATTACATTTAGAATTATATAATTGTGCTAGGCATCCATTTATAATTTTTTTTTACCCTTACTGTAAGCTTTTTAAGGGGAAGAACTATGCATCTCATTTAGCATCTTTCTGTTGCTTACCAAAAGAAAAGCCTAACACTGGCCGCATCAAAGGGAGAAGAGAAGGCTAAGCAGGCAAGGCTCTAGGCCTTGGTCTTGCTTCAGTCAGAACCTCTCTTTTATATATCAGTTTTTGGGATCAGTATGGGAGAGGGGTGGAACATTACTCTTCTTTAAAAAAGAAATTTGAAGATGACTCTATTAGATAACTTCAGTATCTTGTGACATTTTCTAGTCTGGCCTCCTCATTTTATAGGACTGGAAACAGACCCAGATTATACAGCTATTTAGTGGCAGAGCTAGAATTAAAAGCCCTCTGTTCTGAGTGCTTGACCAATACTCTTTATAGTATACTGCAGGATATGTTATCAGAACTAGCAGTTTTCTATAGTATCTGGTAGTGATAGTCTTTCCCTGGTGGCTCAGACGGTAAAGAATCTCCCCTCAATGTGGGAGACCTGGATTCGATCACTGGGTCAGGAAGATCCCCTAGAGAAGGGCATGGCAACCCACTCCAGTATTCTTGCCTGGAGAATTCCATGGACAGAGGAGCCTGGCAGAGTCAGACATAACTGAGTGTCACAGGCTGGTCTGGGCTAATGATAGTCACTCAGTAATTCATGTGTACTGCATTAAGAATGAATGAATCATAAAATGATTTGTAGTTAATTATCCCAAAGTCAGGTTCAAATAAAAACTTTCATTTTTTTTTAAATGTTAGTTTCCATCTCACTCTTTCCATACATCTCACCCTCTCCCCCCGCCCCCACGTCCATAAGTCTATTCTCTATGTCTGTTTCTCTGCTGCTGTCCTGTAAATAAATTCTTCAGTACCATTTTTCTAGATTCCGTATATATGTGTTAGAATACAATGTTTATCTTTCTCTTTCTGACTCACTTCACTCTGTATAATAAGTTCTAGGTTCATCTGCCTCATCAGAACTGACTCAAATGTGTTCCTTTTTATGGCTGAGTAATACTCCATTGTGTATATGTACCACAACTTTTCTATCCATTCATTTGTCGATGGACATCTAGATTACTTCTGTGTTCTAGCTGTTGTAAATAGTGCTGCAGTGACCAATGGGATACATGTGTCTTTTTCAATTTTGGTTTCCTTATATGCCTGTGAGTGGGATTGCTAGATCATATGGTGGTTTTATTCCTAGTTTTTTAAAGAATCTCCATACTGTCTTCCATAGTGGCTGTATCAATTTACATTCCCACCAACAGTGCAGAAGCATTCCCTTTTCTCCACATCCTCCCCAGGATTTATTGTTTGTAGACTTTTTGATGATGGCCATTCTGACCGGTGTGATTTGCATTTCTCTAATAATGAGCAATGTTGAGCATATTTTCATGTGTTTGTTAGCCATATGTATGTCTTCTTTGGAGAAATGTCTGTTTAGGTCTTTTCCCCATTTTTTGATTGGGTTGTTTGTTTTTCTGGTATTGAGTTGTATGAGCTGCTTGTATATTTTAGAAATAAATCCTTTGTCAGTTGCTTCATTTGCTATTATTTTATCCCATTCTGATGGTCCTCTTTTCACCTTGCTTATAGTTTCCTTTGCTGTCCAAAAGTTTTTAAGTTTAATCAGGTCCCACTTGTTTTCTTTTGTTTTTATTTCCATTACTCTAGGAGGTGGGTCATAGAGGATCTTGCTTTAATTTATGTCATCGAATATTCTGCCTATATTTTCCTCTAAGAGTTCTATAGTTTCTGGTCTTACATTTGGGTCTTTAATTCATTTTGAGTTTATCTTTGTGTATGGTGTTAGGAGGTGTTCTAATTTCATTCTGTTACACGTATCTGTCCAGTTTTCCCAGCACCATTTATTGAAGAGGCTGTCTTTGCCCCATTGTATATTCTTGGCTCCTTTGTCAAAAATAAGGTACCCATAGGTGCTTGGGTTTACTTCTGGGCTTCCTATCTTGTTCCTTTGGTCTATATTTCTGTTTTTGGGTCAGTACCATACTGTCTTGATGTCTGCAGCTTTGTAGTATAATCTGAAGTCAGGAAGGTTGATTCCTCCAGCTCCATTCTTCTTTCTCAAGACTGCTTTGGCTCTCCAGGGTCTTTTGAGTTTCCATATGAATTGTGAAATTTTTCTGTACTAGTTCTGTGAAAAATGCCATGGTAATTTGATAGGGATCGCATTGAACCTTAGATTGCATTTGGTAGTATAGTCGTTTTCACAAAATTGATTCTTCCTACCCAGGAACATGGAATATCTCTCCATTTGTTTATGTCATCTTTGATTTCTTTTATTAGTGTCTTATAATTTTCTGTGTATGATTCTTTTGTCTCCTTAGGTAAGTTTATTCTTAGATATTTAATTCTTTTTGTTGCAGTGGTGAATGGGATTGATTCCTTAATTTCTCTTTCTGATTTTTCATTGTTAGTATATAGAAATGCAGATGATTTCTGTGTGTTGATTTTGTATCCTGCAGCTTTGCTAAATTCACTCATTAGCTCTAGTAGTTTTCTCATACTATCTTTATCTTTGCTGTACTTTTCTACGTGCAGTATCATGTCATCTGCAAACAGTGAGAGCCTTACTTCTTCTTTTCTGATCTTGATTCCTTTTATTTCTTGTTCTCTGATTACTAGAGAACTATGTTGAATAATAGTGATGAGAGTGGACACTCTTGTCTTGCTCTTGATCTTAGGAGCAGTGCTTACAGTTTTTCACCATTGAGAATAATGTTTCCTGTAAGCTTATCATATATGGCCTTTACTATGTTAAGATAGGTTCCTTCTATGCCCATTTTTTGAAGAGTTTTAATCATAAATGGGTGCTGAATTTTGTCGAAAGCTTTTTCTGCATCTATTGAGATTATCACATGGTTTTTATCTTTCAATTTGTTAATATAGTGTATCACATTGATTGATTTGTGTATATTGAAGAATCCTTGCATTCCTGGAATGAACCCAACTTGATCATGATGTATGAGCTTTTTGATATGTTGCTGAATTCTGTTTGCTAAAATTTTATTGAGGATTTTTGCATCTATATTCATCAGTGATATTGGTCTGTAGTTTTCTTTTTTGTGTGTTGTCTTTGTCTGGTTTTGGTATCAGGGTGATGGTGGCCTCGTAGAATGAGTTTGGAAGTGTTCCTTCCTCTGCAGTTTTTTGAAAGTTTTAGAAGATAAGCATTAGCTCTTCTCTAAATGTTTGATAGAATTCTGCTGTGAAGCCATCTGGTCCTGGGCTTTGGTTTTTTGGTTGATTTTTTAATCACAGCTTCAATTTTAGTGATTTAATTGGGTTGTTCATAATTTCTAATTCTTTCTGGTTCAGTCTTGGAAGATTGAACTTTGCTAAGAATCTGTCCACTTCTTCCAGGTTATACATTTTCTTGCCATATAGTTGTTCATAATAGTTGTTATAATCGTTTGTATTTCTGCATTGTCTGTTGTAACCTCTCCTTTTTCATTTTTAATTTTGTTGATTTGATTCTCCTTGCTTTTTTTCTTGATGAATCTGGCTAGAGGTTTGTCAATTTTGTTTATCTTCTCAAAGAACCAGCTGTTCGTTTTATTAATCTTTACTATTGTTTCTTTCATTTCTTTTTCATTTATGTCTGCTTGGATCTTTATGATTTGTTTTCTTTTACTAATTTTGGGGGGGTGGGTTTTGTTCTTCTTTTTCTAGTTGTTTTAGGTGTAAAGTTAGGTTGTCTAGTCAATGCTTTTCTTGTTTCTTGAGGTAGGATTGAATTGCTATAAACTTCCCTCTTAGAACTGCTTTTGCTGCATCCCATAGGTTTTGATTTGTGTTTTCATTGTCATTTGTTTCTAGAAATTTTTTGATTTCCCTTTTGATTTCTTCAGTAACCTGTTGGTTATTTAGAAACATGTTGTTTAATCACCATGTGTTTGTGTTTCTTACAGCTTTTTTCTTGTTATTGATACCTAGTCTCATAGCATTGTTGTCAGAGAAGATGCTTGATTTCAATTTTCTTAAGTTTACTGAAGCTTGATTTGTGACCCAAGATGTGGTGTATCCTGGAGAATGTTCCACATGCACTTGAGAAGAAGGTGGATTCTTTTGCATTTGGATGGAATGTCCTGAAGATACCAATGAGATCCATCTCACCTAATGTATCATTTAAGACTTGTGTTTCCTTGTTAATTTTCTGTTTTGATGATCTGTCCATTGATGTGAGTGGGGTGTTAAAGTCTCCTACTATTATTGTGTTACTGTCAATTTCTCCTTATATGTCTGTTAGTGTTTGTCTTAGATATTGAGATGTTCCTATGTTGGGTGCATAGGTATTTACAATTGTTATGTCTTCCTCTTGGATTGATCCCTTGATCATTATGTAGTGTCCTTCCTTATCTCTTGTAATCTTCCTTATTTTAAGGTCTCTTCTGTCTGATATGAGGATTGCTACTCCAGCTTTCTTTTGTTTCCCATTTGCATGGAGTATATTTTTCCATCCTCTCACTTTCAGTCTATATGTGTCTTTAGGTTTCTTGTAGACAGCATATATATGGGTCTTATTTTTGTATCCATTCAGCCAGTCTGTGTCTTTTGGTTGGAGCATTTAATCCATTTACATTTAAAGTAATTATTGGCATATGTTCCTATGCCATTTTCTTAGTTGTTTGGGGTTGATTGTGTAGATCTTTTTTCCTCTCTTGTATTTCTTGACTGTAACATTTAACCTTTAACATTTGTTGTAAAGCTGGTTTGGTGGTACTAAATTCTCTTAACTTTTGCTTGTCTGAAAAGCTTTTGATTTCTCCCATCAATTTTGAGTGAGATCCTTGCTGGGTACAGTAATCTTGGTTGTAGATTTTTCCCTTTCAGCACTTTAAATATATCCTGCCATTCCCTTCTGGCCTGCAGAGTTTCTGCTGAAAGATTAGCTGTTAAGCATAAGAGGTTTCCCTTGAATGTACGTGTTGCTTTTCCCTCACTGCTTTTAATATTCTTTCTTTGTGTTTAGTCTTTGTTAGTTTGATTAGTATGTGTCTTGGCATTGTTTCTCCTTGGGTTTATCCTGCATGGGACTCTTTGTACCTCTTGGACTTGGTTGACTATTTCTTTTTCCATGTTGGGGAAATTTGCAACTATAATCTCTTCAAAAATTTTCTCATACCCTTTCTTTTTCTCTTCTTCT
This sequence comes from Dama dama, assembly GCF_033118175.1. Classification (NCBI taxonomy): domain Eukaryota; kingdom Metazoa; phylum Chordata; class Mammalia; order Artiodactyla; family Cervidae; genus Dama; species Dama dama. The sequence goes on along the minus strand of NC_083700.1, from coordinate 9,168,377 downwards.
TCTGGGACCCATATAATATATATAATTAAATACATATAATGTTGGTGTGTTTGATATTGTCCCAGAGATCTCTGAGACTATCCTCAGTTCTTTTCATTCTTTTTACTTTATTCTGCTCTTCAGAAGTTATTTCCACATTTTATCGTCCAGCTCACTGATTCATTCGTCTGCTTCAGATATTCTGCTATTGATTTCTTCTAGAGTAGTTTTAATTTCATTACTTGTGTTATTTGTTTCTGCATGTTTATTCTTTAATTCTTCTAGGTCTCTGTTAATTGATTATTGCATTTTCTCCATTTTGTTTTCCAGGTTTTTGATCATCTTTGCTATCATTATTCTGAATCTTTTTCAGGTAGTTTGCCTATTTCCTCTTCATTTATTTGGACTCCTGTATTTCTAGTTTGTTCCTTCATTTGTGTAGTATTTCTCTGCCTTTTCATTATTTTTTTAAACTTACTGTGTTTGAGGTCTCATTTTCCTAGGCTTCCAGCTTGAATTCTTTCTTCCTTTTGGTTTCTGCCCTCCTAAAGTCAGCCCAGTGGTTTGTGTCAGCTTCATGTAGGATGAGATTTGTGCTGAGTTTTTGCTGTTGTTGTTTGTTTGTTTGTTTGTTTTCCCCTGATGGGTAAGGCTGAGTGAGGTGGTAATCCTGTCTGCTGCTGATGGGTTTGTGTTTCTGTTTGTTGTTTAGATGAGGCATCCTGCACAGGTGTCTTGCACTGGTGGTTGAGTGATGCCGGGTCTTGTATTCAAGTGGTTTCCTCTGTGTGAGTTCTCACTATTTGATACTCCCTAGGGTTAGTTCTCTGGGGAAGGCAATGGCACCCCACTCCAGTACTCTTGTCTGGAGAATCCCATGGACAGAGGAGCCTGGTAGGCTGCAGTCCATGGGGTCGCGAAGAGTCGGACACGACTGAGCGACTTCACTTTCACTTTTCACTTTCATGCATTGGAGAAGGAAATGGCACCCCACTCCAGTGTTCTTGCCTGGAGAATCCCAGGGACGGGGGAGCCTGGTGGGCTGCCGTCTGTGGGGTCGCACAGAGTCGGACATGGCTGAAGTGACTTAGCAGCAGCAGCAGCAGGGTTAGTTCTCTGTTAGTCTAGGATCTTGGAGTCAGTACTCCCACTCCAAAGGCTCAGGGTTTGATCTCTCAGTCCAGAAGAAATGGGGCGGTGCTTTTAACACAGTCTTCAAAACAGGTCTGAAGCCAGACTCAAGGACTCCTATCCTCCAGGACGATGCCTCCCTCCTGACGGAAGATCCCTTTTTCTCTTCCTCGGTGCTCAGTCTGGTTTCACTTGCTCACAGGGGACGAGTACAGAGGCCTTGCACCTAGTCCTTCAGACCAGAGTTACAAGTACAAAAGGGCTTAGCCCGCCTCATTTTTTTTTTTTTAATGATAGCATTGAAATGTTGGCATCCTAGAAACTCTGAATTTGAGTTGTTATAGGACTAAGCTGATTGTTATGTGTAACAAATTGTTCTTTGTTCATCTTAGGATCACCTGCTGTTACCAGCTACCACCCATAACAAGACCTCAAGACCAAAGATGTCAATTGTATTACCAGCAATAAACATAAATGGTAAGTTGAAATTTTGGCTTATGAATGACATGTGATTGCTTTGTTTAACCTAGATTCTCTGGATTAACTAAGACATTCATCTGGTCAAGTATATATCCATGCGTTAATTCTGAAACATTTTCCCACTGTTTTCACAAAATATTATTTTTAAATTCCTCACTTGTAAAAAGTAAAAGGTTTAGTTTAAAGCTACCTTTACAATTACTATATATTTTGTAAATTCATTCTCTTTTATTTATAAAATTAGAAAAGTTACTATCTTTACTGATCTATAGACTTCTTGTCTGGGGCCTTTCTGGTAATACCTGCTGTGTAAGAAGTCTTTGCTATGTTGTGAGGGTGAGTTCATAAGTTAGGTTGTTGGAGCTCAAAGCAGTTTCTTGTATAACATAAATGGTGATATGATTCCCAAACTAAACTTAAGAAACCTGTTTATATTTAATCTGTGATACTAATGAATTTTATATTGACAGTATTACTATTGCATTTTGTTCTCTCATTAATTCTGGGTATTGGATAAAGTACAAATAATACCATAGTGCTTTGAGAGTATCCGAAGTGTGACGGTGTAGTATACTTGCTTATGTATGGTCTAGGAGGGAGTATAAGTTGAACACAGAAATCACTGTACTCTGGAGAGAGCATCCCATAAGGAATAAACAAAGTACTAAAGAGATTTAGTAAAGAAGAGATTACTTCCAATTGGGTTCTTCATGGAAAAGAGAAACCTCTCACTCCCAGTGTCAGCTGTGTGTTGAGAATGAGCACAGTGTATATTGTTGGCTGATGACTTTCTCTGACACATCATATTAAATTCTAGTGGAACTGGGAGGGTTGGTTGTCCTTCTCAAGCCCATTTATCTAGTGTAACAGAACTACTGGTAAATTTTCTGTCTAATAATGACAACCTTATAGTTTAATGAGTAAGACAAAGTTGAAAAGTCCTTTAACCTGCAGTTGAACCAGTCCACATTCTGATTGATGATCATGCTGAAGCCACCAAATACAATTATAAAACACTGGAATTCTAGATAAATTCCAATAAAATTTAGTCTTAGAGAAAGAGTATTAGGTATTCATTGTACATTTTAAGATCATCGAGGACTGTCAAACTTAAATTAACTGTATACAGACAGCTTATTAGAAATGCTTAGGACGCAATGTTACAGACATAAAACTTTTTTTCTTGTTAAAACATAAAAGAATTATGACATCCTCTTAGTCTTAGGAAGACAGAACAAACTTTTAAAAAAAAAGAAACTGTAACATTGAGATGAACTTATCCTTCTTCAATAAACGCATACCTCTGAAGCTTTCATGGATCAATCATATTACAACTTCAAGTGGAACAGTATATTCAAAAGGGTACTGTAATATACTCCAAAGAATATGCTTAGGAAATATTACTAATCTTGTTCCATAAGTACCTAGATTTCTCTGCTTGAACCATAATAGATCTAACTTCTGGTCAGCTTATGCTCAGAAAGGCTATTGTCTAACCTTCAACAAGGCAGAATTTACTTAATTTTAGTTGTTCTGATCTCAGGTTCTTATAAAATAAAACCAGGCATTCTTTTGCATAACAACAAGCTATCCATTTGTATTGGTATTAAGCCAAAAACAATAAGATGCTGTTTGATTATCTTGGCCAGGGGACTAATTTTTGAAAATGAGCCTTTTCATGGATTCGAAAAATACCATAATTAGAGGATCATTTCCTTTTTAATCTGGTTTGAATTTCTCTGTAAGTAAGTTTTGTTTTCCTTCTTAGGGTATAGACTACTCTTGGAAAAGTTGCTTCAGATTCAGGAAATACTAAGTAGATGCCACGTGCTCAGTGCTGTGCCACATCCTCAGGTTCTCTGCTGAACCATCCCTTGACCTTCTTGCTTTGAGGCCACTTCTCAAATTAGACCTTGATTTTTCCTTCCCACCTCATATATCTCTGAGCCTGCAGATGGGGTGGATAGTATCCTTGTTCCCCATTACAACTTCCAGATAACCTCACCTTTCTTCTTTAGTCTCCCTAACATCTTTCAAGTTCATGACACTCTTCTTCCCCTTCTTTGCTGCTGTCTTCTACCCCACTGTCACTGACTACTTCTCCACCACGGCTTTTGTCAGCTCTCTGTAAAACTTCAGCATCTACACAGAGGGTTCATCCAGCACTCAGGCCTCTGTAGATCCGCTCATCTTTTATTTCTGCACCACCTCAGCTTCCCATCCACATGGTCATACTCAAGACCTCCTCATCATCCATAATGGCATGCATTTGAAAGCTCTTCAGGCATCCCACTCTGACTTTTACTTGCTCTCCCACTGTAATACCCACACTCCAGCTACTCTCTGACTTCACACGTCTCCAGTGCTTTGACCCTGCCACTTTTTCTGTGTCTTACGTCCATCATGGCCATACACTCCTCCTTACCAAGCCTATATTCCGTGTCCCACACTATCACCACTCTTTTGCAAACCACTCCCCCCCAATCCTCTTTCCTTAGGTCCCACTTGTCTGTAAAAATCTCACCCTAATTAAACACAGCTATACTCTTTATGCCTGCTGTCAAGCGGTTGAAAATTGCTACAAAATATCATCCAGTCAGGACAAGGAGATTCACTTCAAATTTATGACCATTAATTCCAAAGGGGCGTTCAGTACCACCTATCATTGCTACTAAATTCACTTGCCTTCTCTCTGAAACAAGAATTGCTCACCTACTTTTCTCAAATCTCCAACATCCCCTCTCTTCACCCCCTCAGCTGATGAACTCATCAAAATGCTACATTAAGAAAATAGATGTAATCGTTTAAGAGCTATCTCATCTTTCTACTACCTAGCGGCATCTACACCCACAAATTCTGCCTTCCTTCTTACTGCACTGGGAGAAAAGTTTCTTCCACTGAGTTGTAAATCCCAACTTTGCTATTTATTGGATATGTATAGTTTGACAAATTAATTAAGTTTTCTGTACTTGTGCGTGCGTGCGTGCTTAGTCGCTTCGGTCATGTCCGCCTCTCTGTGACCCCATGGACCATGGCCTGCCAGGCTCCTCTGTCCATGGGATTCTCCAGGCAAGAATATTGGAGTGGGTTGCCATTTCCTTCTGTACTTGAGCTTCCTGTAAAAGGAGATATTAGTGTAACACCTTCCTCTTAGATTTGGGGGAGAATTAAATGAGCAGAAATGCTTTAAACAGTGCCTAGCTGTTTTCAGTTCACTCTTACTTTGTCGTTGTCATCATGGTCAGCGTTATCTAAGGTGCCTCCTTCCTTTTGGATCATGCATCCTAGCCCTTCTCACCCTTTCAGAGACTTTGCTGCTGCATTTTTACGCTTGCTATCCCCAATGATCAGTTTCTTCTCTGCTGGGTCATCCCTATCAACATACAAAGTGCCTTAATAGTGCTTCTGGTGTAGGGAGAGTCTCTTAACTCCATGTGCTGCTTCTCTGCTGCCGTCATACAGAACTCTGGGAGGAGTTCCCTGTGCTCGTTGCCGCCGTTTGCTTATCTCCTGTTCTCTCCTCTGCTTACTGTCATGTAACTTTTGCCCTACTGAAGAGTTCTTGCAAAAGGGTCACCAATGACCAGTACCTTGCCAAAGCCAACAGGCATGTCTTCCTTCTCACCTTACCTGACCTCTCAATGGTATTTGACATGGTTGACTATTCCCTCTTTTTTTCAGCCTCCCATTTTTATTTTTGAAAACTTCACATCTACAGAAAAGTTGAAAGATGAGTACAGTGAGTATATGGAGACCCTTTACCTAGATTTCACCAGTTGTTAACATTATCCCACATTTGCTTTATTTGTATCTATTTATCTCTTTTTACTCACATGTGTTTTTTCCTGAACCATTAGCAAGTTAGTTGCAAACATTTTAATACTTTACCCTTAAATACTTGAACACACATCTCCTAAAAAAGGGATGTTCTCCTACACAAGCACAATAAAATCACCACATCAAAGTTTAACATTGATATAATAGAGTTTAATATATAATCAATATTAAAATTTCCAAATTTGCCCCCAAAATATTCTTTATAGCTTTTGGGGGAAGGGATTCAACATCCAATCAGAGGTCATACATGGCATCTCCTTGTCACACCTCTTTAGTCTCCTTTCATTTAGAACAGCTCTTTTGCCCTTTTAAAAATTGTTTTTCATGACACATGCATTTTTTAGAAATCAGATTCATTGAGATATAATGTACATAAAATAAAACATCACCAAGTTTATGTGTACAATTTTATGAGTTTTGACAAGTGTAAACAGTTGTGAGACCACCACTTCATTCATGATAGCAACATTTTCACTGCTTTAAGAAGTTTATTTGTGTCCGTTTGCAATCAGTCCCCTCAAATTCATTTTTGGTGTTCCCTGTGTTTTTAAACACTTTATTTTGTGGGCTTTTGTGATACAATGGCTGGTCTACTTTTCCTGTTGCATCTCCTTGGTCACTTTAGCCAGCTTCTCCTTCTCTGTAGGGACAGGAATGTTGTTTGTTATATTTGCATTTACCATAACCCCAGCACCTAGAGCAAGCAGTGTCTAGCACAGGACATATTGCAAGATGTTCATCTCTGTTAATTTATGTAATGCTCAGCTGCCAACTAAGCATTATCTTCATTTTATAGATGAAGACATTAAAGGTCAAGGAAAAAAAAAAAAAAGAAAAAGAAAAAAAAAGGAAAAAAAAGGTCAAGGAAGTAATTGGTACCATTTATTCAACCATTATATAACAGAGAATTAAGAGCTAAATACATTGTATAAAATATATCTTGATCAATTATTAATTAAATATTTCAAATGTATAAATATTAAAAAATATGTGGACTCCAGTATTTAAGATATATTTTTATACTACTTTATCCCTTTGTTATAAAGGTCAAGCACATTCATTGAGAGCAATATAATTCAATATAATATAATATTTTGGATTTGATAGGCACATGTTTGTTGAATGACACAATAAGTAAGGTAAATGTTATTTGGTGATTACTTTGTGGTCACTTGAAGGACATTACTATTTTAACTCTTTGATTAAAAACAGTCGGCAAGTTTTTCACCCTGAGCAATATGAGGACTTGAGAAAGTTAATAAAATATATTTTCTGCCATCTCTGAATTCAAAAGTTATATGTAACTTGGAAAAGAAAAATGAGTTGTGGGTTTGATCCCTTTCTTTGACTTAAGTGGAGCTTGTAGAATTTTGGAGTGAGTGTAGAGGGCATAAAGTCAAAGTTTATTGAGCAATTGGATTTTCTTGTATCCTGTATGTGGATATTTGGAAATAGGAATTTGATTTTCCAATTTTAGCAAAGTAAATTAGATTCCTAGGTCAATGTTTGGCCTTAAGCTATAATGTATAATGATTATACTTTGTGGTTTTGAGCTGTAAAAAAAGTCTATATAAGAAATAGCTAAAGAGGGTAGGATACGGATGTGAGTTTAATGCCATTTAGAAAATTCTAGTCGCATCGTTCTGTGTTCTCCATGCCTTATTTAATTTTTTTAGTTTATTACTCTTAAACTTTATTATTTAATTTCCTTTGTTCTTGTAAGAGAGTTTAAAACAGGTTAGACTGTAAAAAAGAAGGTCTGTCTGTGAGGAAGTCTTCACACCAAAGATTATTGAAGTAAAATGAAATTCTAGGCATACTTTTTTTTTTAAAGGACATCACAATATACTATTTTTTAATTAAATTTTTTTCATTTATTTTTATTAGTTGGAGGCTAATTACTTTACAATATTGTAGTGGTTTTTGCCATACACTGACATGAATCAGCCATGGATTTACATGTGTTCCCATCCTGAACCCCCCCTCCCACCTCCCTCCCCATCCCTTCCCTCTGGGTCATCCCAGTGCACCAGCCCCGAGCACCTGTCTCATGCATTCTAGGCATACTTTTAAAAAACTTAAAAAAAAAGAGAAAAGATTGCAGATGTATGGCAGGCCAGTTGGTGGTGAATTAAAAGGCTATTGCTCTTCTGGGCATACACACTGAGGAAACCAGATCTGAAAGAGACACGTGCACCCCAATGTTCATCGCAGCACTGTTTATAATAGCCAGGACATGGAAGCAACCTAGATGCCCATCAGCAGATGAATGGATAAGGAAGCTGTGGTACATATACACCATGGAATATTACTCAGCCATTAAAAAGAATTCATTTGAACCAGTCCTAATGAGATGGATGAAGCTGGAGCCCATTATACAGAGTGAAGTAAGCCAGAAAGATAAAGAACATTACAGCATACTGACACATGTATATGGAATTTAGAAAGGTGATAACGATAACCCTATATGCAAAACAGAAAAAGAGACACAGAAATACAGAACAGACTTTTGAACTTTGTGGGAGAATGTGAGGGTGGGATATTTCAAAAGAACAGCATGTATACTATCTATGGTGAAACAGATCACCAGCCCAGGAGGGATGCACGAGACAAGTGCTCCGGCCTGGTGCACTGGGAAGACCCGGGGGAATCGGGTGGAGAGGGAGGTGGGAGGGGGGATCGGGATGGGGAATACATGTAAATCCATGGCTGATTCATATCAATGTATGACAAAACCCACTGGAAAAAAATAATAATAATAATAATAAAAAAAAAATTAAAAAAAAAATAAAATAAAAGGCTATTGCTATTTTTTTTTTTTTTTTTTTGGAAAAGGATTCTGGAAGGTCTTCTTGTACTATAAGTCAGCATTTCCTGCTTTTAAATTATTTCCACTCATGTTATAGTAAAACTGCTCATTTCCCTTCATTCATTTTTGATAAATACAACAAAGTAGAACATAGAAGAGTTTTTTTTAATGGTAACTACTTTGTAGACTCCTTTCATCAGGCACTGAACACAGCCGTTAGCAGGTACATTTCACAGTTTGACCAGCACTTTTGTTGATTTGGTTTTACTGTTCTCCTTCCCTCTGTTAGCCATGTAGCTCATATAATGTGGTAAATGAGTAATGAAAATAAAACTGTAACTCTGATTCTACCCTGTCATTATTAAGGGTCCAAGTAAGTGAACAAATGACTACAAGGCTAAACTGTAATTATGTTTAATCTCAAAATAATTTTCATGTAAGGAAAATCTAGAAGTCACTAGCAGTGGAACACCTTTTTAGTTGGAGAGACTATAACAGAAGGGCAGAAAGCAAACCAACCAAATAAATGGATTCGTTTTAATAATAAAAGAATGTTGATACAACTGCTTTTGATGATTACTTTCATAGGAATGTTATCCCAAAGAAAATACATTTGGAAACTGTCCTATCTTAGACTTGTTCTGCTCAAGCAGGCTGGTTGCCCAAGAGAGTTGTGCCTAAAAGTTGTGCATTTTCTTCTTATACATTCATTTCTCCTTAAATGTGTACAGGCTATTTTTTAAAATATGTGAACAGTTTTGCATTTTCATTGCAATTCATTCCATTTCAGATATAATTATATCTAGTTGAGTAAACGGAGTCTTCTCTTGAAGCCATGTTTTAATTTTCTTTTAAATGCATGATCAAATAGTTCTCACTTTTTGACTCACTATTAAAACCAGTAGTAAAATTCCCACACTAAGAATTTCTACTGAGGAAAGGAGAAAAATCACACTATTCACCTGATAAAAAGAATTCTTTTCTTTCGAAACAGAGTCAGAGATATGTATATAGTAATAACTGACAAGTAAAATGATGAGCATTAAATAACATTTACTGTGCTAACTATGATAAGGAATACTTTCATAAAGACTAACTTTACATTTTGAGCTGCAGATTCAATTGGCAATTTTTTAGTGAGAGGACATTCACCTAAGGGAGGCAGAGTATGACGCAATTATCTTTAGAATTTGGGTAAAATCTGACCAAATTTCTTAGGTCCCTTTATAGCTTATAGCTTCCACTGATGCTAATTTACTAAGTGGATCTAGACCCACAGTGATGGCACAGATGAGTTCTGAACCATTAATAACATGCTGATTGATTTTTTTTAAAGGAGAGATCAATTAGGTACTGGGTAGTTATAAAGCTGATTCCTATAATGTCAACATTCACTCTTGCCATCTCCTGTTCAAATCCCTTATGACTATACAGTGGACGTGAGAAATCGATTTAAGGGACTAGATCTGATAGACAGAGAGCCTGATGAACTATGGACGGAGGTTCGTGACATTGTACAGGAGAGAGCGATCAAGACCATCTGCAAGAAAAAGAAATGCAAAAAGGCAAAATGGTTGTCTGAGGAGGCCTTACAAATAGCTGTGAAAAGAAGAGAAGGGAAAAGCAAAGGAGAAAAGGAAAGATATTCCCATTTGAATGCAGAGTTCCAAAGAATAGCCAGGAGAGATAAGAAAGCCTTCCTCAGCGATCAATGCAAAGAAATAGAGGAAAACAACAGAATGGGAAAGACTATAGATCTCTTCAAGAACATTAGAGATACCAAGGGGACATTTCAGGCAAAGATGGGTTCGATAAAGGACAGAAATGGTATGGACTGAACAGAGCAGAGATATTAAGAAGAGGTGGCAAGAATACACAGAAGAACTGTACAAAAAAGATCTTCACGAGCCAGATAATCACAATGGTGTGATCACTCACCAAAAAAATTGGATTTTTTTCTTATGTTCTGAAAAATCCACAGCAGTGAACCAGTCCAGTTTCTGGTGTTGATTCAGAAATTTAAGGGTGCTAGAACTAAGATTGCTGCAGTTGTCTTGGCCTTTCCCAGATGATCTCAAAGCGGCTGTTGCAGCTCAAGTCATCATATCTGTATTTCAGACAGAAAAAAAGGAAGGCATGGTGTCTATCAGGAAGGCACATTTTCCAGAAATTTTTAGCAGACTTATTTCTCACTGGGTATGAACTATGTCACATTCTTGTGCCTAGCTTCAAAGGAGGCTCAGAAGTATAATGTTTTAACTAGGCACATTGTGATCTGAAGAAAACAAAAGTGAACTTCTCTTAGTATGGAAATAATGGACACTGTGGACAAACTCACATCTGCTGCTTGCTGCGTGCTCCATCATGCACTGTGTTGGAACTGAGCAAGGTATCCAGGTAGTTTTTGTTGTTCGGTCATTTAGTCATATCTGACTCTTTGTGACCCCATGGATTGCAGCATGCCAGGCTTCGCTGTCCTTCACTGTCTCCCAGAGTTTGCTCAAACTCATATCGATTGGGGGTTGGAAAGAGTTGGACACGACTTAGTGACTGAACAACAACACGTCTGTTGGGTCGCCCTCTGTCTCCCTCTTCTCCTCTTGCCCTCAATCTTGCCCGGCATCAGGGTTCTTTCCAGGGAGTTGTCTGTATCAGGTGGCCAGGAGAAAACAGTAAAGAGAGAGAGGATTCATCTTGAGGAGAGATGAGGTGGTTATTGCATGGGATGCAGTTATATATGATTTAGGTCATTAATGAGTTAAGGAAGTGACTTTAAGCTATCATAATTTTAAAAACACTATAAAGGCTCTGTTAAGAGACTGTTAATCTGGGTGAGGTCTGTAAATAGAAAAATCAGAGGGAAGCTGCGATAGCAGGAAGGGTAGAGTACATTGAAGCTTCAGAGACGATGAGCAAGGAGACATTGCAGCAGTCTTGGAGTGAGATTATTAAAGGCATGGAATGGAAAGAAAGGGAAAATGTCCAAAGAGATTTCAAAGGAAAATCTATAGTGCTTGGCAACTAAAGGAGGAAGAAGTAAAAACTGATCCCATGACTTTGAAAAAGCTGCCTTATTACTGTGTCCTGCCACCCTCATTTCCCTGGTTGTCTTTCTTTCTCATTTATTGCTCGAAGTCAGCAGGGTATCTGTTTTTAATTCCTTCCAAACCACTAGGTTATCCCCATTTGGTATAGCCTCTTCTGAAGCCCCTTCTACAAAGTAAATCTGAAAATAGATTTTTTAAATAGAAATAAAATAGGATTAATGGTATGTCTGCCTTTCTGTACTTGGAATACTTGTCACTTTATGAAGAATGATCATTGCTTTGATAATTTATTGGCAGTTGTACAAGTAAATCTTTTCCATGAAGCGTTTGTCTTTTTTGTATGTGATTTACTAATCAAACATTTAATCTGTTAGAACTTTCACTAGGCTCCAGAGATTTAAATTAGACAGGTTTGCACTGTGTCTTCTAGGATATTAGAGAACTTCCTTGACCCAAAGGAGCCAGTTCCCAAACCCACTGTACCTAACTGACCTTCCGTGCCCTGTTAGCTTCAGTGAGATCACTTTCACTCTTTCTCCCTTGGGCCAAAATCTGTTTCTACTCAAACAGATGGTTTAGCTTTCAGCTAATAAAAACTACAGATCAACATCTATTTAAGCCAACAAAATTGGTTTGAACCTCCTACTGACTGTCCAAAATTTGAAATATTTATTTATTTTATACATATTAAGCTCTTCAGAATGGATTTATCTTTGTGCTGGAGAATTAAGAACCTTGTAGTGTGTCGGAAAATGGAGCCATCTCACATCATCTCAGGTTTCTGTTTTTTCAGAAGAACGGCTTAGCAAGCACAGGTTCAGCTCCTCTGTGCATTCTCCTTTGCAGGGATACCAGTCGGAAACACTAGGGATCATAGCTTTCTATGGAGTGGTGCATAGTTCTTTCAATACTTGCATGGTAAATTCTTTGGTATTTAAGACATAAATTGAAGACAGGGTGATAGACCAGCATCATCTTAAGGATGCACATGTCAAAGACATTGTAGTTTTTGTTCACACTTGGACTTTTGGGGCTTCCCAGGTGGCTCAGTGGTAAAGAATCCACCTGCCAATGCAGGGGACACAGGTTCAATCCCTGGGCCAGGAAGATCCCCTGGAGGAGGAAATGGCAACCCATCCAAGTATTCTTGCTGGAGAATCCCATGGCCAGAGGAGTCTGGTAGACTACAGTCCATGGTGTTGCAGAGAGTTGGACACGACTAAGCACACATGCTCGGATTTTTACAAATAAAGGTTAGCAAGTCTGAAGAAATCTATATTTCCTTTTTCTGAATTCAGAAAGTTGAAATTGAAAATATGGATACAGATATTAGAATTCATTAGAGAGAACTTTTGCTTTGGGGATCTTGAGTACATCAAGCAACAGTTGCCTTTGAGCTCAACCAAATATCCATAGAGATATTTTCCTCCAGATTTATTACAGATTTTACAGAAACAAATGCATGCCTTAAACATATGATTTAGATTAACTAATGAGACAAATGAACTATAAAATAGTTTGTTGCTAGGAGCAGGGTTGCTGAGAAGGCCATATAGATAGCCTCTTTGAAGAGATCTAAAGCTCATCTCTTTGTTTTCATTCTGCTTACTGTATAGAATAGAATCTTGTGGGAAATATGAACTACTTGGCATCACTGCAGTGTAGATTAGGACGAAGAAAGACTCATTAATATTCATGTATTCAAGCTATAAATATCAAGGTTTAAAAGGCTTTAGTACAAAGTCGTACATACTAACTCTCCCACTGTTTGGAGTCCCTCCTGCAGCGCTTTGCACAGTGGCCAACAGACTGAGAAACGGTCACCCCCAGGGACGCGACCCCTCCGCCTTAAACAGCCGGGGCTGTCTGTGGATCAGGGGTGAGACCCGTCCGCCTTAAACAGCCTGGACTGTCTGTGGATCAGGGATGAGACCCGTCCGCCTTAAACCCCCCTGGGCTGTCCGTGGATCAGGGGTGAGACATGTCCGCCTTCAACAGCTCGGGCTACTTGTGGATCAGGGATGAGACCCGTCCACCTTAAACAGCTTGGGCTGTATGTGTATCAGGGATGAGACCCGTCCGCCTTAAACAGTGCGGGCTATTTGTGAATCAAGGAGAGACCCGTCCACCTTAAACAGCTAGGGCTCTTTGTGGATGGTTTTCGGTCTCTTCCTTCAGTTCAGTTCAGTTCAGTCGCTCAGTCGTGTCTGAGTCTGCTACCCCATGCCAGGCCTCCCTGTCCATCACCAACTCCCAGAGTTTACTCAAACTCATGTCCATCGAGTTGGTGATGCCATCCAGCCATCTCATCCTCTGTCGTCCCCTTCTCCTCCTGCCCCCAACCCCTCCCAGCATCAGGGTCTTTTCCAATGAGTCAGCTCTTCGCATGAGGTGGCCAAAGTATTGGAATTTCAACTTCAGCATCAGTCCTTCCAATGAACACTCAAGACTGAGCTCCTTCAGGATGGACTGGTTGGATCTCCTTGCAGTCCAAGGGACTCTCAAGAGTCTTCTCCTACTCTGTCCATAAATCAACAGGCTTATATATTGATATAAAATATTTCTTCTGCAAGACTGACCTTCAGCTGTTTATATGCTGTGCATCCTCTGAGTCTTCACACAGCAATGCCTTCCAGTTTTCAGAAGCTATTCTTTGTGTGATGTGGGTTCAAGGTGTCTCAGTTCTGGTCATTCTCTTCTGAACGGGCTCTGGTTTTCCCACCTTTCTTTAAGAGGCTGTGAGTGCTGATCATAATGGAGTATTTCCAAACTCTATACTGACAGCCCCCAATTTCCAAATGTTTGACCTATCCATTTTTTTGACTTCAGGATAGTGCAAAAGTGACATGCATTCAATAGAAACTATACTTCATATTTTGAACTGGAGCCCATTATGCAGAGTGAAGTAAGCCAGAAAGATAAAGAACATTACAGCATACTAACACATATATATGGAATTTAGAAAGATGGTAATGATAACCCTATATGCAAAACAGAAAAAGAGACACAGATGTACAGAACAGACTTTTAGACTCTGTGGGAGAAGGTGAGGGTGGGATGTTTCGAGAGAACAGCATTGAAACATGTATATTATCTAGGGTGAAACAGATCACCAGCCCAGGTTGGATGCATGAGACAAGTGCTCGGGCCTGGTGCACTGGGAAGACCCAGAGGGATCGGGTAGAGAGGGAGGTGGGAGGGGGGATCGGGATGGGGAACACATGTAAATCCATGGCTGATTCATGTCAATGTATGACAAAAACCACTACAATATTGTAAAGTAATTAGCCTCCAACTAATAAAAATATATGAAAAAAAAAAAAAAAGAAATTTGATTTTTTCCCCCTAGGCTAGTGATATAGTTCTGGTATTCTAGTGATCCTGGGCAGCAGCAGCTCCCAGTCAGCCGTGTGATCAGCAGGGCAAACAGCTGACACCCTCACCACCAATGTGCCCCTCAGCAACCATTCTGCTTCTCACCTTCAGTACAGTGTTCAGTAAGCTACATGAGGTAGTCAACACTTTCTTATAAAATAGGCTTTGTGTTAGGTAATTTTGCCCAACTGGAGGCTAACACAAGTGTTTTGAGCACATTAAAAATGGTTTTTTGGCAGTGCTGGGTCTTTGTTGCTGTGCCCGGGCCTTCTCTGGCTGTGGCGAGTGAGGGCCGCTCTTGGCTGTGGCGTGCTGGCATCCCTTGCTGCGGAGTGCGGACTCCAGAGCACGGGCTCAGTAGTTGTGGTGCATGGAGTCAGTTGTTCCACGACATGTGGAATCTTCCCAGATCAGGGTTATCGAACCTGTCTCCCCTGCATTGACAGGTGGGTTCTGAACCACCGGAGCACCAGGGCAGCTCCTATGAGCACATTTAAGGTAAGCTAGGCTTGGGATTTCCCTGGTGGCCCAGCCCCTGAGACTCCGTCCTCTCAATGCAGGGTCCTAGGCTTGATCCCTGGTCAGGAAACTAGATCTCACATGCTGCGACCAAGACCTGATGTGGCCAAATAAATAATTAAGGTATACTGAGCTAAGGGCCTCCCTGGTACCTGCCAATGCAGGAGATGCAGGTTAGATCCCTGGGTGGGGAAGATCCCCTGGAGAAGGAAATGGCAACCCACCCCAGTATTCTTGCTTGGGAAATCCCATGGACAGAGGAGCCTGGCAGGCTACAACCTGTGCAGTCTCAAAGAGTCGGACATAACTTAGCAACTAAACAACTGCAAATGCTGGGCTAAACGATGCCTGTATTAAGATAAGGTGTATTAAATTCATTTTGACTTAACAACATTTTCAATTTACAGTGGGTTTATTGGAATGCAACCCCATTGTCAGTTGAGGAGGATCTATATAGTATGTTCCCATTGGGGAAACCAGAGTGTTTTTTTTCTTTCTATATTATTGTGCTTTCTGTCAAATATAGTTCATAACTCTTTTTTACATATATTGTTGCCAAAGTATGTCTTTGCTTGCTGATTTTTATTTTTGGACTAAAATTTAGGGCTGTGTTTTTATTTTGATTTCACATCTTTTGGGTAGTTTTTTCTTTTTTTTTAATTTTTTTTTTTCCTAGAGTTTTTTCTTAAATCCTTTACTCAACAATCATTCAAGAAAAGCTCTCCTAAAACCATAGAATAAGTTGGGGGTCCCTCCCCCACCTTGTCTGCCCAGAATATGCTGAACTCCCTTATTTTTGTAACATTCATATAATTTGTAATCAGTTGTTTACTGTCCAACTTCCTTGCTACTTCCCCTCCCTTAATATTTTTTGTTATTCCTAATGCCTTACAGACAATGTGCCTAACACATAGTAGGTGCTCAAAAGTTTTTGTTGAATTGAATTATAAATATATACAAGCCAGGCACTTGTATAGAAGTATCTATATCTGAGAAAAATATATAATTAATTAAATACACACACACACAGAGTGATACTTAAACTGAATCTTGAAGGATAAGTAGTATTGGCCAAATAGATGAGATATTCTAGGCAGAAGGAACAGTGTAATAGTGATATCAGAAAAAGAAAACTCTTTAGCCCACTTTGCTTATTGAAGTAGAGTTAAAGTGCATAAGTACTGAGGTGCAGAAGAAGCTAGAGAGAAAACAGAAGCCAGTTTGTGAAGGCCTTCTGTGACATGGTATGGAGCTTTGAATGTTCTAATAGTAAGAGGGAGCTACTAAAAATATGCAGAGTACATTATGAGAAACACTGGGCTGGAGGAAGCACAAGCTGGAACCAAGATTGCCGGGAGAAATATCAATAAGCTCAGATATGCAGATGACACCACCCTTATGGCAGAAAGTGAAGAGGAACTAAAAAGCCTCTTGATGAAAGTGGAAGAGGAGAGTGAAAAAGTTGGCTTAAAGCTCAATATTCAGAAAACTAAAATCATGGCATCTGGTCCCATCACTTGATGGCAACTAGATGGGGAAACAGTGGAAACAGTGTCAGATTTATTTTGGGGGGCTCCACAATCACTGCAGGTGGTGATTGCAGCCATGAAATTAAAAGACGTTTACTCCTTGGAAGAAAAGTTATGACCAACCTAGATAGCATATTAAAAAGCAGAGACATTACTTTGCCAACAAAGGTCTGTCTAGTCAAGCCTATGGTTTTTCCAGTAGTCATGTACGGATGTGAGAGTTGGGCTATAAAGAAAGCTGAGCGCCGAAGAATTGATGCTTTTGAACTGTGGTGCTGGAGAAGACTCTTGAGAGTCCCTTGGACTGCAAGGAGATTCAACCAGTCCATCCTAAAGGAGATCAGTCCTGGGTGTTCATTGGAAGGACTGATGCTGAAGCTGAAACTCCAATACTTTGGCCACCTCATGCCAAGAGTTGACTCATTGGAAAAGACCCTGATGCTGGGAGGGGTTGGGGTCAGAAGGAGAAGGGGACGATGGAGGATGAGATGGCTGGATGGCATCACCGACTCGATGGGCATGAGTTTTGAGTGAACTCCGGGAGTTGATGATAGACAGGGAGGCCTGGCGTGCTGCGGTCCATGGGGTCACAAATAGTTGGACACAAATGAGAGACTGAACTGAACTGACTGAAAATTTTTTTTAAGCAATAGGCACAAATAAACTTGCATTTCAAATATTTCACTTACAGCCATGTAAAGGATGAATATTACAGAGCTGATGCTTTTACAGGGACAACAGTTAGGAAGTTATAATCATCTAGGCAAGAAGAAGAAATCACAGGTACTTCATATTAGAAAAGGATGATAAATAGGTATTTGTTGTGTAGAATCTGTAAACCTAGCAGTTTGAAAAAGCAAACATTGATTAGCTCACATAGTTTCTGAAGGTCAAGAATCTGGGACCAGCTTAACAGAGTGGTTCTGGCCCCAGATCTCTCCTGAGGTTGCATCAGGCTGTTGGTGAAGATGAAGATTTGATCAGGGCTGAAGGGTATGCTCCCAGCCTGACTCACTGTTGGTAGGAGGCTTCAGCTTCTCACTACGTGGGCCTCTCCCTGGGGCTTCCCTCAGGGTAAGTAAGCCACAGAGTGAGCAAGTGAGCACGTGGGAGACCTCCCAGGAGAGCAGTCAGTCTTTTAAACCTAAGCACTGGAGCCCCATCAGTTCTGCCGCATGCTGACCCTGGTTCTTTGTAGCAGGGAAGTACACAAGAGTGTGAATACCGGGAAGTGGAGTTCCTTGGGGAACGTATTGAAGTTGTTACCACACTGACGTGTGACAGTGTATAAAGAGTAAGTCTAGAAGTTAGGAGTGTTCTAATGGTTTATGGAGATAAGAGGACATAACACCTCACATAGAAACTCTCCTGTTTAGTCATTGCTCCCAGCTTCATACTACCTAGAGCGGTAGAGGAAGCATTTGCATGACTGAAATGTAAGAAAGGGCCCCATTGTAAATGTTAAATAATGGTTACTTTGCAATAATTGGTTTTATACTAAAGATGTAATAATCTGGTTCCATATTTGTTTTACAGTGTCATATAATTGCAGTTCAGATTTATAGATATTCCATACATAGCACTATGCTAAGTAATGTACAGCTTCTCTCAAAGATCTGATTTATGCCTCCAGAGAACTAATAATCTTACTGGGAAGCAGGACATAAGATAGATCATAGGAAATTTAAGAACTGGAAGAAAACTTAGTGATAGTTCAGTATAACAGCTTTATGATATTCGTAAGAAAATAGGTTGAGGGAGGCAAACGGCTGACCCAACCCAGCTATTAATGGAGCTGTGACCAGAGCCCAGATCTTCAGATCCCCAGACACAGAACTTTAGTTAAATGTGAAAGGTTATTTATTTATATTTATTTGATAAACCATTTTTATATTAGAAGCAAAATGACTTAGTATTTGACATGGGAAGAAGTGAGACATAAATGTCTTAGAAAACATTTTTGTCTTCTCTTAAAACACCAACTCACTTTGTCACTGATTATTGTACGACTTTGAACTAAATTATAATGCGTTAGTAAACCCAGAGAAAATAATTATCAGTGTCACATACCTTACAGTTTTTTGAAGCAGGGAGCTCCCTAGTTGACAGTGAGATATTTACATAAATTTTCCCATATTAAAATGATAATCATGGCTTCCCTGGTGGCTCAGTTGGTAAAGAATCCTCCTGCAATGCAGGAGACCCAGGTTCAATTCCTGGGTGGGGAAGATCCCCTGGAGAAGGGAAATGGCAACCCAATCCAGAATTCTTGCCTGGAAAATCCCATGGACAGAGGAGCCTGGTGGGCTACAGTCCATGGGGTCTCAAAGAGTCAGACATGAATTAGTGACTAAACCATCACCAAAATGATAATATCCAGGGTTAAACAAAGAATTATGTTATAAATAATGAATAAAAATAGTAAGTATGAACTACCCTGTTAGAATAATAAGAGGATAAGAATAAATAAAATTAAGCATTTACAAGATTTATTCAGCATGTATCATAGCTTAAAATATTTTGGAATTTTTTTTTCTCAAACAAAATGCTTTTGACATAGATTTGCCTGTGCTACTAAATAGTGTAAGTTGCAAGTTCAGGTTTAGTTCCTCCCTTTTTTTGAGTTTTGTTCTTGTTGTCACTAAGTCACATCTGCCTCTGCGTCCCCATGGACTGCAGCTTGCCAGGCTTCCCTGTCCTTTACTATCTCCTGGAGTTTGCTCAAATTCATGTCCTTTGAGTCGATGATACTATCTAACGATTTCATCCTCTACTATCCCCTTCTCCTTTTGCCTTTTTTTGAGTGTCCACCCTGTATATTAAGCATATTTCTGGGTTCTTTAAAATATATAATTGCATTTGGTCCTCATACAGTCTCCATGGTATAATTTTATCCCAGTTTACAGCTGAAATGGCTGAGAAATTGAAAGAATCATAACTGAATTTTCTGAATAGTCCTTGCAGTCAGTTTCCTTTACCCAAAGCTCCTACTTAAATACAGTTTGTGACTGAGTGGCAACAGTAAAACTAAATGCCAGTTTATGTTACCATAATTTCAGAGTAGCAGCTATGGTGTTTATGTTCCAGAATATTTTATATTAAGCACATAATTTGGTAGGATGGCCAACAAAAGGGTGAAGTACTTATGTTCCTAGTAAGATAGACATGCTCACATGTTCCCTGGAATTTCCGTGATAAAACAGAAGGACTTTTTGACCAGTATGTTAAAATGTGGAGAAACAAATGAAGCGACTATAAGCTGCAGCTTTCTCAGCATCATATGTTTACCCAATTACAGGACTGTAAAATAAATTCATTCCATCCAAATTTAGCAAACATGGATTTCAAAATTTGCTTACTTTTTTCCTTGGCATTTTAATATACAAATTTTTTTTTAACAGTTTCTAGTAAATAAATGTTAATCATTTCCCTAACATAGCCTGTCCCAAATCAACAGATCAGTTCTACATGCAAAATCAAGCATGTCATTTTATAGCAAAAATAAACTGTCCTCCTAATTAGTTTACTGTCTGCATTTCTCTAGAAACATGTATCTTCCCAGGAAAATGGGCTTGCACTCAAGATTTAGATAGTTCGAAAGTTCCATTAGAAAAACTAGGCTATGAACATAAAAAAAAAAAAAAGCACTTCTGCCCCCCTACTCTGAGTTTGTTTAGTTGTTCTGTTCTCACACATTCTCGTAAATGTACTATCCTGTTGATGCCATCTTTTCCCTTTTATCCCCGGAAGCTTCATTAATAATTATTACCTTTGTAAATAAAATAGCTAATTTAATTCTACATTTGTTAGGAACCTACTAAATGCCAGACATTATCTTATAAGTTGAGAATTACTATTTAATATGAAAACTACATATAGAACCAGCTCCAGATAAACTCACAGTATAGAAGAACTTTTTTTCCTTTCTTTTTCTTTATTCCTTTCTTTTTCTCTTTCTTTTACTCATAGCTGCTTGTATTAATACTTCTTGGTTTCAAGTAACAGAGACTAACCCTGGGTGACTTAAGCAGAATTTCTAGGAGAGCCAGAGTCACACTTGGAGGTCCCTTAAACAAGAACAAAGCCCCAAATTCCACCACACAGCTGGTCATAGAGCCTAGCTTGCACCATTGAGATAACTGATTCCTAACTCTGCTTCAAGAACCAATGCCGTGGCTGGCTCTTGAAATTAGATGCTATTGCTGCCAGGGCCACCACCCTCTCCAGAAGAGTCTTAACAGCCACAGCTTCTTTGTAGTCTGGAGCGGGTGCATCTTTAAGGTAATGCCTACGTCACGTGTCTGCACCCTGGTTATAAGGAAATCTGAGAGGTTAAGTATCTGGTACCGTATTGAGAAAACCTGTGGTTCTCCTTTCCTATATCTTTCTCCTTTAGTCCTCACAAAGATACTAACAACCGTTCTGGTCACCAAATGTTTGGGGTTTTCCCCCATACCGGGGCCTTCTCCACAATGCCAGCTAGGAGTCCTACAGTTTAACTCAGTTCTGACACTGTCCACTTGGATTTGTGTCACATCCCACACGACAGCTTCCACCCAACTTCAGATGCCAGTTGCAAGTAGTCAGCCCCCCAGGTTACCCACAGCTTCATCCAACTTGGACAGAAATTAGTGGTTTACGTGACCCCTTTCTTAGGTTCAATTAACTTGCTAGAGTGGCTCACAGAACTCAGGGAAACACTCACTTATGTTTAGCAGTTTATTAAAGGATATGATAAAGGACACAGATGAACAGCTAGATGAAGATCTGCATAGGCAGAGGTCTAGGAGTATTCCAAACACTGGAGCTTCTGTTCCCTTGAAATTGGAATGCATCACCCTCCCATTTCATGGATGTGTTCTTCAACTTGGAAGCCTTCCAGATCCCATATTAGTGGGGTTTTTCTGGAGGCTTCATCATATAGGCATGATGGTCAATCATTAACTCCATTTTCAGCAGGGCCGGGGCTGAAAATTCCAAACTTCTCATCATGGCTTGGTCTTTTCGGTGATCAGCCATAATCCAGGAGACCATC
Organism: Dama dama; assembly: GCF_033118175.1. Classification (NCBI taxonomy): domain Eukaryota; kingdom Metazoa; phylum Chordata; class Mammalia; order Artiodactyla; family Cervidae; genus Dama; species Dama dama. Next base: position 9,146,636 of record NC_083700.1, on the reverse strand, counting down.
CAGAGTGGCCTCATTAGGAGAAGACATTTCTGTCACCCAGCACAAAGGTTTCAGGAGTCTTGTATTAGGATCCAAGGTGAAAGGTCAAATGTTAGAACAAAACATGCTCCCAGTGCTCTTACCACTTAAGAAATTCCAAGAGTTTCAGGAGCTCTATGCCAGGAACCAGGGGCAGAGGCCAATATATAATTCCTGTTGTCTCACAAGAACTTAAATTACATAGTGGGAGGTAAGCTCTACTTCTTGAGATAGGAGATTCTCTAAACCTATAACAGTAGATGCCAAGTGCCTAAAAACTTATTTCAACTACATTTTAGATAATCAGAGAAGGTTAAACACAGAAAGTGAGAAGAAAGAAACAACCACCAAAGGAGAAATATAGTGAGTTTGGCTTTAGTTCATATCATTAAACTAAAAAAAGCTGTTTTCCTAAACCATTTGATAAAACTCATTTAACAGAAGTCTCGGTGATAACTGATATTCTCAGAAGTTAACATGGTCTTAAAGAATGGATAATAACTCTACTTGAAGTCCATTATCTCTATATAGATACAGGAACTATCGTCTCTTTTTAAAGGTTTAGTCTCAGCATAAGACCCAGAAAGACAACCTACACTTAGAGGCAAAGCTTTTGGTTCTCTCTCTGCTCAACCCTTAACCAGATGTTCAATTTAATGCCCTCAATCTATGACATGAGAAGGCTGAGGTAGGTGATCTTTAAGGGAAGGTCTTTGCCTAAATGGATTGTGTGTTTTAGAGGGCAAATAAACCGTGAGCTTATTTTTTGATGACAGTAAATTTCCATTAACTCACATAATTAAATCCTCAATTCCTGCTTAGTTTTTTATTTTTTTAAGACAATGCTATTTTCCCACACAGTACAGCTTAGGCATTCAAGATGCAGCAGGGGAATTTCTCATTGAATTTTTTTGGGTTTTTTTTTTTTTGGCCTCTATTTTTATGAGAGCCTTTTTAGTTTCCTAGTTTCAGTATTATTTCTCAAGTAGATGTTAAGCCATAGCATGCCTGATTTAACATTTGAAGATTAAATTGCATTTATGATAATGAATTAGAATATTACCATGTTCTTTAAAAACCAGGTTTATCTCAATACAAAATACAAGATTCTTCACATTTATTGTGAAGTGTAGGATTTTGGAGACATTTTATATCTACTGGTCAACTGTTTTCCTTTTTTGATTCAATTGATTCAGTGATAGAGATGGTAGCAAATTGTACATTTAAATAAAGTGAATCAATTGAATAAATGTCAAAGTTTTCCACTGAAAATCTGCACCTTTTGTGTTCTCGGCAGTTGTGTACAAGGGTTCCATTTTCTCCACCTTCTTCACGGCACTTACTGTTGTCTTTTTTAGGATATTTATTTATTTCAGTAGTTGGCTGGGTCAGGTTTTAGTTGCAGCTCACGGGTCTTCGTTGAGTCATGTGCGATCTTTCACTGTGGCATAGACTCTAGTTGCTGCCTGCAGGCTTAGTTCCTCAGTGGCATTTGGGATCCTAGTTCCCTGACCAGAGATCAAACCCAGGTGCCCTGCAGCCATCCTAGTGGGTGTGAAATGGTATGTTAATTGTGGTTTGGATTTGCATTTTACCAATGGCTAATAACGTTGAGCATCTTTTCATGTGTTTATGGGCCATTTGTATATCTTCTTTGAAGATGGTTTGTCTTTTTTATTATTGGGCACTAAGAGCTCATTTTATATTCCAGATACTAGTCCCAGTCCCGTATGAGGTGCATGACTGACAAGTCTTTCACTCATTCTGTGGGTCGGTCTCCTCGCTCTCGTGAACAAGCCTGTGTTTATTTTTGGCTGTGCTGAGTCTTCATTGCCGCACCTGGGCTTTTCTCTAGCTGTGCTGAGCAGGGGCGATGCGCAGGCTTCTCAGCGCATGCCGGCTTTTATTGCTGTGGGGCGCAGGCTCTAGGCGTGCGGCTCAGTAGTCGCAGCACCAGGCCCAGTGGCAGTGGCTGGTGGGCTCCAGAGGACAGGCTCAGTAGTCACGGCGCCCGGCTTAGTTATACCACAGCATGTGGGGTCTCCCCAGACCGGGGGTCAACTCGGTATCCTCTGCATCGGCAGGCGGGTTCTCATCCACTGTACCACCCAGGAAATCCAAGCCTTATTCCTAACTCTGGTTAAAGTTTGATTTCCTGAACTTCCTGCTAATTTTTTAAAGATGTCTCATGTGAAGTAACCTGAAAATTTATGATTTATAATTTTTTAAGACTATAACAGAAAACAGTAATTGTTATAGAAACTAAATTTCTTTGGTTGTTAACCATGTACCAAGCATTGCTCTGAGTGCTTTACAAGCCTAAAATGTAGGTTTTCTTATTATTTTTATTACATGGATGAAGAAACAGGCATGAAGAGGTTGATTTGCACAAAATTAATAAACACTGATGCCAGTGCTTTAAAGTTGAAGTGCCAGTGCAGGTTATTGTGTCTTTATGTCCCACTGCCATTCTTTTAAAAACAAAACTATTTTACAACTTCATTTTTCATCTGATAAGTCTCTAGATTTTTGTCAGGCATATTAGAACCCAGTCCTTAACTTCAAAGTCTCTTTGAAACTGCAGTGTCTTAGTTTCTGATCAGATTTTTTCATTAATATATAACCTTTGGATTTTTTGGCTATCCCCTCCAAATTAGCCCAAAATTTAAACTAGTTCTAATATTAAAAAATATGATAAAGGCAAACTTGCTATTACAAAGCGATTAAATATGTATGCCAGACATTTTAAATGTCTTTTGGATTAGCCACTGTTAAAAATGTAACTGATGTACATCTCTATTAAAATGATAAGTAGTTCAGTATATTAGTTATGTATTGTTGTGTAACAAATTATCCCAAAAGTTAGTGACTTAAAACATTTCACGGTTTCTGTGGGTTAGGAATCTAGGGGTAGCTCAGTTAGGTGCCTCTGGTTTAAGGTTTCTCATGAGGTTGCAGTCCAGCTCTCAGCTAGGGCTGCAGCCTCTTTCTTAAGGCTCAGCTTAGGGAGGATCCATGTCCAAGTCCACTCACATGGTTGTTGGTAGGATTCAGTTCCTTGTGAGCTGTTGAACTGAGAGCTGCATTTCTTACTGGTTATTGGCCAGAGGCCTCCGGCAGTTACTTGCCGCATGAGCCTCTCTGTTAGACAGCTTGTAACACAGCATCTGACTTATCTCAGACGGAGTAAATAAGAAGAGAATGCTCAAGGTAGATGCCACAATGTTGTTGTAACCTAATCTCAGAGTTAATACCCCATCACTTGTACCATATTCTGTTTGTTAGAGGCAAATTATTAAATACAGCCCCCACTGAAGAGGAGGGAGTACCAGGGATATGAACACTAGGACATGGGGCTCACTGGAGGTGCTGTTAGAGGCTGCCTGTCACATTCCGTGAGTCTGTTGTCCAGTCATGGAATACCCAAAAGTCATAGTGTCTTTAGGTAGAGCATTGACGCATGCAATGCTGTCACGCAGACAAGTGATAATTTTATTTCCAAAACATATGTATTATAAGTAGGTCTCTCCATCCTAAATTGTGTGTATATGTGTATAATATTTTAAAGCATCTTAATTGTGACTATCCACTGTTATTAATCCATTTTATCAAGAGATGATGTTAAAGTTCTAAGACACAATTAGAAGAGAAATTTGTATGTGTAACTTCATTTTTTCCATTGACTTAGAAAGATTGACATTATTCAATTTTAGTAATAGAAAACTTTGGCCCATGTAAAAGATTATTTTAATTTAAACATGTTCAACATGCAGAATAATATTTCTCTTTCTTTTAAATCATGCTGTGAGCTTCATTTCTAATTTAACAAAATAAGTAATTCTGAGTAGATTTTAATAATTCATTTGTTCAACAGGCAAGGCTTATTAAGTTACTTGCATCATGAGTTACACCTGTGATAAAGTCCATACTCCTCACTTTGGCGTCCATAACTCAACTGATCTCTGTCCATCTCTCCAACTTCATTTTCTGTGTCACCACCAGTCCTATTCTTGTTCATTCCACTCCAGCACACAGTCCTTGCTCATCTTCAGCCTGACTGATTGTTAATACTTCAGGCTTTTCCATCTTCTGGAAGCCTCTTAACCTCACATCATCACACGGTTCACTCCTTCCCTTCATTATTCTTCTCTAGTCCAGCATCACTACCATAAAGAGACATTCATTTAACACCTTTCACAGTATCATAGAGACCATCAAAGGCCAGGGACATGATAAAAGTGAAGAAAGATTAATCTCCTGACAGTGTACATGATGACTTATATGTGGACAGAGGCTGGATTAGACATGGATGATCAGGCTCTACAGCTAGGAACTTTTGCATTCATTCAGGTGTGAATTGATAATGTTCTGACCTGGAGGAAACGTTAGGACTATGTGCTTGTAAACAGAACACAAGACTTTATAGAAGATGGCATGTTATTTACCAAAACAGCATCATTTTTTTCTTGACCATTTTATTGACTTCACTTCCCTCATGAATACAAGTGTTAACGTTGAAGGATAGTGGGATCTCCATTCCATGGTTACTCCATGATAGTATCTGTTCAACACAGGGGAAATCTCTCTCTATGAGCTTAAATGGAAGACATCTGCTATTAGCCTTTTGATTTACCTAACTGTTATAAGGATTGAGTCAGTCTTCTCTGAGCTGGCAATCCAGTTATCTTTGTATGTTCAGTGATATTACAAACCGTTCTTCCTGCTTCTGCACTGGAGAAGTATCAGATTTTTCAAAACTGATGTCAAGTATTCAGTGCCACTGTGGTGATTTTGGCTAGCTCCCTTGCCTGTCCCTATGACCTACTAAGGTGTTCTTTTAGACAGTTTTTGTTGCACTAATTTTTATTTCTTATCTTCTGGAATATATGTGAGCAATTTCTTTATATATATATTTCCCTTACTCTTCTGCGCTAAGGATGTTTTAGAGACCACAGAGATGTTGTAGGTGAGTGGGTCAACCTGATGAAGAATCTTCCAGTCCTCTAAAATGATGAATTTGGCAATCTCAGCTTTAATTTGGTTGATCCTATCATGAAAATAAATCAAAGACTAGAAAGTTAGTGAATGCAGTTTTTAAAAAAGGAACTTAGTGAAAACTTGATTGAGGCCAACTTTTGTGCTATAACTTCCCTGACAAGTTCATGGTCATCTTTGTGATTACCTGTGAGAATATGATATCAATTATCATCATCATGTAGGAAAGCAAGGTTTCTTTTTAATACAGGCCACTATATTAGCGGCTTCCCTGGTGGCTCAGATGGTAAAAGAATCCGCCTGCAATGCAAGAGATGTGGGTTAGATCTGTGGATTGAATCCCTGGGTTGGGAAGATCCCCTGTAGAAAGGAAGGCTCCAGTGTTCTTGCCTGGAGAATTCCATGAACAGAGGAGCCTGGCAGGCTACAGTCCATGGGGTCGCAAAGAGTGGGACACGACCGAGCGACTAACACTTTCACTTTACTTATATTAGGGAGTAGCGTGGATGCTTGTGCAAAGACAATACAGTGGTAGAAGAGTCACCTGAAAACTCTGTGAAGCAATGTATAGAGTGACAGCTGGAAACGTAAGCCCAAACTGAGCCAGTGGGTAAGGGCTAGGGGCTAATTTTGTTGTTGTTTAGTCACTAAGTCACATCCAGCTCTTAACAGAGTTGTTCTGTGAAGAAGAATTTTAATCAGGACACAGTGTTTGAGGCCACACACATGTCCTTTAATGAGAAGGAGAACTTTGCCTGCCCCCATACAAAGCAAAAGCTCCCATCCATGCATGTGCGTCTGTTTCACATGAGGACGCCTTGGAATCTGAGCCCACCCTGGTAAGCCACCCAGCAGTAAGACCAGCTTCAGCCTGGGTAACGCTTCACAAATGGCCTATGAAAACCAGATCTTCCCTCTGATTTGTAATGTCACTACATTGTTGCTGCCTTCCTTCCTACTCCTTTAGCCTCTAGAGCCACTTTACAACCCAAAACCTGATAAAGAAAAGTTTGATAAAAATAAGAAGTGCCAAAGAAGCAGCAGGAAATTCTTTATCAGGAATGAAACCCATTCAGGTGGGAGGAGCTCAGATAGAGGAAGGAGTGAGTTGTTGAGAGTGCCACACATCTGTGGGCTGTTGTTCCCGAGACTCTTTTGGTTCTTAGTGGTGTTAGCAGAGCTTCTTCCCAATGTACCAGATACTTAAGGCCTTTCAAAGAGAATGTATGGCCAACAGCCTCTGTGTAAAGCCCCATTAACTCTCGAGAGTGTGAACTATTTTCATAGGAGTTGTGATTTGGTGTTTCCTCTTCTTCTAAGTTCCCTTCTAATTGTTTTTCCTCTGGTTCTTAAGCTCAGTGATTTATTTTTTCCCCTGAATTTTTCATATGCTTGTGGAAAGAACAAACGTGTTTCCATGGCACTTAGCATGTTACAAACACTTTGTTTTCCAGGGAGTAAGCACATTCTACCACTGACAGCATTAAAACTAAGGTAACCCATGCTTCCCTCGGGGCAGGGCGGGGCAGGGCAGGGGTCTTGCCCAGCTCTCACATTCTCCGTTTGCTCCTGGGGCATGGTCACCCACTGCGTTAACCACTGTCAGGAAGTTTCCTTCCAGAGATGACAGTACTTCTCTCTCTACCCTCATTCCAATTGACCTTCCATGATAGTTGGAGAGAATCTGACTTAACAGAGAAATATGATGCACACAATTACTAAAAAAAGATGCAGATGTCAATGTTATGTGGCAGCCTGGATGGGAGGGCAGCTTGGGGGAGAATGGATACATGTATATGTATGTGTGTGTTATTCGCTCAGTTGTGTCCGACTCTCTGTGACCTCACGGACCGTAGCCTACCAGGTTTCTCTGTCCCTGGTATTCTCCAGGCAAAAATACTGGATGTGTTGCCATTCCCTTCTCCAATGTATATGTATGGCTGAGTCCCTTTGCTGTCCCCCTGAAACTATCAAAGCATTGTTGATCAGCTATACTCCAGTATAAAATAAGTGTGTTTTCTTTAAAAAAAGAGAGATGCAAATGAGCTTCAGTAATTGGTATGAAGTTACCACGGAGCTCTTTGGATTAACAGGTAGTTAATTAACAGGTACTTAACTAGGCAGAATGTCTTCTTATTCCATGTTAGTTTTAACACACACTCTTGAAAAATACTATACACACTTGAAAATATCCAGAGAGAGACATGCATAGGAGCACGGGCTCTTGAAACAGATGGACACAGGTGTGAATCTCAACTCTTCCCTAACTATATGATTTGTTCACTGAGCTCTGAGTCGAAATTTCCTCATATGTGTGCATGCATGCATGTGTGCTCAGCTGTGTATGACTCTTTGCAACCCCATGGACTGCAGCCCGCCAGGCTCCTCTGTCCATGGAATTTTCCAGGCAAGAATACTGGAGTGGGTTGCTATTTCCTCCACCAGGGGATCTTCCTGACCCAGGGATTGAAGCCACATTTCTTGCGTCTCCTACATTCCAGGAGGATTCTTTACCAGTTGAGCCACCAGGGAACCCTTTCCTCATATGAGGTTGTAGTAAAGAGTGACTTAATATATTGTATAAATTGCCTAATAATATATCTAGCATATGAAAGCATTTATAATAGATTCTCAGAAAATGGTGACAATGCTCCAATATTTCTCATAAAAGGGCATTGATTACTTCCAGAGACAGTTCATTCTCTTTTCAGACAGCTGTAAATGTCAGAAATTTCTTTTTATATTGCTTCACAATCTCTGCCTTTCAATTACTGGTTCTAATTCAGTATCCTTAGGCCTCAGAGAAGACATGTAATCCTTTTCCTACATGGTCAGCTTCAAGTTCTTTGAAAATGACTGCTTTGAACTCCTGGGTTCAAGCCAACACAGAATGGAACAAAGCATTGCAAATGTGCTCTGATCAACAGGTAGAGAATAGAACTCTCATTTTTTTGGCTGTATTCTCAAGACAACCTTAGTTTCACCTTTGATTTATCAAACTTGTATACTTGAGTAAGACCTCTATATCTTTTTCAAACTTGTCTCTAGTTTGCTCTATCTCCCTCATCATGTATTTGTATAGAATTTTACATTTCGACTTAATTTCAGCTTGTTAGAGTTTGCTCATGTTTTTTCTAGCCTGTCAAGCTGTTTGGGGGTTCTGTTATGACAGTGAGTGATTTAGCCATGCACTTCCCTCATTATGTGTTCAATATCTACACTTGCATAATGTACCTCTAACCTCAGCCTAGCCAGATTCATTTATCCAACTGCCTCTTTAATATCTCCACTTAGATGAGGCAGTTCACACTTAACCAGACCTCCTCATTTCCACCCCCAACCTTCTCTTCTCATAGTCTTCCCATTTCAGTTAATGGCATATCCAGCCTTCAGTTTGCACAGCCTTGGAGTCATCCTTGGCTCCTTTCTTTTTCTTCCACACCCCACATCTAATCCCTCAACTAATTTTGCTGACTTGACTTCAGCACATATCCTGAATCACACCTCTTCTACATCAGCTCCTTGCCCTGCTGCTTGGGACCAGACCTTCAGTAGAGCCTTGAATGGACTCCTGTTATTTTCTGCTTTTACCCTTGCCATCTTTCGTCTCTCTCCAACAGTACAGCTGAAGTGATCCTGTTAAAACATAAATTAGGTCATGTCACTCCCCTGTTCAAAATAATCATTTTCCATTTCACTCAGAGTAAAAGCTAGAGCCCTGAAAACTGCCTGCACAGCCTTGCATGGCTCTCACCACACACACAAACGCACTGCATTTCTGATCTCATCTCTTACCCTTCTACCCTATTTTCTCTTCTCCATGCAGTGTCCTCCTTGTTGTTCCCAGGACATGCCAAGTGTACTCCCACATCATAGCCTTTGTATTTGCTATTCCTTCCGCCCAGAGTGCACTTTCTATCACTGTCTGGGAATCTTCCCTGTGAAATCTCCACATGTCATTTTTTGTTTGTTTGTTTAAGGTATTGTATGAGAATCTACGCACTAATAGAAGTTATGACTAATGGCAGTTGTAGGTTTGACTTCTGGACTCACATAAATGAATATTTTGAAATTACAACCAAAAAAAATAATTGTCTCTATATACAAAATATTTTGTGTGAACAGTTAGATTCCTCCCCCATCTCTCCTACTAAATGTTAATGATTTTCACATACTTGAGGTTTCCCTGTGAATCTGAGAGAACATAAGAAGAGCATTAGGATTTCAAGGAAATGGTCAGATTTCTCCAATGGAAAAAGTACACCAAACTTTTTACTTCATTGGTACCAAAAATATAAGGTATATTTTAAAAGTGTGTAGAAGGAAGTTTAGTCAGACTATCAAGGTTTTTTTTTTGTTTGTTTGTTTGTTTGTTTTTTATCAGCACTGATTTACAAAGAGAAAGAGTCCCAAAAATTAACCTATTTCCATTTGTAGTATGGCAATAGCATTTGTGTTGTTAACGTGATCCAGCTAAGGGTCTAAGTTTACCAGCTTGAGCTGTCATTCCTTCAAGGAGGTGAGTTTGGGTTATCTTTTCAAAGAAAGAATTACTCCTCTGTAAAAATCTAAGCATTTCATACTGCATTTCAGAGCTCTTGCTTTTTAGTACTTGTCATTAATGACGAGTTTAATTAGTTTTCAAACTTGTCATCACAGTAGGTTTGGTAATGATAGTAGGGCTCACTTACAAGGAAAGATCTCCCACTGATGCTTTGTCTGCTCTGCAGGTATCCCCCATTGCACTGTCGCCCTCTTTAGCAGAAACCATTGAAAGGCTCATCAGTACTTGGTGTTCCCTCTCTCTCCTCCTGTTTATTCTTTAACCCACTCCAAATAGTCTTTCAGCTCATCTCTCCACTGAAACTTCTTGTCAGAGCTGCTTTCACCTTCATTCTTTCAAACTCTCTTCTCTGTTCTTGTCATTCCCAGCAGCATTTGGCAGCACTTTGAAACACTATCTCGTGGTTTTCCACTGTGACCTTTCTGTTATGTCTCGTTTTGTTTTTCATCTTATTTCACTAGTGGCTGTTTTTTGGTCTCATCTATGGACTCTTTCTTTCTCCCCTCCCAAACCCTAAACACTGAAATATCCCAGGACTTAGGCCTTACCCCTGGTCTTTCACCTTGGTGATCTCACTTAATCTGATGGTATCTGAATTACAACATCCCTTTCCTGTAAAAGTGAGGGTAGATGATCCCACTGCTACGATAGCTTGTTAGTGTTAGAGATCCAGACCTTTTCTTTCTGGCTATTTTCAACACGCTGCCTCCATTTTCTGGTCCCAGATGGCTACTCCAACCTCTGCATCACATCTGTGTTCTAGCCGGCAGGAAGAAGAAAGTAGGAAGTGAAGGACATATCCCCACCCTCGAGGACACTATAGAGTTAAAATATTTCTTCTCCTTTCATTCCATTGGCCAGAGTTGAGTCACATGACAACTTTCTGAATGGCCTCTAGGAAATGTACTCTTTAGTCAGGTAGCCTTGGACTCCAGCTAAAAGTTGGCAGTTCTTTTACTAGAGGAGAAAGAGGATAATTGAGTTTGGTGAACAGGGAGCAATTTCCACAACACATGGCTTTAGGTATTAAATAGGTGCGGATGTCTCCCAGTTTTGAGTCTCTAGCCTTGACCTATGCCCTGCAGTTCAGTCCAAAACTGAACTCTTTACTTTTCTTCCCAACTCCCTTCCTCATCTTAGTTCTCCCAGCAGCTCATGCCAGAAAAATAGGAAACCTTGGTTCCTTTCTTTTTCTCTTACACAACATACAATCCATCTGTAAGTCCTATTAATTTTACCTTCAAAATAACACTGAGCCCTACAACTTCCCCTCGTCTCCCCTTCGTCACTCTGATCACTGCTCTGATCTATCCACCATTATCTCAGCAGGACAACTGTAATTCTTCCTAACTAGTGGTGTCTCATTCTACTCTTTCACACAGCAGCTAGAGTGATGTGATTCTTTTTTATGTAAATCAAATCATATCCCTGTCTTGTTCAAAACCTTGCAATAGCATCTTGTCACACTTAGAAAAAATTCCAAATCTGTTATAGCTTACCGAATCCTACATGATTTGATCCCTACCTCCTCCTTTGATTTTATTTTCCTTCCTCATTCACCCCACCCCAGCCTCCCTGGCCTTCTTGGGCTTTCTGGAACATGTAAGCTCATTTCTTCTTCACTCCTTTACATGTATTGGTCCCTCTGCCTAGAAAACTCTTCTGCTGGTCCTTCCCTGGCTCTCTCCTTCCTCTCACTTAGATCTTAGCCCAAAGAGAACATCTTCAGAAAGGCTTTCTCTAACGATACTATTGTTGAATGTAAGGTATTCTTTCCTCTTCCCCTCTCCCTCCCTCGCTGTCTTCTGCTCTCTTCCACTAGCCTTCTCTGAGTACTTATCTTGCATTGGTTTCTTCATAGCACTGTCACTATCCGAAACTGTGCTTTTGTTTTGCTCTGATTGCTCTACGATTAAGTAAGTACTATGAGGGCAGAACCTTAAATTTGTTTGACGATCTCTCTCTAGCCCCTAAGATGGTGCCTGGCATGTATAAGGTGCTTAATAGTTATTGGATGCTCAAATCCTTATTTATATTTCATCATGATATAAAAATACAGATTAACCAAAAAAAAAAAAAAAAATACAGATTAAGCTGCTATGATGAAGAGAGCTGCCATCATGGAAAGGATGAAGTAGGAATTCAGTGTTTGTAGAATGAGTAGATACGTAGATTAGATGGCCAAAATTTCTTTTTTACCTGAAGTCATCTAAAATGTTGGACCCAACCAACCTTGGGTTTGGATATCAAATCTCAGAGAATCCAAGAGAATCTGTTTCTATACTATTTTTCTTTTCTTTGGTAAGATCATCACTTTGTCTTTATTTTGTCATCTCTTCTTTGAAGAGATGGAAGGCATAGAAGAGTGAAAAGGAAAACCAAACAGGAAATTAAGACATTTCTAAAATATAGTGCATTTTAATTAACCTAAAAGTTCCTTCTGAGCCCAAGTAAATTATGTGTAGATCTCATTGTCTTGCTGTAATAGAAAAAATACTCAGACTTTGGAATCAGACCTGAGTTCAAATGTGATTCTTCCTCTTCACTAGCTGCGTGCCTTGGGGCAGTTTATATAAATCTCTCAGATTCAGATTTCCCATGTGTTAATGTTGGGGCTACAGTAGGTACCTCCCAGGGGTGCAAAGAGTCAAACAGGGCTTAGCAACTAAACAACAAGGGACATGGTGGGGAGTAAAAGAAACAGTGTATGCCAAGTGCCTTGATACTGTTCCCTTCTTGCTTCCATACCCTTTCCCAGTTCCCTGTGCCCTAATAAAGCTAAACAAGAGTCTTCCCTGGTGGCTCAGTGGTAAAGAACCCACCTACCAATGCAGGAGACACAGGTTCAATCCCTGTGGGGAATATCCCCTGGAAAAGGAAATGGCAGCCCACTCCAGTATTCCTGCCTGGGAAGTCCCATGAACAGAGGAGCCTGGCAGGCTGCAGTCCATGGGGTTGCAGAGTCAGACACACTTAGTGACTAAACAACAACAACAATAAAACCACTTACCTGCCATTATTAGGTTCAGTTCAGTTCAGTTGCTCAGTCGTGTCTGACTCTTTGTGACCCCCTGGACTGCAGCACACCAGGCTTCCCTGTCCATCACCAATGCCCAGAGCTTGCTCAAACTCACGTCCATCGAGTCAGTGATGCCATCCAACCATCTCATCCTCTGTCATCCCCTTCTCCTCCTGCCTTCAATCTTTCCCAGCATCACGGTCTTTTCAAATGAGTCAGTTCTTCGCCTCAGGTGGCCAAGTATTGTAGCTTTAGCATCAGTCCTTCCAACGAATATTCAGGACTGATTTCCTTTAGGATTGACTGACTGGATCTCCTTGCAGTCCAAGGGACTCTCAAGAGTCTTCTCCAACACCACAGTTCAGAAGCATCAATTCTTCGATGCTCAGCTTTCTTTATAGTCCAACTCTCACATCCATACATGACTACTGAAAAAACCATAGCATAGACTATACGGACCTTTGTCAGTAAAGTAATGTCTCTGCTTTTTAATATGTCTAAGTTGGTCATAGCTTTTCTTCCAAGGAGCAAGTGTCTTAATTTCCTGGCTGAAGTCACCATCTGCAGTGATTTTGGAGCCCCAAAAAATAAAGTCTGTCCCTGTTTCCATTGTTTCTCCATCTATTTGCCATGAAGTGATGGGACTGGATGCCATGATCTTAGTTTTCTGAATGTTGAGTTTTAAGCCAACTTTTTCCACTCTCCTCTTTCACTTTTATCAAGAAGTTCTTCTTTGCTTTCTGCCATAAGGGTGGTATTATCTGTGTATCTGAGGTTATTGTTATTTCTCCCTGAAAGCTTGATTCCTCCAGCTTTTGCTTCATCCAGCCTGGCATTTCACATGATATACTCTGAATATAAGTTAAATAAGCACGGTGACAATATACAGCCTTGACATACTCCTTTCCCAATTTGGAACCAGTCTGTTGTTCCATATCCAGTTCTAACTGTTGCTTCTTGACTTATACACAGATTTCTCAGGAGGCAGGTAAGGCGTCTGGTATTCCCATCCCTTTAAGAATTTTCCAGAGTTTGTTGTGCTCTGCATAGTCAAAGACTTTGTCATAGTCAATAAAGCAGAAGTAGATGTTTTTCTGGAACTCTCTTCTTTTTTGATGAGCCAACGGATGTTATTATTATTATTATTATTATTAGGTTATTATTAGGTTCAATAGTGTTAATACCAGAGCTGCCGTAGCCACAGAAGTACTTTGATATGAATGTGTCTTTAATAGTATAACCAAAGTTAGTTTAAATAGGGAACAATACAGGAATTGCGAGCAGTGTAGAAAAGTAGCAAATGCTTCACTATTCCCTTGATAATTCCTTATTTTTCCAAATCATATTTTGAATGTTAAAAAATAATAAATATTCTGCTTAAGCAGAGACGATAGGGAAGACTTTTTCACTGTGGATCTAAGAGCCATATTGGACTCTTTAAGACTCCTCTTCGGTTGGGCTCATGCGTCTTTCTTAGAAACAAAGCAGACCTAACAAAGATGGAAGGTTAGCTCATGCATCAGGTGGGATATACTCTGGACTGTCAGGCAGACATTAAAAATCTGTATTTTTATCTGCATTGGCAGATATAAAGCAAAACTAATGGACCTCTTTACTCCACAGGAGAAAAGTCAAGATTATATAAACTTAAGATTAAATTATCCCTTTGTTCTTGTCTCCATCCTTCGACGGCTCTGTCGTCTGCACTACCACCAGTGACCTATTAAAATACAAAAAAAAATAAAATGAAATACATATCCAATCCTGTTTCTCACTTCCTTAAAACTCCTCAGTGGCTCCCCATTGCCACTGGGATAAATTCCAAGCTCTTTGTGAACCACCCCTTCTTGCCTCTTCAGACTCATAACCCGACTTTCCACTTCACAGAGTAACTTCAGCAACCCCTTGCAGAGAATGTTGCCTCAGGACTTCATGAATGGCTTAATGCTTACCCCTCTCTAGCATTTCCCCCACCTCTGACCTGGCTGAAGACTCCTTCAGAGTTCAACTTCAGTGGCATTTCCTTCAGAAAGCCTTCTTTACCCTCTCCTCACCCCCCCAGGCCAGGGAAGACACGCCTTCTCTTTGTTCTCTTTACACCGTATGCAAACCCATCTAGCACCTATGTGGCCTGGTATCTGTTTACATTGCTGCCTCCCTTACTACACCGTAAATGCCTTGATCCAGGGCCAGGTCTTACTCATCTCTTTTTCCAGCACCCAGCACCATACCCAACACAGAACAGCTGTTAAGTAAATATTTATGTAATTGAATCATATTGATCATATGAACAAACTCCCACTGGGAGAACATCTGCCTTGCTTGCCTTATATATCTGAGAAAAGCCCTTGTTTATTACACTCTATTAATTGAGAGCTGCTATACTACATATTAAATTGGATATTTTAGTCCTACTTAAAAAATAAAGGTTAAATTGAGTATATTCACAGCTCTGTTAAGATTGCATAGTGCCTATTAGTGCAGAAACATCGGTGGTGACCACATTTTATAGTTGTTTGGGAGGTGTGATGCCCAGCTGCAGTCCAGCATAGCTTGCTGTGTTTGGTGGTATTTTGATGAGATGAGCTAATAGCGTAAAAGTAGCAAGTCACTGTTGGTCTGTGGAAGAGGTTGAGTGGCAAGCCCTCTCTGCTTTAATGTCTTGCTTTTTTAAAAATCCCAACAAATACAGATTATTTCAAGAAAGCTTATGGCCTTCATTTTCTAGGTCATAAACCAGCCTAGTTTTCAGCCTTCAGCCTGGCTTCCATAGAGATTAATTGTGACCTATATAAAGTATGTGATGGTTCCAGTTGTTTTATCCCAAGAAGGGTCCCAAATTTTTTATTGAAGAAGGCCAGAAAGATGTCATGAATTCTGATGAGAAGTACCAAGTTACAGGAAGTGGAGTGGGATAACTTATCTGAAAAAGAGATAGGAAACATACCAAATTTTCTAGTGCTAGAAGAGTTAAAGGTTTTTAATACTTGCCAGAATTTCCCCTCTGGAACCATTTCTACTATGTAATAATAGACATCTGATGCTGTAGACCTGTCTCCTTTTTCTTCTCTTTCTTCTTCTCCTTCTTTTTTTAATAAGTCATAGAACTTGAAAGGTTCTGGAATGCGTTCTCAGGATAAACATAAATCTCATACTGTTTCCAAAGCAGCAGCTGCCTCTGGAATCTCTCACTGTCTCCTTAGTGTAAGCCTTCATCACACTTATATTAACAATAGGAACATTCTGTAATATCTGCTTTCAAACAGCAGGGTCATAGGCATTAACTTCTTAACCCTCATACCACCACAGGAAACTGTAACCTCCATCCATCAGAGAGATGGAGAAAATGAATCAGCTATAAAGAATGCAGCTGACTCCCTCACCACAAGACCATAAGGCAGTGGAAGGTCACGGCTAGACCCCAGGGTCACAGATTCCCAGGCCCCTTCCCTGTGCTCTGACGTCTTTCTATCCTTGCTACTTTGAGGGGTGTACATTGCATGCTGTGTTAGGTACTTGAATCCATGTGTTCAAGTCTCACAGCCACCCTACAGGTTACAGATGAAGTTACAAAAACTTGCTAGCTACTGATTAGCAAAGCTGACCTTCAGACCCACGTCTGTGATTCCAAAGCCTGGAATCTCCACTGTGTGACTCCACACAGTGACAGAAAGTCATATTTTATGTCACTTTATAGCCTGAAAGTCCTCCGCCAAGATGATCGCACTTAATTCTTAAGAACTTTGGAAATATGAACGCAATTTTTGCAATAAATAAGCAAGACACTGGTCAAAATCATCTTATTAAAATCTAAGTCAGTCAGTGACTCTCATGTTCAAACCCCCTAGTTGTATCTGTCTATCTAGAGGCCCAAATCCATGTCACCTGTGAGGGGTCTGGTCCCTGGTTCCCTCTCTGGCCTCAGCCCTCCTCCTACCTCGGCCCCAGTCGCGCTGGCCTCCTGGCTGTTCCTCAGACCTGCAGGGCCTGTACGTGGCTCCTCCCTCAGCCTGAAATGCCCTTTCCCCAGATACCTGCATGACTCGCTGCCTCAGCCCTGTCAGGTCTTGACGAAAAAGTCACGTTTTCACCAAAAATCATCTTCCTGGTCAGTTGTTCCCAGACCACTCTTTCTAAAACTATGTTCTACTCCTCAGTATGTCATTTGTCCCTTCCACGCTTTAGTTTTTTCCCTAGTGTTCATCATTTTCAAACATACTAGATATTTACTTCTCTGGTTTATCATTACACTCCTTACTGCCAAATTCAGACTTAAATTGAAGAAAGTGGGGAAAACCACTAGACCATTCAGGTATGACCTAAGTCAAATGCCTTATGATGATACAGTGGAAGTGAGAAATAGATTTAAGGGACTAAATCTGATGGACAGAGTGCCTCATGAACTACGGACGGAGGTTCGTGACATTGTACAGGAGACAGGGATCAAGACCATCCCCAAGAAAAAGAAATGCAAAAAGGCAAAATGGCGGTCTCAGGAGGCCTTACAAATAGCTGTGAAAAGAAGAGAAGCAAAAAGCAAAGGAGAAACGGAAAGATATTCCCATTTGAATGCAGAGTTCCAAAGAATAGCAAGGAGAGATAAGAAAGCCTTCCTCAGTGATCAATGAAAAGAAATAGAGGAAAACAATAGAATGGGAAAGACTAGAGATCTCTTCAAGAAAATTAGAGATACCAAGGGAACATTTCATGCAAAGATAGGTACAATAAAGGACAGAAATGGTATGGACCTAACAGAAGCAGAAGATATTAAGAAGAGGTGGCAGGAAGAAGAACTGCACAAAGATCTTCACAACCCAGATAATCACGACGGTGTGATCACTCACCTAGAGCCAGACATCCTGGAATGTGAAGTCAAGTGGGCCTTAGAAAGATCACTATGAACAAAGCTAGTGGAGGTGATGGAGTTCCAGTTGAGCTATTTCAAATCTCGGAAGATGATGCTGTGAAAGTGCTGCGCTCAATATGCCAGCAAATTTGGAAAACTCAGCAGTGGCCACAGGACTGGAAAAGGTCAATTTTCATTCCAATCCCAAAGAAAGGCAATGCCAAAGAATGCTCAAACTACTACACAATTGCACTCAATCTCACACGCTAGTAAAGTAATGCTCAAAATTCTCCAAGCCAAAAAAAAAAAAAATTCTCCAAGCCAGGCTTCAGCAATATATGAACAGTGAACTTCCAGATGTTCAAGCTGGTTTTAGAAAAGGCAGAGGAACCAGAGATCAAATTGTCAACATCTGCTGGATCATCGCAATAGCAAGAGAGTTCCAGAAAAACATCTATTTGTGCTTTACTGACTATGCCAAAGTCAATAAACTTTGACAATGCCAAAGTTTATTGTGTGGATCACAATAAACTGTGGAAAATTCTGAAAAAGATGAGAATACCAGACCACCTGACCTGCCTGTTGAGAAACCTGTATGCAGGTCAGGAAGCAACAGTTAGAATTGTACATGGAACAACAGACCGGTTCCAAATAGGAAAAGGAGTACGTCAGGGCTGTATAATGTCACCATGCTTATTTAACTTATATTCAGAGTACATCATGGGAAACACTGGGCTAGAAGATGCACAAGCTGGAATCAAGATTGCCTGGAGAAATGTCAATAACCTCAGATATGCAGATGACACCACCCTTACGGCAGAAAGTGAAGAAGAACTAAAGAGCCTCTTGATGAAAGTGAAAGAGGAGCGTGAAAAAGTTGGCTTAAAGCTCAACATTCAGAAAACTAAGATCATGGCTCCAGGTCCCATCACTTGATGGCAAATAGATGGGGAAACAGTGGCTGACTTGATTTTTTTGGGCTCCAAAATCACTGCAGATGGTGACTGCAGCCATGAAATTAAAAGACGCTTACTCCTTGAAAGTTATGACCAACCTAGACATCATATTAAAAAGCACAGACATTACTTGGTCAACAAAGGTCCGTCTAGTCAAGGCTATGATTCTTCAGTAGTCATGTATGGATGTGAGAGTTGGACTATAAAGAAAGCTGAGCGCAAAAAAATTGATGCTTTTGAAATGTGGTGAAGACTCTTTGGAGAAGACTCTTGAGATTCCCTTGGACTGCAAGGAGATCCAACCAGTCCATCCTAAAGGAGATCAGTCCTGGGTGTTCTTAGGGAGGACTGATGTTGAAGCTGAGGCCCCAATACTTTGGCCACCTGATGCGAAGAGCTGACTCTTCTGAAAAGACCCTGATGCTGGGAAAGATTGAAGGCGGGAAGAGAAGGGGATGACAGAGGATGAGATGGTTGGTTGGCATCACTGACTCAATGGACATGAGTTTGTGTAAACTCCAAAGGAGTTGGTGATAGACCATGAGGCCTGGCATGCTGCGGTTCATGGATTTGCAAAGAGTCTGACACGACTAAGCGACTGAACTGAACTGTTTATCATTGGCCTCCTCCTGCCCACTAGAATGGATACACTGTGAGGAAATGCTGTGAAGAAGTGCTTTCGTCTGTTTTGTTCAAGTCTTAGCTCCAGCGCCTAGAACAGGCTTGGCACATAGAAAGCACTCAGTAAATATTCAGTGCATGAAAAAGAAACCAGAAAATGGAAGATCATTTTAAAGTGGTTTCCCCAGAAAATGCTGTGGCCCAGCAGTGTCAGAGTTTAAGCTGACCCTGGTCTTCTGATCCACATTCCATGCTTTTTCAGTTTGGAGCCGAGTGAGGCCAAAATCCACAAGAGGTTGTAAGTGATCTTATAACATAAAACCTAGTTTATTAGGAACGCTTTTTAGGTAATTTGCACTTTTAAAACAATTATTTCATCAGTTACTATATCACAGGGGACACAGGCCAGTCCTTCCTCTGCACTGTCTCCACATAGAAGGAGTAAGAGAACAGGTGTAGAACTGCCTAAACCTAGGTATTTTCACCTCACTGTGTCACATTACAGGATTGGCAAGCATGCCAGTCTCTCATGCAGCCTCTGTCCCAGGGAGACTCTCCCAGTCACCAAAGGGGCAAACAAACCAGAAGGCAAGGCCGCTTAAGACCAGGGAACTAAATCAGTGATCCGCAGGTCAGGGAAGGAAGTCAGTCTGCAGCGTGGCTCTGCACTGGTGCTATTCCAAGTTAAGGATGTGCTCCAGGCAGCCAGATAGAAAAAGTGCACTGGTAAGTCAGGTGGAGGGTTGTCCAACTCTGTACAACAGTTTTGGCAAAGAAGGTGAAAGGCAGTTGTTTTGCAATATTTCTCAGTTTCTTTGGTAAAAATTCTCTCT
This sequence comes from Dama dama, assembly GCF_033118175.1. NCBI lineage: Eukaryota > Metazoa > Chordata > Mammalia > Artiodactyla > Cervidae > Dama > Dama dama. The sequence goes on along the minus strand of NC_083700.1, from coordinate 9,126,784 downwards.
GTGGAGGGAGTACACTTATTTGGAAGTGGTGTGCATATCCTTATAAGCAGAAGGCAGCTTTCCAAGCTCCTTGAAAAATACTGGTTCTTAAATGCACAACTTGATTAAGTTTTGTGATTCCCAGTCCTATTATACCACTTGCACAATGGTTTGTGACTAAGTCAACCTGCCATGACCCATGACAAGGTAGAACACATTTGAGAAAGTAAGAATGATAAGCTAATTACTGAATTTGGGATTTGATCAGTAATCAAACCAAAACTTTTATGTGGAAGTAAAATAGAACAAAAACATCAGGGACTTCCCTAGGGGTTCAGTGGTTAAGACTCTGCACTCCCAGTGCAAGGCGCATGGATCTGAGAACCCCACATGCCACACGGCCAGAAAGACCCCGAGACAAACAATATAACATCAACATCCTGAGTCACTGTTCTCTTACTGAATTTCCATTTTCTCCAGAAAGAATTCAGCTCTTCTTTCTCCTTAGCCCCAAGCACTTTTATAGCTGCACTTAGAGGCAACTGTATTAAGTTCTTTGCTTGAACTGAAGTTAATTTATTATAACCATTACTCCTGTTGCTATACCAGCCAGTGTTTGGATTTCACAGGTCATGCAGATTCCAAAACACCAACCGATCACTACTGTATTTATTCTTACATGACTTTTCATTGGGAGAAAGTGTAATTGTCTGTCATAACAGAACTATGGATAGGATCCTAGTAAGCTTATCATTGTTAATTTCTATTGCATACAAGCAAATTGCTGTATTTTTCAGTAATTTTAGAATATCTCCCTTCTGAACTGTTATTAGTGTTTTCTTTCTCTGTGCATTTTATCTGCCGACTTGATTATAAACTACTTAGTAATAGAAACTGTATCATGTAATCATTTGCTAGTTCTGTGAATGATCAGGGATTTGGTTAGACATTTCAGCTGAAAGCAGTACCTGCCCTGACACCATGCTGGATCCACTGCACGCACAGCCACTAGCTTTCATGAGCACATCGTCTGTTCTCCTACCCAAGTGTTTACATAAGACAGCACAAGATACCTGATTGCAAACCTGAAGAGTCTTTAACAAACTAAAGTGTGAGGAGGAGCCTGTATCCATGATGTTTCACTCCTGTGAGACAACTACAGATCTTCTAAGATTATGCTTCGGCTGTAGCAGTGACACCTACTAGGAACTGTTCCATGACAGAGCATGAGAAATTCTCCGAGTTCAAAAAATCAAAATGACGTCCTTGATCAAAAAATGTCTTTCTGGTTTGAGTATCATAGTTGACACCAGGAATCTTTGGGAATTTGGTCTTGAAGCTATTCTCAGAGTGTATGTGCATACCTCCCACGTGGGCCCTGGGGGATGGAGCAGGCTTAGTTTTTGGGTTTTCAGCAGGGTTTGTCATCTTCACAGCTGAGTAGAACACTGGAATGTGACATGCACTCAATTGTACCCATGTTTCATTCCATATTTATCATTTTTTATGTAATAGGTCTTATCTTTTAAAAAACAAAACAAGCACCCTCTTTGCTTTTGTAAGTTTAGTTTGTGAAAAAAAATGAGAGCAGGAGACTTACTGGACTTCACCGGAGTATTAACCTCCACACCCCGTTCTCAGTCTTTGCTCAGCAAATCACATGACATTTATTGATCAAAGCATTTTATAGTTAATTCACTTTAAATTTTTCCAAAACGCTGCTTGGCTTCTTGCCAAAAACCTATATCATACCAGGATTTATTCAGTAGGTTTGTAAATATGACTGCTTTCTTTTTCTGAAAGAAATAGTAATGTCTGAGAGAAAATGGCTCCCCTGCCAAAAAGAGAAATAGCTTTTATGGCTCAGAGAATAATAGTTTAACCACATAGCAAGAGATAGCTTGTCTGTATCCCACTTTATATTAATTCAGAACTCATGATAAATTCTTGGAAAAGAGGCATTTGTTGTAAGAGTCAAAAGTGGTACTATTTGTAGGCTTATGTGGTAGTGTTATCAGAATTCTTAGAATGGAAAAATTATTCAATGTGTAGATTAGTATATTCCAAATTATTTTTGTGTTAGAAAATAAAAATCTTGTACAGTCCTTAGGCCATTTCTTTTGAGAATCTGAGAGAAGACCATCCAGGCCATTTCTAATTTGGGGGGTGGGTTGAGGATGGGATATTAGTTCACAGCAGAGCCTTAATTGTACTTAGTAGTGACTACTATCAGCTGTTTAACCAAGTATCCTCTAGTATTTTTCTCTAAATATATCCCGAGATCTTTCCTCAATTGTTAGACAACTTTTCTAGATTAGTTTCCAATAATAGCAAAAGGGAAATTTTTTTCCATTAATTTTCTGATTACTTCATCTGCAAGAGTGAAGTGAATACTGAAACAGTGAGCTTCACTCATTTATGGGAACATCTGAACAACATCTGAACAACTCAACAGTCATTTGTTTCCAGATATCTACAGATAGTGTTTATACCAGTTTCTTAGCTTTTTAAAAATCCTATTTGTTATCAAAGACCTCTGTGTCTAAAAGATAAACTTATTTAGTTTTTAGGTTTGTGAAAAAGTAAAATCTAGATGACTCAACACTTGGTCAAATTTCAACTACGGATGAGATTGATTTAGTCGTCTCAGACTCTCAGCATTTATTTGGCCTTACGTAGTAGCACAGTGGTAAAGAATCCGCCTGCCAGTGCAGGCACAAGAGGCAAGAGTTCAATCCCTGGGTCAGGAAGACCCCCTGGAGTAGGAAGTGACAACCCACTCCAGTGCTCTTGCCTGGGAAGCCAAGGACAGAGGAGCCTGGCAGGCTACGGTCCATGGGGTCACAAAGAGTTGGATACAACTGAACACACTTGCATGCACGCACGCACACACATTGTCAGTGAAACTTGCCTGGAGGCAGGACTGCATGTTACAGTGCTCAGAGCAGTAGAGCTATTTGTAAATGCAGACACCTTTAAGAAGCCCTGTTTCCTGGGTTTTGCTTATGTAACCCTACAGAGCTATCAGCTGTAAGTAACAGTGGGGAGTAAACACAGGAAACTGGGGAGTTCTAGGCTTTTCAGAACATTATGTAGTTGAAAAGCAGCGTGGTTTCCTGCAGACTGAGAACTGCCGACATTGCAGTGGAGAAAATGAGACCCAGCATGGCAAATAACCTGGTGGACATTGACCTCTGAACCTGGTCTCCACCTCTGTCTTACCTCCGCTCCTGCCCCTTTTTCGAGAGAGGGGGGAATTCTCAAGTTAAAAACGGAACCCACAGGAGAGCGTGTCCCTCCTGAGGAAGCCGCCTTTCTCTCATTCTTGTTTAGTTCAGTTCTGTGAATGTGCTAGAGGAGAATACTTCAAACACCCTCCGTAAGTCAGCGTCCTGTGGGAACACTTACACACAATCAAAGCCTCATTCATTCATTTATTTTAAAGTGCCTATCAAGTGCCTTCTGCGTGCCACGCACTGGGGATTCAGCAGTGAGGAAATGGATAAAAATGCCTTGTCCTCAGGGAGCTGACTTTCTACTGTGACTCCTCCTAAGAGCTGTCCAAGTTAAATGTAGCTTTAGAAGTGGGTGTATCTGAGAAGCCTCCGAAGTTTACAGGGCCCCCTGACCTGTTCCTGTGCCCTTAAGCAGGTTTTGTATCTGAGCAGGTGTAGAAAGGAAAAGACACTTCTTCCTATTGCAAGAATATGAAGAATGGCAGCCTTCAGTGTTATTCAGACTGCTTTCTGGATATATGTGTGTGTGTGTGTGTGTGTGTATGTATATGTATATATAGGTATATATATATTTCACTTTATTGATTTTTAGTCTACAGTTATAATACCACGTCAGGTTTCATTCATTTTAACCTGTTGGCAGTTGTTTCTGGAATGTGAATGAGTTTTTCTGCATGTACCTGCTATTGGGTGACTGTCATTTCCAAAATATTTTAAGATTCCATTTTATGAATAAAACATATGCTAGACTTTTTACTAGGCGGAGAGCAATATGACAATATCAGGCCTCAGGTTCCTTCATGTTCTACAATTTTGATTTAGTCATTCCTTGTAGAAGCTGAGCCTGCCCAACACAATGGGCAGAAATATGACAGAGAAAGCTATTTTGATGCTCTGAGAAGAATGTATAATTCCCATGTATTAGCTTTAAATGCAATTACAGAGCCACAGTTTTTCAGAAGAAAGAGTTCTCTTTGACCCAGGGTTAGTAATTGCAGAGGTTTGGTTCTTAATCTGCTAGTGGGGTAGTTCTTCCACGTGTTCTGGTTTTATAAGGAAGTGCTTTTGAACACTGGTTCGGTTCTTATGGGTCTCAAATTGCAGATTGTGACACCATGAAACAGTTTTCTAGTACTTGATGCCAGCGATTTAATTATTTGAAGCAATAACATTGGTCATCCCTAGAGTTGGGCCCAGGTCCCAGGCTAAAACTCCAAACTGTATCTTAGGGCAGCAAATCCGCTCCTATGTCTAGTTCATTCAGTTTTCAGAATGAATTTTACTCCCAACCCAGTGCTCTCATGGGTCCCTTTGTTGCCACTCATACTGAAGTTCACTTGTTCTCAGTTTTTCAGGCTAATTGAAATTATGTAATCGGATTTCAGTTTGGTAGTCTAGAAATCCAGTTTGAAACAAAATGAGTAATTTTGCCATATCCATTTAATGATCTGTCAGGGGCTGTTGAAGATCAATGAAATGTAACTCTTTCTATGATCTGATGAAAAAACCTCTCACATATGTGAGCAGCATCTTCAGGCAAAGACTAGGCAAGTCCAGGGTAAAGCAAAACTAATACCATTAGTCTTTGAACAACTATGGAATTGTTTTGGAATTATGAACAATTATTATGGAATCTGAACAATTATAGTCAGATTTCCTGATATCATCCTAGCAAACTATCGAAAGCCCTGGAGGAGCTGAACTTGAGAAAAGGTAGGAACGTGACCCTGTACTGCTTAGACCTCTGTAAGCCCCTAGATTTCCCAGGGGATAAATTTCATCTGGTCACCTTAAAAAGAGTCATTGCTGATGGTTATGAATTCAGAATATAAACTTGAGGTTGAAGAGAAGTGACTTCGGCTGTGTTTCAGAGGTCTTAGTAGGATTATTTTTGTGTTTGAGGATGTTGGAAATTCTTTGTTGCTACCATTTCTGGAATATTCTAGGATGACACTTTCTCAAGTTGGAGTCAAGAATGATAGAACTTTCATGGAGCAAAGAATTACTGATGACATGACTAGCAAGTATGAAGGACAGCCTTCTTAACCGTGTTCTGTACTTCTCATTGTCTGCTGGAAAAAGATGTTGCTAATTCCCGATATGTAGTGGTGAATGAACAGACATATTCTGTGAGTTTATGAAGTTGGTGGTCTAGTAGGGGAGGCATATATTCATAAACAAGTAAATAAGCCAGTGTTTAATTATATGTTGTGGTAAGTGCTATGAAGGGAAATAACTGATGTGATTTGAGGATGCTACTTGAGGCTCAGAGGTTAAAGCGTCTGACTGCAATGCGGGAGACCTGGGTTCGATCCCTGGGTCGGGGAGATCCCCTGGAGAAGGAAATGGCAACCCACTCCAGTATTCTTGCCTGGAGAATCCCATGGACAGAGGAACCTGGTGGGCTACAGTCCACGGTGTTGGAAAGAGTCAGACACGACTGAGCGACTTCACTTTCACTTTCACTTGAGTTTTGGTAGTAAGAAGAAAGGCTTTTCTGAGGAAATGCACTTGTTTGATGTTTTACCAATATTTTAAATGTGATTTTGTTGCTTTTGAAACACTCCTATAAGCTGCATAAAGGGAGAAACCTCATTTTCTTATGTAATTCCTTATAGTTTAAGGCACTTAGTAAATGTTGGTGGGCAGTTTTGTGACCCATGATATGGTGTCCATTTTCCTTTAGAAAATTCACCCTCTGTTTAATTTGGATTCAGAGAATCGGATCTGAATGCTTTTAAGAGTCTGTAACCATGCCTGGTCTATAGTTAGTATGTAAACATTTGTTGAATGAATGAATCAAGATTACAAACTGAGTTTGGTTTCTCAGTTAAAAGCATTCTCAGTGATCAGATAAAACCACAGAGGTACGCTTTTCCTCATGTTCATCATTCTTTTTTAAAAATTTTTATTGAAGTATGGTTGATTTACAGTGCTGTGTTAGTTTCAGGCATACAGCAAAATGAATCAGTTATACACATATCTACTCTTTTTTTTTCAGGTTCTCTTCCCATAAAGGATGTTACAGAGTATTTAGTAGAGTTCCCTCTGCTATGCAGTAGCTATTTTATATACGGGGGCCTCCCTGGTGGCTCAGATGGTAAAGAATCTGCCTGCAGTGTGGCAGACCTGGGTTTGATCCCTGGGTCAGGAAGATCCCCTGGAGAAGGGAATGGCAACCCACTCTAGTATTCTTGCCTGGAGAATCCCATGGACAGAAGAGCCTGGCAGGTTACAGTCCATGGGGTCGCATAGAGTCAGACACAACTGAGAAACTACAATTTCACTTTCATTTCATATATAGAAGTGTGTATATGTCAATCTCCCAGTTTATCTGTCCTCTCCCCTTTCCCCCCTGGTAACAAGTTTGCTTTATACAAGTGACTCTATTTCTGTTTTATAAGTAAGTTCACTTGTACCTTTTTTTCCCCACATTCCACATATAAGCCATATCATATGATATTTGTCTGTCTTTGTCTGACTTCTTCACTCAGTATAACAGTCTCTAAGTCCATCTATGTTGCTGCAAATGACATTATTTTGTTCTTTTTTGCAGCTGAGTAATATCCTATTGTACATATGTGCCACATCTTTTGTTATGTCTTGGCTATGGTAAATAGTTCAGTAAACATCAGAATGCGTGTATCTTATCATACTACAGTTTTCTCCAGATACATGCCAAGGAATGGGATTGCTGGATTATATGATCCAGTAGCTCTTTATTTAGTTTTTTAAGTTCAGTTCAGTCGCTCAGTCGTTTCTGACTCTTTGCAACCCAGCATGCCAGGACTGTAGCACGTGAGGCTTCCCTGTCTGTCAGCAACTCCCAGAGCTTGCTCAAACTCATGTCCATCAAGTCAGTGATGCCATCCAACCATCTCATCCTCTGTCATCCCCTTGCCTTCAGTCTTTCCCAGCATCAGGGACTTTTCCAGTAAGTCAGTTCTTCACCTCAGGTGGCCAAAGTATTGGAGCTTCAGCTTCAGCATCAGTCCTTCCAATGAATATTCAGGACTGATCTTCTTTAGGATGGACTGGTTGGATCTCCTTGCAGTCCAAGGGACTCTCAAGAGTCTTCTCGAACACCACAGTTCAGAAGCATCAGTTCTTCAGCACTCAGCTTTCTTTATGGTCCAACTCTCAGATCCATATGTGACTACTGAAAAAACCATAGCATTGAATATACAGACCTTTGTCTGTAAAGTAATGTCTCTGCTTTTTAATATGCTGTCTAGGTTGGTCATAACTTTTCTTCCAAGGAGCAAGCATCTGTGAATTTCATGACTGCAGTCACCATCTGCAGTGATTTTGGAGTTCAAAAAAATAAAGTCTGTCACTGTTTCCACTGTTTCCCCATCTATTTGCCATGAAATGATGGGACCAGGTGCCATGATCTTAGTTTTTTGAATGTTGAGTTTTAAGCCAACTCTTTTACTCTCCTCTTTTACTTTCATCAAGAGGCTCTTTAATTCCTCTTCACTTTCTCCCATAAGGGTGGTGTCACCTGTATATCTGAGGTTATTGATATTTCTCCCGCCAGTCTTGACTCCAGCTTGTGCTTCATCCAGCCTGGCATTTTACGTGATGTACTCAGCATGTAAGTTAAATAAGCAGGGTGACAATATACAACCTTGATGTACTCCTTTTCCTATTTGGAACCAGTCTGTTGTTCCATGTCCAGTTGTAACTGTTGCTACTTGACCTACATGCAGATTTCTCAAGAGGCAGGTAAGATGGTCTGGTAGTCCCACAGTTTATTGTGATCCACATAGTCAATGGCTTTGGCATAGTCAATGAAGAAGAAGTAGATGTTTTTCTGGAATTCTCTTGCTTTTTCTACGATCTAACTGATATTGGCAATTTGATCTCTGTTTCCTCTGCCTTTTCTAAATCCAGCTTGAAAATCTGGAAGTTCTCAGTTCACGCACTGTTGAAGCCTGGCTTGGAGAATGTTGAGCGTTACTTTGCTAGCGTGTGAGAAGAGTACCGTTGTGCCGTAGTTTGAGCACTCTCTGGCACTGCCTTTCTTCGGGGTTGGGATGAAAAGGAACCTCCATACTGTCCTCCATAGTGGTTATACAATTTACATTCCCACCAACTTTGTAGGATGGTTCCCTTTTCTCCACACTCTCTCTAGCATTTATTGTTTGCAGATTTTTTGATGATGGCCACTCTGACTGGTATAAGGTGATACCTCATTGTAGTTTTGATTTGTGTTGGAGCATCTTTTCGTGTGCTTTGTAGCCATCAGTATATCTTTGGAGAAATGTCTATTTAGATCTTCCAGCTATTTTTTTCATTGAGCTGCATGGGCTGTTTGTATATTTTCGAGATTATTTGCAAGTAAAGGAATTATTTTCTCCCATTCTCTGGATTCATGCCCATCCTTTTTAACACACATGTTCCCATCATTTTTTCCCCAAGAGTATCATTTGGTTTCAGGACTCCATCTGTCTTGTCTGCAAATAAACTCCAAAAGTGCAGTTCTAACCCTGTTTTCTCCTGCCAATCAGTCCTCACCCCTATTTCCTACTGCTTGCCTGTTCTCTCCACTAAAATGTCATGGAATCTCAGACGTGTATGTGCTCGATGTCTCCCTTGATAGCTGCATGGCTCACTCCTCACCTCCTGAGGTCCTTATTCAGAAGTCACCCTCTCAGTGACGCCTCCACCGGGCACCACATCTAAACTGCAAGCCCCTCCTCACACCACCACCCTCATTCCCTAACCCCCTTCGGTGCTTGGTTTTTACCCATACCACTTGCTTAACATTCTGTATACTTAACTTATTTATTTTCTGTCTCCATGCTCACTTTCACCTTTCATAAGGGTTAGATTCTATGAGAGTAAGATTTTTTTTTTTTTTTCTGTTTTGTTCACTTCTGTATCCTCAGTGCCTGGCATATGGTAGGAATTCAGTAAATATTTGTTGAATGGATAAATATATATAATGTTCAAGCATTATAAATATAATGTTTATATTGCATTAGAACACACAGTGGACAAGTCAGGTGCTTGAACCAGTACATACTATGACTGGGAATGAAACAGCTACAAATGCAAATTGATACCAGAGTTTCCTGATAGTGACCCAGATACTAAGAGTGTAGTTGCCATTGGTTATGTGATTTCCTGAAATGATGATAAACAAATCTCAGTTAAGTTAAAAAAAAATAACAATAATATTCCAAACATAGTGGAGTGGTTTGTAAGAATGTATTCTAAAGACACTCTGACTATGTTTGAACTTCCTGCTCTGCCATTTCCTTATTGTATGGCTAGTTGCATGATGTTTCTATGCTCCAGTTTTCTCATCCATAAAATGGGAATAATAATGCCTGAATTAAGAGGTTATTTTGAGTATTACATGAACAGTATCTGGCAAACCAAAGCACTAAATGTTATTAAATAAATTATTCAGTAGTTTATTCCTGGAAATTTAGTATTTATAAAAACCCATGTAAAAATGCTTTATATTTAAATAAAAAACAGTGAGTTAATTAATATAGTAATAATCAGGTTTCTTTAGCCTACACAAATATTGTATGAGATACAGGACAGTTTTGCAAGGGACTGTTCCTGTGTGTTACAAGCTGTTCAGCTTCCTGACCCCTGCCCATTAAATTTTAATAGTTCCCTTCAATCATCATGACCACTGCATGTCTTCCTTAAGGGTTGGTGGGTTTTGTATACATTATTGTAGGCTCATACATTTTTAAAATGCAATTATTATAGATCTTCTAACTAGATAAGTTCTTTCTCGTCTGTCTCCCCATTCAGAAATACAACAATCATGTAATAATTTAACAAATTTTATTCATACCTCTCCTTCTCAAACTATTCTGAAAAACTGAAGAGGAGAGAACACATCCAAATTCATTCTGCAAGGCCACCATTACCCTGATACCAAAATCAGACAAAGATACTATGAAAAAAGAAAACCACAGGCCAACATTTCTGATGACTATAAATGCAAAAATCTACAATAAAGTATTAGCAAACCAAATTCAATAATATGTAAAAAGGATCATATACCATGATCAAGTGGGATTTATTCCAGGGATGGAAGGATGGCTCAATATCTGCAAATCAATTAATGTGGTACATCACATTAACAAAATGAAGACTAAAAATCACATGATTATCTTAACAGATGCAGAAGCGTTTGACAAAATTCAATAACCATTCATGATAAAAACTCTCATCAAAGTGAATATAGTGGGAACATATCTAAACATAATAAAGTCCATTTATGAAAAACCCACAGTTAATATATTCAACAAGAAAAACTAAAAGTTTTTCCTGTAAACTCAGGAATAAGGTAAGGATGCCAACTCTCACCACGTCTATTTAACACAGTGTTGGAAGTTCTAGCCATATTAATCAGACAAGAAATAAAAGGCATACAAATTGGATGGGAAAAAGTAAAACTCTCACTACTATGACATGACACTGTATGTAGAAAACCCTGAAATCTTTACCAAAAAAGTAATAAATGAGTTCAGTCAGTTACAGGATCCAAGATTAATTTAAAAAATATTTTGTTTCCCTATATACTAATAATGAGCTATCAGAAGGAGAGTTCAAGAAAACAGTCCTATCTACAGTTGCATCAAAAAGAATAAAATTCCTAGAAACAAATTTAAACCAAGGAGGTTAAAAGACCTGTACTCTGAAAACTGTAGGTTGTTGATGAAGGAAATTGAGGACAGTACAGATAAATGTAAAGACATTTGATGTTCACAAGTTGGAAGAATTAATCTTGTTAAAATGACCATACTACCCAAAGCAATCTACGGATTTAATGCAGTGCCTATCAAAATAGCTATGACATTTTTCGCAAGACTAGAACAAACAGTTCTAAAAATTTTACGTGGAACCACAGAAGACCTCAAATAGTCAAAGCAACTTGAGAAGAACAAAGTTGGAGGCATCACACTCCCTGACTTCAGACTATACTACAAAGCTACAGTTATCAAAATAGTATGGTTCTGTATACAGATACATAGATCAGTGGGACAGAATAGAGACCCCAGAAACAAATCCACACATTTATGGCCAATTAATCTATGACAAAAGAGACAAGAATATACAATGGAGAAAAGACAGTCTCTTCATTAAGTGGTGCTGGGAAAATTGCATAGTTACATGTAAAAGAATTAAAGAACATTCTCTAGTACTGTATATAAAAATAAACTCAAAATGGATTAAAAACCTAAATGTAAGACTGGAAACCATTAAACTCCTAGATGAAAACATAGGCAGAACACTCTATGACAAAAATTGTAGCACTGTTTTTTAGGATCTGTCTCCTAAAGCAAAGGAAATAAAAGCAAAAGTAAATAAATGGGACCTAATTAAACTTAAAGGCTTTTGCATAACAAAGGAAACCATCAACAAAATGAAGACAACCATTTTGGGAGAAAACAGGAGAATGGGAGAAAATATTTTCAGTGATATGACCAGTAATGGGTTAATATCCAAAATATATATAAACAGCTCATAACAATTCAATGTTGAAAAAGCAAATAGCCCAAATTAAAAAAAAAATGCAGAGGGCCTGAATAGACATTTTTCCAAAGAAGGCATACAGATGCCCAACAAGCACATGAAAAAAAAATGCTCAGCATCACTGATTATTACAGAAATGCAAATCAAAACCTCAATGAGATACCACCTCACACCTGTCAAAATGGTTGTCATCAAAAAGACCACCGATAACAAATGTTGGAGAGGATGTTGGGAAAAGAGAACCCTTGTACACTGTTGGCGGGAATGTAAATTGGTGCAGCCACTGTGGAAAACAATATGGAGTGTCTTCAGGAAACTAAAAATAAAACTACCATATGATCTAGCAGTTCCCCTTCTGAGTATATATTTGAAGAAAATGAAAACATTAATTCAAAAGAACACATGCACCTGAATGTTCATGAGAGCATTATGTACAGTAGTCAAGATATGAAGGCAATCTAGGTGTCCATCAGCAGATGAATGCATAAAGAAAATGTGGTATATATAGCTGCAACAGAATACTACTCAGCTATAAAAAAGAATGAAATGTTGCTATTTGAAACAACGTGGATGGGCCTGAAGAGTACTAGGCTTAGTGAAATAAATCAGACAGAGAAAGACAAATACTGTATGTTATCACTTATATGTGGAATCTAAAAAATAAAATGACCGAATATAATAAAACAGAAACAGACTAACATATGGAGAACAAAGTAGTGGTTTCTAGTGGGGAGAAACAAGGTAAAGGTAGGGAATAAAGAAGTAGAAACCACTATGTATAAAGTAAATAAGCCCCAAGCATAGAGAATATAGCCAATATTTTATAATAACTTTAAATGGAATATAATCTATAAAAATACTGAATCATTATGTCATACAATTTAAATTTATATAATAGAGCAAATCAACTATACTTCAATAAAAAATAAATAAGTACACATGTATTTTTTAAATGTTTAACAGATTCTGGTTTGTCTTATAGTTAAACGTATAAAGCCCTTCCCACTGTCCCTCCCTGCCTTTGGACCCTCACAGCCTGAAATCTCTCCACTGTCAGAGAAACAGCAAAGGGCAGACAATAGTAGTTACTGGGAGCTGTTTTCTCCTGCTGGTGTTCTTCCTTATATCTCTGGAAAGATTCAAGTCGGAAGTGTATTTTGTGTTTCCATCTGTAGTTTGCATGCCTGCTAAGTCACTTCAGTTGTGTCCAACTCTGCGACCCCATGGACTGTAGCCCGTCGGGCTCCTCTGTCCATGGGGATTCTCCAGACAAGAAAAATGGAGTGGGTTGCCATGCCCCCCTCCAGGGGATCTTCCGACCCAGAGATCAAGCCTGCGCCTCTTATGTCTCCTACACTGGCAGGTGGCTTCTTTACCGCTAGTGTCACCTGGGAAGCCTGTCTGCAATATGACTATTATTCACTCAGTCTTCTTTCCTGCTGGTGAGGGAAAGGTTCTAGCTCTACCAGTGATCCCCTCCCTGCTACCTTCAAAAATGCCAGACATTTTTTAAAAGAGCCACACCTCTTTTCTATCAGTATTTTAACATATTCAGTGACATGGGACATTTATATATTGGTTATAACGAAAAAGATCAATATTGGAGTTCTCATAGAAGGTTCTTAGAAGTTCTTGAAACAGGAATAACATTGAAACATATACATTACCATATATGAAATAGATAACCAGTGTGAGTCTGATGTATGAGGCAGGGCATCCAAAGCCGGTGCTCTGTGACAACCTGGAGGTATAGAGTGGGGAGGGAGATGGGAGGTGGGGTTCAGGATGGAGGGGACACATGTATGCCTATGGCTGGTTCATATTGATGTATGGCAAAAAATCACAGTATTGTAAAGTAATTATCCTACAATTAAATTAATTTTTTAAAAAAGAAGCTGAATGGAGAATTTGGGTAGAAGAGTAGAAAGAGCTTTTTAATTTTTTTTTTCCAGTGTATAGTGCACTGGGGTGGTCAAAATCAGGACATGTGTGATATTTTACCACTTTATTGTTCATTCTATTCCCACCTTCCATTCCCTTTGTCTCCTCTTTCTTATCCATTTCGGTTTCTTTCCTGATTTTTCAGTTTGTTTGTTTTGGATGAAGTTATCTCTTGTGATCCGTGGAAGGGGGGATTTTTATCTACCTTCCATGTCCCCCCACACCCCACAGAATTCAGGCACATATACCAACAGCCTACAACCAGTCACTAGCCTAACTTGCACAGAGCAAGCTACTTACCTCTTGTTAGGATTAGTGTCTGATTCTGAATAGAAATCTGTTTTCTCATACATAACTTCTTTGCAAAGCACTGGTGAAGTCTTGTTTTGTTTTGCTTTTAAATTAAGCTTTCTGTAAAATTCTGAGGTATTTGAATTCCGTTTACAGTCAAGGCTCTGATGTATGTGTTAGTCATCTCCCAGCTAACAGCCTCTTGGCAGGCCATTCTTAATTCAGTTACTATGTGTTTACAGGCGTTCAGCATTTCACATTGCCTAGAGTTTTTCCACCTCCAGTGTCCAGGCACTTTTTTTTCATGCTTTCCCAGTCCTTCTGGGCATTCAGAATCACTTTCTGGTGCTCATGTTTCAAGTCAATCACCTCTTCCTTTTTATTTGCCTGATTAATTTTGAACTTGAAGTATTCATATTTTATACTTTTTTCCTGACTCAGGCCAAAGTTTCTTCTCATTGTGTTTACTTCAGAAGGCCCAGAACATAAGCTTAGTTATATCACTTGTGCAGCACCCAAAAAAAGTGCTTGCTAGTACAAGAGGGAAAGTGAACCTTTACCATTTGTGCCCCATACTGTTCCTTTTAGTTCTATTTTTCCCAGTCACTGTCTTTGTTCATTAAGTACACAAAAAATGTTTCAGCAATCTTTTCACATAACTCAGCTCTAACAACTCCCTAATCCAGTATTTACCTTGTTCCCTCTTGTCAGAAAGCCCATGAGCTGTGATTTTTCTCTTATTCCGGGGGTGCTGCCCATTCATAATGGAAGCCTGGCCCTTGATGAGAGTGTGCAGTCCGTCCTCAGCCTCTCACATCCTGTCTGGATTTTCCTTCAGAGGCTCTTCCTCTCCCTTTTCCCTGAGCCACCAGAACCTTCAGGTCTCATCTCTCCAGTTACAACCTACGCTGGTATATATGATTCACATGCATGCATGCTCAGTCATGTCCAACTCTTTGTGACCCCATGGACTGTAGCCCACCAGGGTCCTCCATCCATGGGATTCTCCAGGCCAGAGTACTGGAAGTGTGAAGTGAAAGTGGGTCAGTCATGTCTGACTCTTTGGGACCCCATGGACTATATATACAGTCCATGGAATTCTCTAGGCCAGAATACTAGAGTACTGAAGTGGGTAGCCCTTCCCTTCTCCAGGGCATCTTCCCAACCCAGGGATCGAACCCGTGTCTCTTTCATCTCCTGCATTGGCAGGCAGATTCTTTACCATTGCATCACCTGCAGACCCCTTGTATTATTCACACTGAGGCACAGTTTCAGAGTTTCAGAGTCTCTCTGTTGCTCCTGGAAGCAGACTGTGTGGCTGACAGCACAGGGGAAACGCCTACCAAGACCACAAGTTGTCATAAGCTGTTTCCCATTCTGTTCTCCTTTAGTGAAAATAATTAGAACCTCATCAGTAATGTTGAGACCACCCCACTCATTATGCAAGGGGGTCAGTACTGAAACCCCCAAAGGACTCTTTTATAGGGTCCCACAGAGTGGACCAAAGAAAAGAAATTGCTAAAGCCACTCTTATTTTTTTAGAGGTTGTGGGTAACTTGGGAGTCCTAATGGTATGTCAATTTAAACCCTAAATTGTCAGTTTGTCGTTTAGAAGGGCTTCCTAAATTCGGTTTAAGACATTCATATCCTATCTGGTAGAGTCTTCTTCTAGTACTGCCGGTCATCTCCTTGGACTCAAAGTTCAGAAAGGAGTGAAGAACAGAGTCCATTTTAAAGCCTCCCGAACCATAGCTAGTCTGAGCCTCCTGGTTGGGCTTAAGATAATGGTGCCATTTCAGCCATGGCGAGGGACTCCCAGGTTTTTGGAATCATGACACAGCTTTAGTTTTCCCACAAGCGTCTGAGCTCATATCACCAGAGTTTTCATCCCTTCCCAATATTTAAGATACTAAAGAACGCCAGTTATCGGTTGAAAGCATAGCAGGCACATGGGCTCTGATGACTTCTGCAGGTGGTATGGGCTATATGAGAGAACCTAGTTTTGATCTTAAACTGTCATCTGAATTCTGAGTCAATCCAGGAAAGTAGTAAAAATTAGTAATGTATATTATCTCTTATACACCTGTTTTTCATTATTCGGTCATCTGTGTGTGTGTGCGTGCACACACACATACAATCTTTCAGTTTTTCTAAAAGAGACGGACCACGGTTCCAAAAGGAAATGACTAGTGTGGTACCTTGGAATCTGAACCCTATCACATGTTCTGAAGGTAATAACTCCAAATACATTAGCAGCTTGTCTTTCTTCCATTGCCTACTTTTTAGAAAAGAAAACACCTGGATAAGGAGAGGTTGGCTAACTTACAGGCAATCAGATTTAATGCTCTAAAGATAAGTAAATGATTTGATAGCCATTACAGAGTAGCAGGAGTTGTAAAATCGGAGTTAAAATTCCATAGCAATGGTCTTAAAAAATAAGTAGGGTTAGTTAATACCCAGCAGCAACCGACTGCTCTTCATCACTAGTAAGGCTGGGAAAGAAGGAAATTAGCTTTAACTGTAATCAAAGAGACTTACAAGACTTGTAGTGGGAAATTCACCATCAGTGGAGACTATTTTAGAAATTGAAACAATCAGCCAATAAAAGTGGAAGAATGATGTCTTCCATTAGCTTTAAAATATGATATATGATCTGCTCAAGGCACTTAAAGTTGATAATTAGATTTAATAGTTTTTAACCTTTAAGGGGCGATAGACCTCATTAAGAATCTGATGTAACCCCCCTCTCCAGAAAAATGCTCACACAAATAAAACTTTGCATGCAATTTCAGGGAACTTATGGACTCTCAGAAGTCTTTGCATTAGACCCCGTTTTAAGACACCCCAGATTAGGTGATCTCTGTAAATCTTTTCCTGCCTCATAAGTGACAAATTCCATAGTTCAGTTTTCCCAAACATAATGGAATCTGAGGATCAAATGTCAAACTTTGATTTTCTTCCTCTGGATTTATAATACTTGGCATACATGGTGTAGTAGTAAAAAAAATAAATAAAAAATAAAAAGATAATGGAATAGAAAGAATTCTACTTTTAAATTCAGTTCTTTGTCTTAGAGAAGCCAAATGTTTAATTTTAAAATCACTGGTTGGCTGTGTTTCATCTTCATGAAAAGGCAGTGTAGGACTAGACCTTCGTCAGCATTCTTCCTGATCCCCACAGCCAGCTCTGGATTCACGGTTGAAAATGCAAACTGAGATGCCACGTTGACTCCCCAGCCTTCTTCCAAGTTCACACATCCTCTAACTGTATTGCTCTGACTGTTCAGCTGGACTTGAAAGATGTTATCTACTTAAAATTCTTCCATCAGTTTTATGCCAAGTTTCATTGACTACAAGTTGGAAAACACCACCCAGAATTACAAATCAGGGAATAAATTATTATAGCCTTCACTGTGTTTTTATGTTCCTAATTTCTAACCTTTAAATGCATAGTTGGGAATATCTTAATGAAATTAGAAATATTACTGATGCACAGGAACCAAGCAGTCTTGGCCAAGGCCTCCTTACGATTCACATGATATGGTGGTCCATTTGACAGATTACTCCTTCCCACTGTTGAAAGGGAAGGAGAGGACTTAAGTATTCTTCCCCCTACACCCACTCCCCACCCTCTGCTTCTGAAATCTCCTTCTGTTCCAGTTGCTGCAGTCATGATACAACTGTATGAAAAGCATACAAGACTTATAATGTCTGTGAATAGATAACCTGTGGTATTAATTCTGACAGTGCCTCCAGCGCTGACTGAGTCAGTGAAGGTTGTTTGGGAACTAGAGCTGAGGAGAGGACAGTCCAGTAATTGATGAATTCTCTCTATACCCTTGAAAGCGTGTTGACAGTTCACACCTTGGAGCTCATGATGTCTTCCTGGGGTTGAAGCTTATAGTGGAATTCCACCTTTTGTTGAATATTTACTCCTTGTGTGTATTCCTCTCTGCAGAGAATGTGATCAACGGGCAGGATTATGAAGTGATGATGCAGATAGACTGTCAGGTGATGGACACCAGAATCCTCCACATCAAAAGCTCGTCAGTTCCTCCGTACCTCCGGGATCAGCAGAGGAATCAAACCAGCGCCTTCTTTGGTTCCCCCGCAGCAGCCCCGGAGGCAGCCCACGTTGTCAGCACCATCCCCGAGTCAGTACAGTAGCGCCCTGGGCTACACTGGAAGGCTAAGAGCGGGGCCCCGCCAGACTGGGGAGTGGGTGAGAGAAAGGTTTCTTATTGCTGAGGTGGCAAGTGGAGAACTGCCGCATAATAGAATTCAGGAGACAGAAGAGGAAACCACGAAGCTGCTCCATTTTCCATCTGCCTGTCCACTTGAAGAGCCCTGAAGCTCGGACACAAGGCAGCAGCAGTTCTCCGGGGGCACAGGTCGCCCTGCGTTCTTCACCGCTGCCTGCTGTAGATTTTTTTTTTTTTTTCTGTACTTTTCTAAATTACTTTTCCCTCTGTATTTGTTTTGTGTTTAACTAGTCATATTCTTTCAAATAAGACCCGCTTCCCCTCTCTGCCATTTCACTTTAGGTACCGTACTTTCATTTAACAGCACACAGATGTTTCCACTGATTAGATCTTTCATCAGCTTAATGCAAACCAATTGTGGATGTAGGCTTATTGGAAAGCAAATGTCAGAACCAGCAGAGCCAAAAGCATCCCCAAGAGAGGCAAACCCTTTGGAGTATTAGATAAAAGGGAAAATCCTCCGGTGGCAAAGTTTATCTTGGGATTTGCAGTTCACACCTGAAACGGCAGGAGAACAACTGTATTGGGGGGGAGGGTAGTGAATTTGAGAGAATGAAATGGAAGAGATGGGGCGGGGGATGGGGGGGAGCTTTTTGAAAGAGGTGATAGCTCCATTAATACATATATTTAAAACACTGAAAGTTTGATGAGATTGCAGTTTAATTTAAAGCCACAGCTACCATTTATTCTGAGGACCATGGGCCACTAAGAATTAGCACACATATTTATGTCTTTGCTTATCTGATTCAGATCGTCAAAGACCACAGAACAAGTCCTTCATTTTATTGTGAATCCCCACACACTACACACCTTCTATTAAAATGATACCCAGTTCAGGTAAGGAGCATGTAGGTGACTTTAGATTTAAACAAACTCGAGTTTTTTCTCTTGAGAATTGACAGGTATTTACTCCTTTAAGACTATGCAGACAGGCAAATTAGATTCCTACTGGTGGATTGCATCCTATAATATGACAGTAATTTTCAGTTCTCCAGTGAAAAGGCAGTGAAGGGATTTAATTCTTTTGTCCTCCCATTATTAAAGCCAAAACAAAACAGAAAAATATCTTACTTTGTTCACTTGTACTTTACTTTCTTCTCCTCTGTGGTTTCTACCTTTAGCTTCAAAAATGGGTGTTTGACCCTCTCCTCCTCTGAAACTTCTCAATTTCTCAGTAGAATGCGTTCTGCAAACACCGCTTCTTATCCTAATTGACTTGCTTTGGTCAGATTTCTTCCCTTCCATTCCACACTGTATCAGTCTCTTCCTCCCTGCAAGAAAAGAACAGAAAAAATACATCACCTCCTCAAGGATTTATATGTAGCCAGCTAGTTTTCTGCCTGTGAAATTAGGCATGGTTCCCAAATAATTCTGAAGATGCACCAGCACTTCTGTGTGGACAGTGATGCTTCTCTAAGTCAGTCAGATGCTTTTGGAGGAAATCAGTTTAACTCTTGTGAGGGGAAGTAGAGGGCTCTGTTGCTCTGTTCCCCGGGAATCTGGAGTTTGAGAAGTATCAGCAGCCTCCTTTTCTGTATGTTCAAATCATTTTAAATCAGGGCAGCACCCCACTCTGACTCGGCTGTCCTGGGCAAGTTTCAGACAAGAGCCACTTCCCCAGGGGACCACTCTGCCTTCTGCTGTATACCACGAAATAGAAGGCAAGCAAGTGCCTAGAAGACCTTTAGGTTGCAGGCCAGTCTTCTGGAATGTCTTCTCCCGGCCCTGATCCTTCCCATTCTGTCTTGTGAATTATTCCAAACAAGAGGCTGCTGCCATGGCTAGTGGTCAGTGGCGACATGGTTATTCCCAAGCTGCCAGTCTTCCCTTGGAGCTGAGGCCATCATCACGGTGGATACACATACAAGTGTGCGAGGAGTGATTATAGACGGAGCTTCCTTCCTCTCCTTTGCACTGAACCACACAAGAGCGAACCATCACGTGCAGTTCTTGGTTTTAGCGCTCGCTTTTATTACTTTATCCCTCCATTCCCAGCGTTTCCTGCGCTCATTTTACCAAGTGGCCAGGCTGAAGACTTACATGTTGTGTCACCTGAATGCCTCTCTCAGGTGCGTTAAGTGTGGATTAAGAGTACCTGCGAAGTGACCATAAAAAGCAGTCTGGGAGCCTTGCCTACTTTCACTCACCAACCCTTCTGCTCCTTGTCATGACCTATTCTGGAACTGATCTTTTTGAGAGGTGGGAACAGGATTCTCCTCAGGGTAAAGTTTCAGGAAATGAGTGAAAGGCAACTGACAAGTGCAAAGAAATATTATACTTCATAAACTGCTGTCAAGGCTACTGCTAATCCCTGGGCATAATGGTATTTTTATTTTAATGCCTGTACGCTAGCTCAAGGTCCTTAGGAAATGGAAAGTTGCTGTGCCTGATGAATAAATTAAGCTATTCTTTCCCTTAATTGTTGTGGTGAGATTGCCTTTTGGGGATGGCAACCAGGAATTATGGCGGATGTGTGGGTGTATATTTATTTAATTTTTTAATTTATTAAGTCTTTAAGTGGTATTTTGCAAGGTTGTGAGAATATTAGATAAGCTCATGGGAGAGGTCAAGTCCGCTTGTTACTAGATGACTGTGCCCTTTGGGGCACTGGTACCACTCCCTTGGGAAATGATGGTGAGAAGACTTCTGGGTATGTTTTTCCCCCCTGGTTGCGACTTTTTAAGGCTTTGTGGAAGTAGATGTTCCATTGTGCTACCTACTGAGTCAGATGTCAGGAGCTGCTTCCCCATGGGGTTAACTCACTAAGCAGAACAGGGACACAGCTCCATTAGGACCATAGTGTGAAATGTCTCTTTCTAAAGTGAGGGTTTGTGAAAGGATCATCTTGAAAGAAATATATTGCTTGCCATCCTTGTAGTTTATGTTATTGGGTAGTGTTTGTTGTTTCACAAGTAAGAAATTCCCTGTGATTATGGAAGCTCAGAGCATCTTCTAACTTAAAAAAAGAAAAAAAAAATGACTACAGGCTTCAGAACAAAGCTGGCATTTCTTTGCCTTCCCTTGTTAGCAAGAAGTAGACGCAGAGGTATTTGAAAGCAGCAATGTTACATGAGTCATTCCTGAGTGTTCTGAATAAACACTGCTTAGAAACAGACAAGAAACTTGGGATTCAAACTGATTTTTCTAGCATTTTTAAAGAGACACTGTCCAGATTAAACTTTCCTGGCTTGAATCTGCCTCCTGGGAATGAACCCCCAGTAGTCACAGCAGCAACACTCTGATGAGACCCTGCTGCTATGGCGTCTGGAGTGATTAAAGCTGGAGAACTCTCAAGCTCTTTGCCGCTTTTGTACTATTTTCTGATTCTCACCATTTTGCTAACCTCAGGTGGTGAAACTTGACAATCAGAGAGAAAAACTTGTAATTACATTTGACTTTCTAACACATTGCCAAGTTTCAAAGCAGCTTCCACTTTCAACTGTTAGAAGTAACCACTTTTGCTGAAGAGCCAGAGTTAGAGTCCATGCCCTCTCCAGTCTGACCTCATGGAAATTTTCCACCATGAAAGCCCTCTTTCCACTGCACATTGCTGGGCCAACTCAGCTTCCTGCTTCAGAGTCATAGGACTCAGCTTCAAATGAGACCTGCATACTATCCTATTGGCTGTTTTCATACAAATTAACCTCTCAAATAAGAGTGCTTAATGCCAGAATTGATAGACATTTTTGACCCTCTATCGACCCCTCATTCTTTGCCAAATGCTACTTCAGTTAGTCTTGAGTCATTTTAATTTACAGAAATTAGGATCTTCGCTGCTAATATGAATACTAATTACAACTTTTACCTTAAAAGCAGAATAAAGCTTAAAGAGATAAAATGAAGTGTAAGAAATTTTTATTCTTACACCTAATAATATTTCAGAGGGAGCAATTCCTATTTCCCGTCACCCCTAGGGGTTGAGATTGAATTTTAATTTTCTAGGAAATAGAACATTGGACTACCACCCAAAATGTTGCCAGAGTCCAGATGGAACTATGCACATTAAAAAAAAAACAAAAACTTTTCTCTTACCCGAAAAAAGAGTCTATTCTGTTAACTTATATTTTTAATGACTAAACTTAAAACAAATTTTATTTTGGACAAGACTAGAACGTTTTGCAGTTTATTCTGATATCTGCATGTTAATCTGTCAGGTTTTCTGTCAGAACTTATGAAAAGAAGGATGACAGAGGTGTCTGGATCAGGAAACTTGTCCTCTGTGTGAATCAGCTCATGGCTAGTCACTGTCAAATGGTGGGCACCGTACTCAACATAGTGCTTTGCTGCTACCTTGAAGCCTTAGACACTTAGCACATTAAAAGACTTTTAATTATATTAAATGGGGAACCAAGGAGTAAATAAATCGTAGTTTATCATTTCCAAGGTCAGCACCGTCTTGCTGCTTGCCCCCAGTGTTGTTGCCGACCATCAGTCAACAAGCAAACCAGGAGGCTTGGCCTATTGCCCAGCAGGATCATCTCAGACAGAGTTTAGCAGGTTGAC